>NC_056746.1:724748068-725100568 GCF_019279795.1 Protopterus annectens | reverse complement strand
AGAATTAATAAATCATTTTACATAAATTATTTGATATATTTAATATTTATTTACACGGTACATTTATTCTATGAGAATTTATATATATTTTACTCATTCATGATTTTCTTGTCTATTAAACATGATGAGTTTCGGTTGTTACATATGAACAGGTTACATTTTTAATGAGTCGTAGTACATGTTTTGCTTAGCATATATATTTTTCTTTTATTGGTATGGATTTTTTATTCACTATCTCTGTGATTATAATGATTGTACATATACATATTTTTTGTTTATGCATGTATTTTAATTGTCTACAGTCTATGATTGTCTGTTTTCTTTGGGGTTGATCACTTTAAGAAGGTTGAAATGAATTGATTGTTACAATGTATCATACCGCTAGTGTTTTATGTAACCGGCAGGAAATGACGGTACTTTGTTTGAGGAAGTTTGGCATAGCCAAACGAAAGCGCTTATTACAACTGTTTTTATACCATTTTTGAATTTTATTTGGGAATTTAATAAAGATGTTCTTCAGCCTGTTCGGATTATTTCTGTTATTTAGGTTTATCAGTGCTCTCATTGCCTAGAACCAAATATCTATATATATATATATATATATATATATATATATATATATATATATATATATATATATATATATATAGATATATCTATATATATATATATATATATATATATATATATATATATATATAAATTTACTATCAAAAGGGCGATTGGACTTCTAGACAGAATGCCCTAATTCAAAATTTGCAAATAATGAAAAAAAAAATGTTGAACTCACAACAGCAAATTTTGAATGCAAATCGCACTATAGTGGGGATTGGGAAATGTACCCTTTCCCTCACTATAGTGCGATCTCAGAGTTTGCATAAATAAGTAACAGGTGGTGTGGGAGGTACAGGGGGGTTTGGCCCCCTGCAAAAATGTTCTTTGCTCTTGACTGAAGTGTGATATTTTTGATAAAGTCGAAATTTCTGAGATGTCGACTTTTCCGAAATACATCTTTCGGTCTTGTTTTTGTACATTTATTTGATTTCTGACATTTCAGTTTGGGAATCTGAATACTCGCACAATGCAGGTGCGAGATTTTGATAATAAACCATGTATGTATAGGGTCTATATTATATTATCGAATGCTTAAAAAAATAGAACGATGAATAATCAACCCCATGTAAGCAAAGCTTACAATTTTGAAAGCTCTGCTGTTCCAAAAAAAATAAAAAATCGAAAGAATGCATAACACGCCCTCACTTAAATATACCAACTCCAAAATCGCACTACAGTGCCGAAAATGGCAAAGTAACGGAAGCAGCCAAACAAATTCTTTCCCTGGGAAAAGAATTAGCTTAAAAGTCACTTTGCTATTTTGCCTTTTCATTATTTTAAGTTTGACCAAGATCTTAGGTTATCTAATAGGAACCCTATATATATATATATATATATATATATATATATATATATATATATATATATATATATATATATATATATATATATATATATATATATATATATATATATATATATATATATATATATATATATATATATATATATATATATATATATATATATATATACACACACATACATATATATATATATATATATATATATATATATATATATATATATATATATATACTGTATGTATAGTGTCATAGAAACCCTAAGTCAAGTGTTTAGTGTTTTTTTGGAGAAAGGTTAACCATTAATCTTAATACAAACTATTATTGATGAAATTAAAAAAAGTACGGTCACATTCCCCAACAACTATAAAATCAGGGTCTGTGTCAAGAAAAAGAGGTTCATAAGATGTTACTAGGTTAATGGCTCTACAGCCCTTACAAGCCTAGCCAAGTACAACCCCTGTTCCCAAGAATATCAAGGTATTAAGTGAAACTAAGTCAACAACAACTGGCCCTGTCCAAGAGGGACACAGGTAAAACTCAATGGGTGAATTTGCAGTTTCCTATGTAATCATCAAAATTATACTTAAATATGGTCAGTGAGGAGCTCTGCTTCACCTGAATTGGAAGTTTGTTCCAGAGGAGAGGTAACCTGTGTGAGACATATCTGTCTCTCCAGCAAGTCCTGTTGATGTCACATCCTAGGTTGAGTTCCCTAGAGTGAGTGCATCTTATACCATTCATTTTATGATTGTGCAGCATTTCCATTAGAGTAGGTCAGTCAACATACGACATATGCTGAAGACCCTGAATTTTCTTTGTAAGAAACCTTTGAGGTCTTTCCAGTTACTGCAGGTGCCTGGTAAGGTACATACCAAAGGTAGCATTGTACTCTATTATTGGCCAGATGGGTGAGGAGTAAAGGGGGGTTACAACCTCTTTTTTCTAGATGCAATGCACCACTGTGGTGATGTGGTGGTCAAAGGAAAGGTTGCTGTCAACCTGTGTGCCCAAATCTCTCACCACATATTGTGTGCTTAGGGTGTTGTTATTAATGTGGTAATCTTCAGGGACATTGCCCTTGCCAAAGGGGATGATAATGCATTTTTTGCATTGAGTTTTAGCCCATGACTTTGGTACCAGTCATTTGTCTGTGTAAGTCCCTCTTGTAGGATGTTGACATCATTTGGGGATTCAATGAGTGTACCTAGTGTGCAATCATTAGCAAACTTTGTCAGCCATAGGCCTTTTGTTTTAGCCTGTACATCCGAGAAGTGGATTCCAAACAATAGGGGCCCCAGCACAGAACCCTGTTGAACACTACTGGTTACGGGTCTGCTGGTGGAGGTAGAGTCACCTGTTTTGAGTGTGTGTGTGTTGTATCAGTGAGCAAGTTTGCAATCTACCTGAGAATATATGGGCTGCTTTCCAGCTTGTTGACCTTACCAATGATGCCTGAGTGGGGAATAGTGTCAAAGGCCTTGGCCAGGTCCAGGTAGGCTGTATGCATGTATTTGCCCTTGTCCGGGGCTTTGGTGACTGTCTCAAAGAAGTCAACCAAGTTCAAGAGACAGGATCTGCCTTTAATGAAGCCAAATTGGGTCAGGTTGAGTGTTTGGAGGTCTCCTATATCTTTGTTGATAAGGTCCATGATTATTCTTCCAATTGCCTTGCAGATTAGGACAGACAGACTTATAGGTCTAAAGTTCCCATCGTCTGTGGAGGTGCCTTGTTTATAACGGGATGACACTTGCTGTTTTCCATTCAGAAGGTACAAAACCAGTGCTTAGACTGTGGTTAAAAAGAGTTCCCAGCAGTGCAGCTAGCTCCTTTTTTAATCCATTTAGAGCACAGCCTAGAATATTATCAAGTCCCATAGAGGCTGTGTCTTTGGCTTTGGAGAGAGCATTTATGACCTGCTCCTTGGAGATAATAGGTGGAGGGAAGGTGGTAGGGATGCTTTGAGGGATATGTGGTGGGGACAGGGGGGAGAAGTTTTCACTGAACCTGTCAGCTAGTATGGCTATTTCTGCAGGTTCAGTATATATGGTGCTAATAGCAACCAGTTCTACACAGATCTGTGTTTTCCTTTAAGGTTTCTGATGTAGCTAAAGAAGACCTTATGGTTATCCTTAGTAAAGGAGGCTAATTTGGATTTATGGTTAGATTTAGAATGCCTTACGAGGTGTCTTATTTGCTTGTTTATGCCGAGGAGGGAATGCTTCCAATTCAGAGACTCTTCCTTCCTTCTCTCGGACAGCAATTTTTTTCTGTTATTGTATAACTTTTAATGGAGGATGTCCGCCAGGCAAGTTTTTTCTTTCTTGAGGATCTTGTTTTGACCCTATCAAGTATGGCTGAGTCAATACATTTGTATAGATGCTTAAGCAAGACATTGGTGTAAATCCCAGTATAGGTGCCCATGCCATCAGTGAGGGCAGGGTCTATGAAGCTATTAATGCCATCACATATTAGGTTGTAATTGGCTTTGGAGAAGTTTTTTAGACTAGTTGTTGCTAATGGGAGGAAGGTTGTTACTGTTACTTCTAATGAGACTGATTTATGATCAGACCTCACTAGGGAGGGCCATACACATGGGGTGAGGCAACAATCACCCATGTTAGTGAGCACCAGATCCAGAATGTTTGGCCCACTTGTGGGGGTATCAACCAACTTGTCCATGGCATTGGAATTGATGACATCCAAAAACTACAAGTGTATTAGTACACATATAATTTACACAATCTATCGATGGATAGTTAAAGTCACTTAAAACAGGGTGTTTGGTTGTATTTTTAAAGATTCAAGTAAATCAAAGTTATGTAACGTGGGTATCCTGGTTCATGGAGAGTGTCCCATAACTGGCAAAAACTTTGAGAAGGGTCTTACCTACAATCAATTGGACCTGGATTAGTTCAAGGGAATAGTTTTGTTTGACCAATCTAGAGGTTTATTTCGGTTTGTCATCTGAATGTGGGGAAGGCATTATAACCTGATAGGGACAGGTTGCTTTCTGTGGCCTTAAATCATTTCTCTGTGGCTGCACAGATGTCAGCATCTTCTAAGATGATGGCTGCTTCCAGTGAGTGCAGTTTTAGGTTTAGACTCCTAGCATTTAGCATAACATTGAGGCTGCTTTTTGAAGATATTTTTATGTCAGAAATGTTGTTGTTGTGACATTGCCTAAAAATGCACTATGGGGGAGGCAAGATCCTTAGCCCGTAACCAAAATCCCAGATTGACAGATGAGAACCATCTCTGGAAAAGCTGCATGGTCTGTCTACCATGTCATCCCAGTCTAACAGGTAATGGATCCCCTTAGTCTGACACCAGAAACTAAGCCAATTGCTGAAGTCAATCTTTTTGTTGTTTATATTGTGGTATCATCAAAGGTGAAGGTAGTATGTTGCTCAAGGCTAGGGGCATACCTGCCTGAGGCACATTTTCAGAGACCTCAGTCATGTCTCTCTTCATATAGTACAGTGAGGCATGTCTCAAGTCATTCACACCAACATGAACTATGATGGAGTCATAATGGTATTTGTGGAGAAACTTGAGTGCATGCGTGATCTAGTGGATCCTGGCACCCAACAGACAGCTGACCATAACCTTCTCCTTGTCCAGCCTGATGAGTGGTACATCTGTGTATCTCACTATAGAGTCACCTATGACCAAAACATTTGGTTTAGATGTTCTTTACCTTAGGGGCTGTTTGGTGAGACACATATGCTTGTAGTTTCATGTGTATTGAGTGCTGTAGGTACTGTATTAGGTGGAGCATGTTGTGTTTTGGAGGTCTCTGATTTTCAGCTAAATTTCTGGTGAGTACCTCCATGTATGATGGTTTATGTCTTGAGAGCATGGTTTGTGCGGGAGGTGTAGTATGTGGGTTGACAACCTAATCAATGTCACTGTTCTGTGAACAAGACAGCAAAGATTACAAATTCTTAGTGTATATGCATCTCTCACAAATTGACCTTGAGTGGTTTAGGAGCAGTGGGTTGTCAGTGTACATGAGGCAATTGCTACACTGCCTCAGGTTACCCATGTCAATCAGGTTGGCAGGAAAAATGGAGGAGAATTGACCATCCATAATACTAGGTGTAGAGTTGCTTACTTTAATGAGGAAGGATGTGGTTTAACTGGGGGCTTAATGCTGGGTCTATACTATTGGGGCTCTCAAGGGGTATGAGACTATTAGGGATTAGGAGATTTCAGTTAAAGTAGCAAATGCTGTAAAAAGCACAGCTGAGGTGCTCTCCAAGCAGCTAAGCACAATTTAAAGGATTCCTCAGTTGAAGTATGGGCAGCTTATAAGGGAAAATAAATCTACTTTAGCTTTTGCGTCTATAGACACCAATAGTTTACCTCCACTGAGCGGTGCTGTGCAAAGGTGCACTACGTGCAAACAAATGCCTTGGATTACTCAGATGGTCATCAAGCCCAGTGGAGTTATGTTAAAACAGGCGCAAACCAACAGGGCTTATGTAGCAACTGTAAGAACCCTTTTTTTAAAACAAGTTAAGCAATCTTTCAAACAAGCTGGCCAATGGAAATGCTCAATATCGAGCCTTATTCTAACAATCTCCAACTCAGATGGGTTCTTTACTGCACTCTTCTGCCACAAGGGTCCAGGGGGCTCTCTTAATGTAAGATGGCTGGTTTTAGTGCTCAGATAATGACAAACAGTCTAGCTTCAGCAAATCTGAATCTAGCCTATGCTATAAAATACACAAGTACCAGAAAATGCAATCTGCAGGAAAACTGTCTCAAACAGCAAACAGTTGAAACAGTGAAACAGCAAAACAGTTAAAACAGTTAAAACAGCTAAAAACCGTTAAAAGTAGGTGGCAGTTCAGTAACATACAGTGCAGTGAATAAAAAGATATTTTTCTATAGATTTTAAAGGATGCCTTGGATTTTATTTGGATTCACCCCAGAGATCAGAGAGAGCTCACGAATCCTAGAGCAGCTCCTGTAAACTGAGCACAGACCCTTGCAAATGTGCTACCTAAATACAAGGAAATGCTCAATACTGAACCTCATTCCAGCATACTCTGACTCAGATGTTTCCTTTGCTACACTCTTATGCCACAAGGGTGCAGGGGACCCCCTTAATATAAGATGGCAGGTTTTAATGCTCAGATAATGCCAAACAGTCTACTTTCAGCAAATCTGAATCTAGCCTATGCTATAAAATACACAAGTTCCAGAAAATGCAAAGTTCAGGAAAAATAGTTTCAAATATTAAACATTTGAAACAGTGAAATTGCAAAACAGTTAAATGACTAAAAACAGTTAATAGTAGGCAGCAGTTCAGTAATACACAGTTTAAAAGTGCAGTACAATGAATAAAAAATACTGATTTGTCTGTAAATTTCAAAGTTTGCCTTGGATTTCATTTGGATTAACTCCAGAGATCAGAGAAAGCACACCAATCCTAGAACAACCCTTGTAAACTTAGCACAGGCCCTTGCAAATGTGCTGACTGCCTAAATACAAGCTAAGCTAAGCAATTTTCAAACAAGCTGGCCAATGGAAATGCGCAATACTGATCCTTATTCAAACAATAATATTAAAGTACATAGAGAACAGGATACAAGTTTTATTTTGACACATTCTATAGATGTATTAGCATTTCCAAAATAGCGAAGAATAACTGGAACATTTTTAGAGGTAATGAAGACAGAAAAAAATCTAATAAAAACATGACCATATTTATATTGAAAGGTTGTTAAAGATAGGCATGGTTCCCTGCCATGATTGCAGGGAGTGGTGTCTTATTGAGACATCTTCATTTTTTAAGTCATTATTGTTAACAGTGTTTAAAGCCAACACATTCTGGCTAGGCTTATAAATGCCTTTGGGTAGATAGCCTAGTACCAACCTATGAACCTATATGTTTTATGTGAAAGTCTGAGTGTCTTCTTTATTTGGCAAAGTGGGTTTCCTGCTGAACTTTTTACAAAGGATAAACCATCAGAAGTCTTAGTAAAAGAATATATGAATATGTGTTAGCAATTAGAAATAAGAACAATAACAATGCTTTAGCTTAACATGTGCTACATTGTGTGTCCTTAAGGAAGTTTTTTTTTTTTTTTGTAGAGACTTTTCACAATAATTTTAGGGAAGGGGATGTAAACATGGAACTTGAATGTCAATAACTTTATTAACATATTTTATTAAAAGCCAGCATTAGTCTGGGGTTAAATGGTCATGTCAACATTAAGTGTGAATTATAAAGGAAAAGAAATCTTCATTTTTTTTTAAATAATGTATTATATTTATATTATTTGTTTAAGGGATATATTATTAGTGTTCTTTTACATTTGTTCATTGGCTCTTACTGAGTGATGTCATTATCATGTTTGCATCCATTCAGCTCATTTTTTTCATGTATTGTTTCTGAAGAAGTTTTGTTTCTTAAAGTGATGCAAACACTTACACTTTCTAGGATGTTGTGAATGTGATTTTTTTATTAGAAGTTATGTATTTATGGTTATTAATTATTCATCAATGATGACCTTCACTTAAGCCATTATGGGGTCACCTTTGCAAGTGTAAAATTGTCTGATCATAACAATTATTTTTAGGAACAATGCAGACAAAGGAAAGAAAATTCGACTTGACAATATTATGAATAGTTATTAATATAATACAATTATAATAGAAATTTTGGTAATAAACATCACAAACTAAGACAAGAGAACTATGTGGTTGTGAAAATAGAAGTCTGAGAGTATAAAATATTACATTTCATGGATATTGTCAGTCTACAGGCCTAAGAAAAAAATCAGAAGAAGGGATGGTTTATTGCTTATATACAAATCAGTTATTTGTAACCTTATATTGGTGAATACCTATCTAGAAATAATTGGAGACAATATACAAGTCCACATCAGTAACGAAAATATGTAGCTACAGGTAGCCATTTCTAAATTCTATTAAACATTTTATTTTTCCAAGCCATTAACACAGTAATTCACTTAAAAATGTATTGTTATTAGGTGATTTCAACTACTCCAATATTAATTGCATACATTTTTAAGCAAGAACAACCTTGAGCAAGAATGCATGGGCATCTTCTCAGTCATCTTCTCCTTCATGGTTTATCACTGATGGTCAAAGATATGACAATGGCCAAAAATTTATTAGATATTATTGCTACCAACAATGAAAATGTTAATATTAATCCCTGACCATAATTCACTTAATTTAAAAATTAAAAAATATATTATACCCTTATGTGATATTAAAAGATACAGTTATGGTAAAACAAATTAATGATTCAAGACAATATTAAAGGCAGTGACTGGTCTAGATAGTGCATAGTGGAGGGAGCTGACTATGGATATTCTGTATTATAAGGTTCTCTGTTTAGAATTATGTAATTAACTGGAAATGCAATTTGATCTAATTTAAATTCAAGGAGGCACTCTGATTGGTGGATTAAAATGATTGTATTAAAATAAAAAAGGACCTTCCAACTTTACGGGAAATTTCAAATCAAAATGAATAAGGGGGAACTTGACAAAATATGCAGGTATTTTGAAAGTTCTCTAAAAAAATAATCAAAATATGCAGCTAAACTGGCTAAATATATGAACAACAGAAAAATCACATTATAAATATATTAAACTCAATAACCAAAACATCACACAAAGTTAACTCACTATCAATTAATGTGATATAATACATAATCCAGAAAAGATGATTGATAAATTTGCTGTTTAATTTTTCAATTATTTATTTATTTAAGTTTGATGACCTGGGAAGTCCACTGGGCCAAGAAGAGCCCATTTCAGTGGAGGCCAAGGGGGAAAAGCTCCACAATATTTGCAAGTTACATTTCACATGTTACAAAAGGACATAGTTCATTCAGCTAATTAAACATTTACAGATAAGCTTTATGATATTTGCAATTGGCTTGTCACAATGTTACAAAAAAGAAAATACATGATTTAATACAGAAATTTCAACATTTACATAAAGTGAATATTTTTGTTATAAACTCAATTGTAGGTTTAACATTTCAAAATATATAGCTACTAGCCATTACTAGGTTAGGAAAATATTATGCATAGAGAGGGTAATAGTATAATTGAGATTAGAGAGTATAGTACAATAGATATTAGAGAGAAAATTAGTTTTTGGTAGGGGAGGGATTGTTTTGAGTGGGATGAAGTAATAGCACAGGTAGTTGGATGAGTCAGTGCAAGGTGCAATGAGGGGGAAGGGGTTTAAGTTGGAGTGTGGCATGGGCATTCCCATTTGGAAGAAAGATGAGAGTGTAGCTGAGATTTGAAATTTGTATGGTTAGGTAGGTTGCGTAAGTGTGTTGGGAGAGAGTTCCACTGTTTAGCTAAGGAGTCAGACAGTAGTAGATGGCCAGGAGGTCATGCAGGTTTATGGACCTGAAGGAGATTTTGGCTTTTGGATCTGAGTGAGCGGTTGGGAATGTAAGATTTTAAGGAAGTAGCGAGAGCTGGACAGTTGGCAGATTTAAAGATGAGCTTGTGGGCAATGGTGAATTGTAGGTAACTGAGGTAGCTGGGTAGTTCAAGCCAGTTGAGGGTGAGGAGGGAGTGGCAGTGGTGGGATGAGTTTTTAGAATTGGTTGTAAATCTTGTGGTAGCAGGATTCAAGTTTGGACCGAAGGCCAAGATGGAGATTGGTGAAAAGAGGGGCACCATACATAAGGGAGGGGAGTAGGAAGGTGGATGCAAGAGTTTGACAGGTAGAGGGGCTGAGGAAACAGTTCTGCCTGTAGAGGAGACCTAACTCTTGGCGGGTTTTCTTGATTGCAGATGTGTGTGTCAAATTTTAGTTCTTCATCAATAATGATGTCAAGAAGCTTGTTGGGAACAATTTCAAGGAGGGAGTTGTTCTGGTTCTGTATGGTGAATGTGGATTTGTCAATGGCATTTTTGGTATGGGAAAAAACTATTTGTTTGGTTTTATTTGCATTTAGTGCCAGCTGGTTAGACTGCATTCAGGTTTCTATTTTAGAGAAGGCTAGTTGGGTTTTTGCTAGGAGCTCAGAGGGAGAAGGCTGAGCAGATGATTGTTGAGTCATCTGCATATTGGATGATAGATGAGTCTGGGATGGTTTGGTGAAAGTTGTTAATGAATAGGTTGAAGAGAAGAGGGCCAAGAACAGAACCTTGTTGGACACCTGTGGGTGTGGAAGGAAGGGGGGAGGTTGAGTGTTTTCCATTGGACAGCTTGTTGGTGTTTGGACAAGTAGCTGGAAAGCCAGGCGATGATGGTGGGAGAAAGATGTAGGGTGGACAGCTGGGATATAAGCAGGGTGTGTGAGATGGTGTCAATGGCCTTTGACAGCTCTAGGAATAGTGTGGATATGAAGTTGCCTGAGTCACATTTGAGGTTTATGGTTTCAAGAAAGGAAAGAAGGGCAGTCAAGGTGCTGCGGTCAGGGATGAAACTATTGTGGGTAGGGGACAGGAGATTGTTTAGTGTTAGGTGTGCCATGAGTTTTGCTTGTATTGTTTTCTCTGGTATTTTACAAAGAGGGGAAAGGATGGCAATAGGCCTGAAGTTGGTGGTATCTGTGTTTTTGACACCTTTGTGGAGGGGGATGATGTAAGCATGGCACCAGATAGAAGGGATGTATGATTCTTGTATGGATTTATTTTATAAGAATAGCAATGGGATAGGCAATGCTGTCTGCAGGTTGTTTGGGGAAGGTGGATGGAAGGTTATCGAGTGCATTGCAACAGGGTTTATGCTTGAGGAGAAGTCTTTTTATAGTGCTTGTGTGTGTGGGTTTGAGGCAGAAGGATGTGGAGGAAGGGTGATTGGGGTGGTGTTTGAGGTAGGAGGGGGTGATGGTGGAGGAGGGGGTGGGAAGGAGGCTAATAGTTTAACTATGCAGTCTATGAAGAATGAGTTGAACTGGCTGGCTCTTTCAAGGTTGGAGAGGTTGGGGTCTGGGCAGGGGTTTTCTTTGTTGCCAGGATGCAGCATGGATGAGATGGAGTCCCAGAATTTTTGGGGATTTGTTGAGTGCAAGGACTGGAGTTTGGAGTAGTGGGCTTTGCGGTCTTTAATTTTTAGTTTTTTTTGCAGAGTTTCATAGTTGCTTATACTCTAGGAGGGTGTTAGGGTTTTTATGATTTTGATATTGTTTCCATTTTCATTTCAATTAACTTATAAATTAACTTATTATTTACTTGTCAGAGAGTTTTAATTTTTAAAAAGCAGCACCTTTTTAATTACTCTACACAGCAATTGGCCTCCTGTCCCTATTAAAGAATTTTGCTTTTAGAACCATCACTCTTTTTGCAACAATGTACCTTTTTTATCACAGAGGTTTTTATATTTAGAAACGGTACCTTACACCAGCCTTAACTTCACAGACTACCTTCACAGCTTTGATAAAGCTGTTTTGTTACACACACCTTTTGTCTTGCAAATCTTTAGTATAATATCAAAAAGAGCTTCCTTTTCCAAGATAATCTTTTATGAAGGCCAATTTTTACTTCTGGTGCATGTTTGTATATGGGCACAGGGTGTATACCAGTGCTGTATATTAACAACCCATTATTCAAGTACACTTGCCTTTTACTTATGGCGTCTCATGCATTTCACTACAGGTTTATTACTACTGTTTAGGTAATACATGGAATACTGCAGTGTTATATAAAATTGCATGATTTGCCACTAATGGCACCTAATATCATCTAGTGTATAAAGTTACATACTTTGACAATTTGCCAACACTTTACACCCACCACTCCATTCTTTTGCTTTTACAACCAGGATGCATACAGAGATATCAGCAGTTTTTTTATGAAGACAATGCACAGTTCTCTTCAGACAGCACTAATAAACAATAATTTCACTTTCTTTAAAAACAAAATTCATATATGCAAAAAATATCTTGCTGATAAGTGCAGTGTGGTTTTCTTTTCCCTGCTGCAATGCAGCATAGTGAAGATAGCATCAACAGCTTAATGATTCAGTCTGCATCCTGTAAAGTTCTCAGCTATACACTCTGCAACCAATAGTTCAAGTTTTCTTTCTGCTGTAAAAGTCCTCATGTACTATGGTTTCATCTTTCCAACAATGTGTATGTTTTCTTTCATAGCAAAAGGCTTCTACTTACTTTTTTCCTGCACACAAATCATGTACATGCCACAAATCTTCCCCAGTATAATTTCATTCCTTGTCACAGGACAAGTACAATGTAGAAATGTTATTTGGTTTGTTCTTTGCATTAATACTTTTGAACTATTTCAGAAAAAATATGCCACTGAGCTTCTAGTTTCACTATTAACTTACACATTGCTTTGACTAGTAAAGTTTGAACAGTCAAAGCATGTGTTTGAGGGAATTGAGTATGTGACAGTCTGTATGTATTAAAACGTATTGTCTACTATGAACTCTGAGTGAACTCTGAGCAACAAGAAAATGCTTAGAAGCAAGAATCTGCCTGAAAGCAGGAAATGTGCCTTATATGGAAATACATCCGATTTTCCTTTTCTTGCCTAGAGATGTGATGATGTGAATTGTCTTATGTTTACGGGTAAACCTTTGATTGGTTAATTGCCCTGTATGATGGTCTAATTGGTTCATTTCTTTCTTTTTGTCTTGTCAGCAATATCACCAGTATATAAACTTGTTTATTCTTTTGTTCTGGGAGTCTCCCTGGTGCTTTCCATGAGGCTCCCACACGTGTGTACTGTAGTTAATAAACGCCACTGAAAGAAAGAAAGAACTGTATCTGTCTTCATTTTGAATTCTGAAACGTAACAGACTGTAATTAAAAACATGCAATGCAGTCACGTTTTTTACAGTCCAGACTTGCAATATATTTTTAGAACACCTGAGTTTACATACTTTACAATTGTGTAATGTAATTTAAGAATGCCATATGATAAGTCTCCTCAGCACATCATGGTTTCTGAACAGAAAAAATGTCAGTTCTCTGCAAAACATTTACTGCTTTACTTTATTTAAGTTGGCTACTTTTTTACACATGGCATTTACTCACAAGAGTTTCTTACATTTGAGGGTCTTTGCATAGCTTTTTTCTAAATTTTAGATAATTTGACAATCCCTTACAGTTTATTGGCTACAAATGCAATAAAACTGTTATGTGCAGTTTGAATATTCATCCACAACTTTGTCACACTCACTAATGTTTTTATTAAGTTTTTCACCAGTGTTCCTAAGTTCATGCTTCATACTGTAAAAGTCCTTTCTTGATGCATTTTTTTCAACAATTTACTACATTTAATCAACACAATTTTAGTAAGCAAGCTTTTAGCAATTCATTAACCACTTTTTTCTAACAATTTCCCCTGCACCTATTTTGGTAAGTAAACTTTCAGTAGTTCTGCATTACTTTGTAAAAACATTCAACAATACTTTTCATTCTATAAAATCCTTCTTAAATATAGTTTAAACATTAGAGTTTCTTTACTCTCATAGCCTAGTTTCTGATTATGGTTGTGTCTCTATTTATGTGAAAAAACAGGGAAACCTCCCATTCTTTAGCATTCAGTTAAGAATTCCTTCATGAATGTTTCATTGTGAGCGTTGCTATCCCACTACAATTTCAGTAAAAATAGTTCTTTAGAAAACATCACTTTGCACTTTACTTTTATTAGACTCACAGTAACTCAGAAGTCTTCTCATTCTTTCACAGCATAAATCTCAGTTTGCCAAAAAGCTGCAGTATCTCAGCAAGCACACACTCAAGCATCTCTTGCTGCAGGTGGGAGTAGTTTTATATGGGGTGAAGCTAGATCACTAGATGTCAATAGTTTTTGACAGTGATGCCAGTTTACATAATATCATATCTCAGTATATTTTAACCTTAACTGTTCCTGAAAAAATGGCAGTGCATTATATGAACAAAATCAAGACACCTTTCATTAAAATGAACACAGTTTAATTTATAGTGAAATATATTGATAACATGCAAACAGGCTTAAATCTTTAGTGGAAAAACAAAATCAATAGCAAAGTCTTACACTTTTGATTGTGCTTTCACCAGATGACTGTCAAGATCCAGGTAATCCTTCAAATAGGTTCATAGGAGTCTTCCTATTGTTCTGTGATGCCTTCCCATAAAATCTCTACATGGCTTCTTCTAAGAGTCTCTAGTCCTGACCCTCGTATCTACCTCTCTGTGAGAGGCCATTGTCTGTGTCTCTTTGTCTGTATAGCCCTTCCTTTGTGGCCTCATATGCCAATGGACATGTGTGTATGTGCTTTTCTTCCCAACATCCTCTGAAATGGTAGCTGTACAGTTGCCATCACAGTGGTTACTATGGTCACTATACAACTATATGAGCATGTCATCATATGTCTACCACAACAATAGACAATGCTTAAGCAATCCATCACAACTATATTTCTACAAATTTAGTTGCATAGGCTCACAAACAAGCAAAACACAAATGATCACAAACACACTTCTTTACTTTTTTTTATAGTGGAATGCTTCAAGTGAAACATTGAGTATGTGAGTATGTGTAGCTGAATAATTTAACATTTGCTAACCACATATGTGGGCTGGTTCAGTGATCCTTTTCAGCCATGACACAGGCAACTCAAGCAACCACAAAGCATGAATACAAGCCCCAAAGTCATTAGACAAATAAGTGTGTTCTCAGATTAATAAGTGATTACTAGGCTAATGACCCCAGGACCTTTATAATCCTAGCCATTCTTCTCAAGGTGAGACTCAAACCCTGCACTTTGTGAAGTAAATAACTTAACCATTATGCCAACCCAATACAACAAGAAATCAATATATGCACAAATAAATACGTACATAACCAAAATACTGAGGTGATACACATAGGACTGCAATAGATATTACAAATTTGTGCATTAGAAGTGCATACAAGTACACAAACAGAGAATTTGCAATTAACAAATAAAAAGAATTTACATCAGTCTGTTGGATTTTATTTTTCTTTTGTTTGTTTATTTATTTGACATTTGTTTACCGAAATAGTCCAGCTAGACCAAAGTAAAAACATTTTCAGAAGGCACAGGGAGAAAAGCTCCAAAACTATGACAAAACATAAAAAGAGGATTTCTCAGATAGTCATTACAAATAAGCACAACTTGTATAACAAGACATACAATGAATATTTTTCAGATATTATTGTAAGAAAACATTGTATAAATGAAAGTCCAAGGTGGGCTAAAAAGAGTTATGTCCATTGTCAGTGGAGGATCAGTGAGCAAAGCTGTAATGAAATGAAAATACTGAATGAGCAATATGTCAATTATTATTAATAATAGTTGAAATACAAAGTGAGAAAAGACCATTTGAGATATAAACTTATTGTCCTAGTATTTATATTTGAAGTGTCAAAGGTTTAAAGAAAGGGACTAGAGTTGATCAATGTGTAGCATAGTGGAGAGGTATATGTATGTATATATCTATACATATATATATATATATATATATATATATATATATATATATATATATATATATATATATATATTCATGCGGACACCAATAAATATTTCCATACCGGATCAGTCGAGGCCCGGGTTAACGAATGCCACCAGTACTGTTAGCCAACAGGGTGCTGGCAGAAATTGGGCTACTGTTGGCCGAAGGAGGAGAAGAGGTGGAAGGCATGGCCAAAGGCAGGAAGATAGGAGAAAGGCTAGGACTGTGGTAGTGAGGGTTGGAACTTTGAATGTTGGCAGCATGACAGGTATAGGGAGAGACCTAGCTGATATGATGGACAGAAGGAAGGTTGGTATATTGTGTGTGCAAGAGACCAGATGGAAGGGGAGTAAGGCTAGGTGTATCGGAGGTGGGTTTAAATTGTTTTATCGTGGTGTGGATGGGAGGAGAAATGGCGTAGGAGTTATACTGAAGGAACAGTATGCTGAGTGTTTTGGAGGTGAAAAGAGTGTCGGATAGATTGATGTTTATGAAGCTGGAAATTTATGGTGTAATGATGAATGTTGTTAGTGCATATGCTCCACAAGTTGGGTGTGTGATGGATGAGAAAGAAAAATTTTGGAGTGAGTTGGATGAAGTGGTGATGACTGTACCCAAGGGTGAGAGAGTGGTGATTGGAGCAGATTTCAATGGGCATGTTGATGAAGGGAACAGACGGGATGAGGAAGTGATGGGTAGGTTTGGTGTTAAACAAAAGAATGCAGAAGGTCAGATGGTAGTGGATTTTGTGAAAAGGATGGACATGGCTGTGGTGAATACGTATTTTAACAAGACGGAGGAGCATAGGGTGACATACAAGAGTGGAGGAAGATGCACACAGGTGGATTATATCTTATGTAGGAGGGCCAGTTTGAAGGAGATTGGAGACTGTAAAGTGGTGACTGGGGAAAATGTAGTTAGGCAGCATAGGATGGTGTTTTGTAGGATGATGTTGGTGATCAAGAAGAGGAGGAGGAGTGTGAGGGCAGCACCAAGGATCAAATGGTGGAAATTGAAAAAGGGTAATTGTGAGGTGGAGTTCAGGGAAGAGTTAAGACAGGCACTGGGTGGCAGTGAAGAGTTACCAAATAGCTGGGTAACTACAACAGAGCTAGTAATGGAGATGGCTAGAAAGGTGCTTGGTATGATATCTGGACAGAGGAAGGACAACAAGGAGACATGGTGGTGGAATGAGGAAGTACAGGAGAGTGTACAGAGAAAGAGGCTGGCAAAGAAGAAGTGGGATTGTCAGAGAGATGAAGAAAGTAGACAGGAGTATAAGGAGATTAGGTGCATGGCAAAGAGAGAGGTGGCGAAGGCTAAGGATAATGCATATGAAGAGTTGTATGAAAGGTTGGACACTAAGGAGGGAGAAAAGGACCTGTACCGATTGGCTAGACAGAGGGACCGAGCTCGGAAAGATGTGCAGCAAGTAATGGTGATAAAGGATAATGAGGGAAACATACTCACAAGTGTGGAGAGTGTGTTGAGGAGATGGAAAGAGTACTTTGAGGGGTTGATGAATGAAGAGAGTGAGAGGGAGAGAAGGTTGGATGATGTAGGGATAGTGAATCATGAAGTACAGTGGATTAGCAAGGAGGAAGTAAGGATAGCTATGAAGAGAATGAAGAATGGAAAGGCTGTTGGTCCAGATGACATACCTGTGGAAGCATGGAGGTGTTTAGGTGAAATGGCAGTGGAGTTTTTAACCAGATTGTTTAATGAAATCTTGGAAAGTGAGAGGATGCCTGAGGAATGGAGAAAAAGTGTTTTGGTACCAATTTCTTAAGAATAAGGGTGATGTGCAGAGCTGTAGTAACTACAGAGGGATTAAATTGATCAGTCACAGCATGACGTTATGGGAAAGAGTAGTAGAAGCTAGGTTAAGAAGGGACATGATGATTAGTGATCAGCAGTATGGTTTCATGCCAGGAAGGAGCACTACAGATGCAATGTTTGCTCTGACAGTGTTGATAGAGAAGTACAGAGAAGGTCAGAAGAAGTTGCATTGTGTTTTTGTAGACTTAGTGAAAGCATATGACAGGGTGCCTAGAGAGGAGTTGTGGTATTGTATGAGGAAGTCAGAGTGTCAGATAAGTATGTAAGAGTGGGGCAGGATATGTACGAGGGTAGTGTGACAGCGGTGAGGTCTGCGGTGGGAGTGACGGATGCATTTAAGGTGGAGGTGGGGTTACATCAAGGATCAGCTCTGAGCCCTTTCTTATTTGCAATGGTGATGGGCAGGTTGACAGACGAGATCAGACAGGAGTCCCCGTGGACTATGATGTTTGCAGATAACATTGTGATCTGTAGTGACAGTAGGGAACAGGTGGAGGAGACCCTGGAGGGATGGATATATGCTGTAGAGAGAAGAGGAATGAAGGTCAGCAGGACTAAGATAGAATATATGTTTGTGAATGAGAGGGATGCTAGAGGAATGGTGAGGATGCAAGGATTAGAGGTGGTGAAGGTGGATGAGTTTAAATACTTGGGATCAATAGTTCAGGGTAATGGTGAGTGTTGAAGAGAGGTGAAGAAGAGACTACAAGCAGGATGGAGTGGATGGAGAAGAGTGTCAGGAGTGATTTGTGACAGACGAGTACCAGTAAGAGTGAAAGGGAAGGTCTACAAGAGGGTAGTGAGACCAGCTATGTTATATGGGTTGGAGACAGTGGAATTGACAAAAAGGCAGAAGTTTGAGCTGGATGTAGCAGAGTTAAAGATGTTAAGATTTGCACTGGGTGTGACAAGGGTGGACAGGATTAGGAATAAGTATATTAGAGGGTCAGCCCAGGTTGGAAGGTTTGGAGACAGAGCCAGAGAGGCAAAATTACATTGGTAAGGACATGTGCTGAGGAGGGATGCTGAGTATATTGGGAAAAAGATGCTAAGGATGAAGCTACCAGGTAACAGGAAAAGAGGAAGGCCAAAGATAAGGTTTATGGATGTGGTGAGAGAGGACATGCAGGTGGTTGATGTGACAGAGCAAGATACAGAGGACAGGAAGAAATGGAAACAGATGATCTGCTGTGGTGACCCCTAACGGGAACAGCCGAAAGAAGATGATGATGATGATATATATATAGCCAGGTTTAGAGCAGGAGGAGATCAAAGCTTTTGATAGATATTCTTTTGGTGTAAGTTTAGAGGATGCATGGTTTTGACTCGCTCTGATTATTAAAGGTAGGGTGTTCCAAACTTTAGCTACACAGAAAGACTACAAACTTTGGCTGGCTGATTCACTTGGTTGATGCACAATGAGAAGTTGTTTATTCTCTGATCTGAGAGATCATTTGAGTAAATAGTTTTGAAATATTGTGTTGGGACCAGAGCAGGCCATAGGTTTGTAGATGATTTTATGAGCCATTTTAAGTGAAAAGAAGGTAAGGTATTGTTGGAGTCCCAGACAATTGACAGTGTGAATAGGTACACAGTGATAATTAGAATACGTTGTATTAGCAGCAAATTTAGCAATTTTATTAAAACACATTTCTAGTATTCAGAAAAACGGCAGAAAAACGATCAGCAAACGGAACAGGATTCCTATGCCAGTAGTAAACCAAATATAAAAGAACGCAGTCAATGGCATATACGGAACCCAAAAGAAGGTGGTGCTGATATCAAAAATCACTATAAACCAGATATTCGTACCAGTGTCCTTATGAAGCCCTCATAAAATAATAATACAATGAAGAAAATAATACGATGGTGATGAAAGCGACGATATAGCAGGATTATCTGATGACCTGAATACCTTAGAAATGGATTTTCTGAGGCTCAAGAAATTACAACTTCAAAGACAGCACTTCGAAGCATGTATTCAAAAGAAGGTGGTGCCTCGTGGTCTAAGGGTACTTAAGATGCCCACGTCAGGTACTTTTTATCCTGAGTTACTCTATAAGTGGCAGCAATTGAATATCAACCTAAGTTTTGACTATATGAGACTTTTAAATAATTTTCATAAACAAGAAGAGGATATGCTGAGAAGTAAAGTAACTGACCAGTACAAGAACATTTCTTTGAAATATAAGTCATGTAAGGTTGAGCTCCTTATGGAGAGACTATTGGATAATGTTTCTCTATATGAGAAACGTGCTCTGGAACAGAAAAAGAGCAAATTATACAGGGACATTAAAGACTTTAATAACAATCAGGTTTTTGTTTGGCCGCGCTTTACTGCTAGAAATACACATGAGCCGGCCTCTGCTATTAACAATGCTGAGAGTGGAATGTTGAATGATATGAATGTTATTTCTGATGCTACTATTGTTAATCATGCTTCTCCTGTTTTTACACATGACAATAATGGGTCAGTAGTAAATAATTTTAATGAAAATATTCAGGTTATTACAGGCGATATAGAAAACACACGAGAAGGAGTTACTCAGGTGGGCAATTCAAAAGCTATATCGAATAAGGGAATACCCTTAACACCAGAGGTAGTGGTAAGAAGGAAAACACAGAGCAATAATTCTGGAATACTTTTAAGTAAACCTAATACTCCTTTCCCCATAGCTGTACATCAGTCTATGGAAAGAAAGAGATCCATGAGCAGGGGAAGACACAAACGAAAACTACCAGAGAGCGAACATGTTGGTCCCACCCTGAAAAAGATGTGGGACAAGATGGGGACTCATTAGTTGTTAATTTGTCTGAAAGAGAACTCAGCTTAGAAGAAAAACAACTCCTCAACAAGGGTCTTAGTTTCGTTCCAGCTAGTAGAGGTGACATCACGGACATGATCATAGATGTAAAGAGATTTGTACGTAATGTACAATTAAAGTTAGAATTTAATAATACAAACAGTGTATGTCCGCCTTCCTCTCTCTTTCACTCCTACAGCACATACATGCCGATACTACATCCACTATTGGACACTTTCTCGAAACTAGTTGAAAATGACATTTATAAACATTATAACTGTTCTAATAATAAAAATAGGAGATATTATAAGGACAACTTGACTAAGGCTCAACGTAATGCCATGATTCTTCTAAAGAAAGATGAGAAGTTAATAGTGAGGCCAGCTGATAAAGGGGGACCAGTTGTCCTTATGAACCGAGCTGACTATGTGGATAGCATGACAGATATGTTGAGTGATGGTAAATTTTATGAAAGTATAGACATGTCTATAGTAGTAGAAAAGGTATCCATGGTGTATAGCATGCTGGACGAGCTATTAATAAGTGGTGATATAGAATTTGAGCTATATAAATATTTCAAGATTGATAATCCCTTAATTCCTATACTTAATGGACTGCCCAAGATCCATAAAACATTAGTAAACCCACCCATGAGACCTATAGTGTCCAGTCAGGGATGGGTTACTGAGGCACTTGCCCTATATTTGGAATATTACCTGGGACCTTTAGTTCGTGCCAGTGAATATATTTTAGTAGACAGCAAACAGTTCTTAATTGATTTATATACATATACTAAGATGCTGAGTGAAAATGAACACTTCATTCTTGTTACTATGGACGTAGTAAGCCTCTTTACAGTTATCCCCAATAATGATGGTATTTATAAAATACAACAATATCTACGGAAGTGTACAGATATGAGTAAGGAGAGAATTGAGCTCCTGACTTTATTTTTGGAGACAGTACTCACTACTAACCTCTTTTTATTTGGAGATAATCTTTATATGCAGAAGGAAGGCATAGCTATGGGCACAGCTTGTGCCAATAGTTACGCCAACCTGGTTATGGCACAATGGGAAGAAGAGTCTATGTTTACATTAGATAATTTTAAGAGGCATGTAGGCTTCTATAGAAGGTTTGTGGATGACCTTTTTTTCATCTGGCGGGGGGATGAACATCTATTGGAGGAATTTTTTATACAAGTTAATGAATTATCGGATTATTTGAAATTCACTTTTGTATATTCCTATGATAAGATCTCATTTCTTGATGTGAATATAGAGAGATTAACTAGTGGTTTATTAAATACCTCAATACATAGAAAAGCTTGTTATAAAAATTCCCTTCTGCATAGGAGCAGCATGCATCCTAGATTTGTCTTTGACAATGTTGTAAAGGGCCAGATTATAAGAGCATCTAGGTTGAATCCATCCTTGGAAGGATTCACACGAGAATCAGAGTTGCTTAGGAAGAACTTTAGTGATAGAGGCTATGACATGACAGCTTTTAATTTGATCTTTGAAAATGTATATAAACAGAGGGATACTACGGCACAGCCCTATTTCTCTGAACATGACATGAATAATAGTATTATTGAGAGAAATAAGGATCTAGGTATGAGATTTTTAACCTACTACACAAAGGATTTTGGAATACTGAAAGCAAGTATATTAAAACACTGGGATACACTTCTTCTTGAGGAGGAAGTAGGTAGTTTAGTAGGTGAAATACCAATGTTCACTTTCTGTAATAAACCTAACCTTAAAAGGATTTTATGTTGACATGGTGGTGGAATGAGGAAGTACAGGAGTGTACAGAGAAAGAGGCTGGCAAAGAAGTGGGATTGTCAGAGATGAAGAAAGTAGACAGGAGTGGCATGTAAAGAGAGAGGTGCGAAGGCTAAGGATAATGCATATGAAGAGTTGTATGAAAGGTTGGACACTAAGGAGGGAGAAAAGGACCTGTACCGATTGGGTAGACAGAGGGACCGAGCTAGGAAAGATGTGCAGCAAGTAATGGTGATAAAGGATAATGAGGGAGACATACTCACAAGTGAGGAGAGTGTGTTGAGGAGATGGAAATAGTACTTTGAGGGGTTGATGAATGAAGAGAGTGAGAGGGAGAGAAGGTTGGATGATGTAGGGATAGTGAATCATGAAGTACAGTGGATTAGCAAGGAGGAAGTAAGGATAGCTATGAAGAGAATGAAGAATGGAAAGGCTGTTGGTCCATATGACATACCTGTGGAAGCATGGAGGTGTTTAGGTGAAATGGCAGTGGAGTTTTTAACCAGATTGTTTAATGAAATCTTGGAAAGTGAGAGGATGCCTGAGGAATGGAGAAAAAGTGTTTTGGTACCAATTTTTTTAAGAATAAGGGTGATGTGCAGAGCTGTAGTAACTACAGAGGGATTAAATTGATCAGTCACAGCATGACGTTATGGGAAAGAGTAGTAGAAGCTAGGTTAAGAAGGGACGTGATGATTAGTGATCAGCAGTATGGTTTCATGCCGGGAAGGAGCACTACAGATGCAATGTTTGCTCTGACAGTGTTGATGGAGAAGTACAGAGAAGGTCAGAAGAAGTTGCATTGTGTTTTTGTAGACTTAGAGAAAGCATATGACAGGGTGCCTAGAGAGGAGTTGTGGTATTGTATGAGGAAGTCAGAGTGTCAGATAAGTATGTAAGAGTGGTGCAGGATATGTACGAGGGTAGTGTGACAGCGGTGAGGTCTGCGGTGGGAGTGACGGATGCATTTAAGGTGGAGGTGGGGATACATCAAGGATCAGCTCTGAGCCCTTTCTTATTTGCAATGGTGATGGGCAGGTTGACAGACAAGATCAGACAGGAATCCCCATGGACTATGATGTTTGCAGATAACATTGTGATCTGTAGTGACAGTAGGGAACAGGTGGAGGAGACCCTGGAGGGATGGATATATGCTGTAGAGAGAAGAGGAATGAAGGTCAGCAGGACTAAGATAGAATATATGTGTGTGAATGAGAGGGATGCTAGAGGAATGGTGAGGATGCAAGGATTAGAGGTGGTGAAGGTGGATGAGTTTAAATACTTGGGATCAATAGTTCAGGGTAATGGTGAGTGTGGAAGAGAGGTGAAGAAGAGACTATAAGCAGGATGGAGTGGATGGAGAAGAGTGTCAGGAGTGATTTGTGACAGACGAGTACCAGTAAGAGTGAAAGGGAAGGTCTACAAGAGGGTAGTGAGACCAGCTATGTTATATGGGTTGGAGACAGTGGCATTGACAAAAAGGCAGAAGTTTGAGCTGGATGTGGCAGAGTTAAAGATGTTAAGATTTGCACTGGGTGTGACAAGGGTGGACAGGATTAGGAATAAGTATATTAGAGGGTCATCCCAGGTTGGAAGGTTTGGAGACAGAGCCAGAGAGGCAAGATTACATTGGTATGGACATGTGCTGAGGAGGGATGCTGAGTATATTGGGAAAAAGATGCTAAGGATGAAGCTACCAGGTAACAGGAAAAGAGGAAGGCCAAAGATAAGGTTTATGGATGTGGTGAGAGAGGACATGCAGGTGGTTGATGTGACAGAGCAAGATACAGAGGACAGGAAGAAATGGAAACAGATGATCTGCTGTGGTGACCCCTAACGGGAACAGCCGAAAGAAGATGATAATGATGATATATATATAGCCAGGTTTAGAGCAGGAGGAGATCAAAGCTTTTGATAGATATTCTTTTGGTGTAAGTTTAGAGGAAGCATGGTTTTGACTCGCTCTGATTATTAAAGGTAGGGTGTCCCAAACTTTAGCTACACAGAAAGACTACAAACTTTGGCTGGCTGATTCACTTGGTTGATGCACAATGAGAAGTTGTTTATTCTCTGATCTGAGAGATCATTTGGGTAAATAGTTTTGAAATATTGTGTTGGGACCAGAGCAGGCCATAGGTTTGTAGATGATTTTATGAGCCATTTTAAGTGAAAAGAAGGTAAGGTATTGTTGGAGTCCCAGACAATTGACAGTGTGAATAGGTACACAGTGATAATTAGAATACGTTGTATTAGCTGCAAATTTAGCAATTTTATTAAAACACATTTCTAGTATTGATTTTAGAGTAGTTTGTATGTTCATAAGTATTAGGACACCATATAAGAGTGTGGCTAGAAGATAGCTTATGGAATGGATGGGTTTAGCAGATGTTTTTAAGAAATGTTTGTGCCAACAGAAAATTCTGAGATTCTGATGTTTTTGTAATGCCATTTTAGATATGTAGATCAAATTTAAGATGTTCATTGATAGTTGCTTCTAGAAGTTTAGTATGGGGAAATTCTTCAGTTATTGTGTTATTTGTGAGAGTGTTGTGAATTCAAATTTTTTTAGAGGACATGTTTTAGGGATGAACAGAGAAGCTTGATTTTTAAGGGTTAAGTTACAGTTCGTTGCTGGAAAGTCTCAATAAAGGTAATAGCATCTTGGGTGACTTGTTGAAGATAGAAAGTGCTGGAAGAACATATGATATTTGAGTCATTGGCATATTGTATAAGTGACCTCTGACAGGAGGAGCTATGAAATTTATTTATGAAAACATTAAATAAGAGGGGGCGAGTATAGAGCCTAGGTGACTCCAGTAGTGTTATGTAGGTATGAGGAAAGACAGTTTTGCCATTTGAGTGCCTGTTGTCTGTTAGATAGCTAGCTTAAGAACCATTTGAGAGAAAGAGAAGAAGGACCAAAGTAAGGGATGTGAAACAGTATCAAAAGCCTTGTTTAAGTCAAGAGATAGAGAATAAACAAGCTTACCTGAGTCTCTTGCTTTAACTGTATCCATAAGGGATAGAAAGGCAGTGGTGCTACTGTTAGCTGATCTGAACCCATGCTGTGTAGATGTAAGTAGTCGATTGCTAAGAAGGTAGTCCAAGATTTGTATTTAGACACATTTTTCTAGAAGCTTTGAAATAGGAGACTGTATGGCAATAGAATGGTAGTTGGAAATATCAGTTGAGTTACCACTTTTATGAAGTGGTACAATAAAAGATTTTTTTTCCAGATAGTTGGGGCATATGCTTCTAGAATGGATGTGGTAATAAGTATACTGACTGGGTATGCAATGGCTTTCGCTGATAATTTTAAATATTCTGCAGGCAGGTTATCAGCAGAGATGGAACAGGGTTTAAAGTTGCAAATAAGTTCTTTTATAGTGTTAGTAGAATCAGACTGAAGTATGAAGGTGATTGAAGTAATAGACGTGTTGTTTGAGGTGAGTTGAGGGAGAGAGGAGTAGGAGGATAGTGCTGGGAGGTAGACTGAGACAGAGGTAAGTTAGATTTGGGAGAGCTTGAGAGTATGAGAAGGGAATGGGGGGGGGGGTAAAACTGGCTTTCAATGAAGTGAGTGTTAAATAGGCTTCCAATTTGTGTGGGGTTTTATCAGGATGGGGACTAAGATTACTTTTTGTTCCAGGATTAAATAGTGAAATAATAGAGGACTAGAATTTCTTTGGATTGTGTTTATGATTTGATTGTAATTTTTATGGTAATTTATCTTATCTTGATTACATACCATTGCTCTGGTTATGAAACTGTATAAACGTTGATAGGTCTGCGAAGGTTTTATTTTTTAGCCATTGTTTCCAAGCTTTGTCTCTGTTCATTAATTCTTTTGTTGGTTTGGACAGCCAAGGAGGATGATTGGTTTTGATTCTTTTCCTGCAAAGTAGTGCAGCACTAGTTAGGATAGCCAAAAAATGCATTAAAATAATTGACTGCTTCGTCTACAGGTAATGTTCTTAGCATAGTCCAGTTCATGTTTTTATTATATTGATATACACTTATTGGTCAAAGTTTGCGAGCTACTGGAAAAAGATTTGTAGTGATGTTCCTTATGAAGGTGAGTGATTGTTCTATGAACACAGGCAGGGAGATGGCCACTTAGTGTATCAGGGTGAGTACCAGCCCTGATGATATTACTTCAGGGTGAAATCAAGATCTAGTCAAAGATAGAGCCCTGGTTGTTGCTATTGATAAATCTAGCTGGAATGGTGATAAATTGAGTGAATTTAAACAAATGTATCCTAGAGGGTGGGAATTTAGAGAAGTTCTGCCAATTAATGTTAACATCCTCTAGAATGATAGTTTCACTTTTGATGGTATTTGAAATACAGGAAAAGATGTCTTCCATATTAAGTCCAGGTGGTGTGTGCATGTATATATATATATATATATATATATATATATATATATATATATATATATATATATATATATATTTGTGTGTGTGTGTGTGTGTGTGTGTATATATATATATATATATATATATATATATATATATATATATATATATATTTATATGCAGTATATGGGTCTACTTCAGAAACCCAAATGCTCACTTACTTGACTTCCAAAACGCCAAGATGAAAAGGCCAATGACCACACCGACGTCCTGGAATAGTGACTTTCCACTCCAAGTAAGTAACCGCTTGCCCATCTTGACAAAAAAGTAAAACCAAAGGAAAGCAAATCCACCCATGTGGGAGGCTGAACCCCCTCCCTGACTAAATATACCAGCTCTAAGATTGCACTACCGCGGGGGTAAGGTGCAAAGTTCAACAGTATGGCCAAGCTGTTACTTAGATGGAGTGGAAAGTCAGTGTTCAAGGACATCAGTGTTGTGCAGTCTTTGGACTTTTCATTTCGATATTTTGGAAGTCAGGTAAGTGACCGTTCTTGTTTCTGAAAGGGACCTATAGATATATATATATATATATATATATATATATATATATATATATAGATATATATATATATATATGGTCTATATTAGAACACCAAACATTTGAAATGTTGAGTGTTCTAATATCGACCTGTTTTCAGCGAACGCTGAAAATATCGAACTAACAGGAAACCAAATGTATCTCCCTACTCTAATCTGTGCACAAACTGGTTGCTAATCAGCAAGTCAGTGTGAAAACACACTCCCAACCTTAATAAACTTTGCTGTCTCTTCTCTCTTTCACTTTACAGGTAGTTTGAATTATTACTTACCCCCTCTGAGGCCTTCACTGATGTCCACTGATTGCCTCTCTGGTCTCTTTGCATTCCACCCGGTTTACACCCCTTGTGCTATCTCTCTTCCCCACTACTAAGTCTATATTAGAATCCTGCTGAGCATGGAGCCATCTTTAAATTTCTAGTCTCCCACCAGGATACAAGTGCTCTTCAGCAATTACATTCTGCTTGCCGGTACGCCATTAGACCTCAGGGATTTGTTTAAAGTGTTCAGATTTGTAAAGTAATGCTTACTTTTTTCTCTTGTCTTGGTGGGCTCTGCCCTGCTCCATTCGCCCTCACTAATGCTCGGGCTCTCTCCGCTTCCCTGCCCTGCCCCCTATTCCCTCCCACCCCCACTACCTCTACATTTATAGTAATCGCAGCCTCACCCACAGCTCACCCTCACATCACCTCCACCAATCACAGCTCCTCAAGTCATATCACATTATAGCACACCAACTTGCTCCACACAAAATACTCCCAATCACTCTCATTCCCACTAGGCATTTTTACATCACCCACACTACTTCTTCATCCACATATAGTGAAACCCTATAATTCCTATTCAGACCCCCCACCTAGAACCAACTTTAACTTTATAACCATCACTATCACACAACTAAGTCTAGTCTGTCTTCTCATAATTCTTTACAACACCACAAGTTATCACTCTAGTAATATCCCTAAACTTAGTAGCACAACACTACATTATGCACTCTCATATACAGACACCACACATTATAATAATAGCTGCCCACAATTGTTCAAGAACTACATAACGGACCAATTCAGAACTAAACACATATGCTCTCATTCCTACTCCAAAAAAACACAATACTTTCTCACACTCCTCACCAAGCTCCAACATCTGTATCACCATTTTAACACCAGGTTCACCATAAGTGGGGATATCCACCCCAACCCAGGCTGAAATCCACCCTGTCCAACACAAACTGCTCCAACACAAATGTCAGAACATAACACCCCCACTTTCTTCATCCCTGGGCAAATCAACAACAGCAGCAAAAGCAACCATATTTTAATGCTAAATAGTAATATTAGAAGTATCAAAAATAAAATACCTGAACTCCAGGCCACAATAGCACATTACTCCCCAGACATAGTTTCTTTAACAGAAACCTGGCTAAATAAAAACATAGCTAACTCAGAAATCCTCCCTATCAGCTACAATATCATTAGACAAGACAGACCACTTCATAAAGGGGGTGGAACTGCCTTACTGTAAAAATCCAACTTAACTGTCCACCAATTACCAAACTCCAACCCCTCCCCCAGTAATTGGGACATACTTATCTCACAACTTCAACTTCACCCTAAAAAGGTCATTACCACAATTGTGATCTATATTCCACCTGGTAATACACCTGGAAGCCTTGAAGACTTCTTATCCTGGTGTTCTTCTACATACTCACAAGAAACCCTTATTCTGGGGGACTTCAACTTAGATCGGTTCACCCGTATATCAGAACCACCAAGTAATCTAATAAATCTCCATGGCTACCAGCACCTAGTCCACATTCCAACTAGATGTGATAAAAAATTTAAAAGGGAATCCAGCCTTCACTGGGTCCTAACTAATAACCCCACATTGTACCCTCACACAAGCAGTCTCCCAGACACCTTAAGTGACCACAACATAATATACTTTAGACATAGTAGAACAAGCTTATGCAAAACCACTAACTATATATCCACCAGAAACACAAAAAAATTCTCTCCTGAGGTCCTCAACACTTTACTCTGTAACTGTGACTTGACCACCCCTAAAAACCCTCCCAACAAAACATTTCTACAACCCCTAGACACTGTTGCTCCATTGCGCAAAATCAAGGTTAGAACCTCTACAAACCCCTGGCTCAGTAAAGAAACCAAACAAATCCTCAAGTCCAGAGACACTGCCTGGCTTTACTATAAAAAAAAACAAAGAAACACAAAGCCTAACTAAGTACCAAGAACTGCTCAACCGTGCAAAAAATTGCATTAGGCTGGACAAAAAATCCTACTACACAACATTACAAACTAAATACCAACACAACCCCCCAAAATTTTGGAAAAATGTAAACCAGCTACTAAAATCCACCCAAAAGGCTACCCCCAAACCAACCACCCCTGACACTAAAGTTCCCATCGAAACACAATTCAACTCCCACTTTGCTAACTCAGTTCTATCCTTAGTATTACAGGACAGTTCCTTCCTCACTATCCCCCCCAACACAAATAACACTAATCCAAGCTTTACCCTCAAAACAGTTCCCACCACTTCAATCAAACACATGCTCTCCATAGTAAAAACCTCATCAGCAGCAGCTGACCTACTCCCCAGCTATTTCTTGAAACTCACAGCAGATGCTATTGCTATCCCAGTCTCCACTCTCATAAACAGATCAGTTGTTGAAAACTATGTGCCCAAACTCTGGAATATATCCTATGTTACACCCATACATAAAGGTGGGACCTCCACTGAACTTAATAACTACAGACCCATTGCTTTACTCTCCCCCCTGGCCAAAATCCTTGAAAAACGCATCCGTACCCAGATGCTAAACTATCTCCTAGACAGCAACATCCTGTAACCTACTCAGCATGGTTTCAGACCTGCCCATAGTACCACTACAGCCCTCCTCTGCTTCACAGACACAGTAAACCATCTCAAAAATGAAGGCCTACAGGTTTCAACTCTTTTTTTGGATATGTCCAAAGCATTTGACACAGTCTCACACCAAATCCTGCTAAACAAACTAAGCCACTATCACCTATCAAATTCCACTCTTACCTGGTTCCAAAGCTACTTAACTGACAGGTACCAAGCTGTGAAATGAGAAAATTCTCCCTCTCCTTAGCTGCCCATAACTAATGGAGTCCCACAGGGTTCTATCTTAGGACCACTACTATTCACAGTCTTCACAAATGACCTCTATACCTCCACACAGCATGCATCTATCATTCAGTATGCAGATGGCACTACCTTAATCTGTGCTGCACAAAACATTTCCACCCTCCTGCAAACAACTCAACTAGCATTCTCTGACATTGAAAACTACCTTAGCAAAGCCCAACTTATCCTCAGTCCAAAGAAAACTCAGCTTATGATTATAACCAGTTCTAACAAAAACACTGATAACAGTCAATTCACTCTCTACTCCACAAATACTACTCCAATCGCTCCAGTGGCACAGGCTAAGCTATTGAGAATAACCATAGACTCCCACCTAAAATTTTATAGTCATCTCAACTTAACTATTAAAAAAATACATGCCAAACTGGGATCACTCTACCGTATCAAACCATTTCTTACCAACAACACAAGATCAGCCATTGCTCACTCCCAACTTCTATCCACCCTACTCTATGCATCTCCCATTCTGAATAATCACAACAAAACTGAACTAAGCAAAATGGAAGCCTACTATAACAGAATTGCCCACTTTGCTGCAAATTGCTCATATAGAACTCATCACTGTACTGCTTTGAGACAGCTCCACTGGCTTGAACTGCCCAACCTCCTAACCTACAATCACCTCTGCCTCTGTCATTCTATCTATTATCTCCCCAATACGTGTCCTGCCCTCAAAAACCTAGTACAACATCACTCAGCCAAAAGGCCTCTTAGATCATCAAGCAAACTACTACTAGAAGTCACCAACAGCTACAATAGCTTTGGAGATGTGCTATATAGTAGTTCAGTGGCTAAAAGATGGAACTCTGTCCCCACTAGCATTCAAAACACATCATCCAAAGCCTCCTTTAAAGACCTCATCAGGCAACATTTCAAGCAAAGTTGGCAGTGCCATGATTGCTCCCCAGGCTAGTGAAAGTGGGTAAGGTATACATACTAAATCTAGAGTACTTGATAATAGTTTTCAGTCTTACTCACAAACACTGGCTAATCTACAATATATGTACTGTACCTGTGTACTATGTATGTATTCTACCTATGTTCCAAAATTTCAGCAGTACACCACAAATCTATTAATTACCTTTATTTTTAAATTAATATTTTTTGTTTGTTCTCTCCACTGTAACTGTTGATGTGCTGCATACCACTGCAAAAACATGACTTTTGTAATTTGTGTGTATACTGATCATGTCTAAATAACTAAATGTATCTGTAATTTTTCTTTGTGGAGCTTTTCTCCCCAGGCCTCTGCTGAAAAAGGGCCTTTTCGGCTCAGTCAGACACCCCCGGTTAACAAATGTAAAATAAATTGTATTTATTTATTTATTTGCAATTTGATTACCAGGAAAGTCCACTGGGCTGAAGTGACCCATTTTCAGTGGAGGCCTGGGGAGAAAAGCTCCAAGCTGCATTATACAATTTAGATACAAATGATAGTTAATATTAAAGATCATATGTAGAATACTTACTCATAAATGCATTCAATATCATGCATAGTTAACAAATTCATTAAGCTTGAAGGTAGGGATCACACAGTTTCATTTGAGGAAAACAGATATGGGTTAGGTGTGGAAACAGTTTACATACAAACATTTTAAGAAAATGTAAATACGCTTTACATACACACATCAGAATGCTATTTACAATATTTACAAGGTTGGGCTGTGTGAGGGTAACTGTAGGAGGTGAAAGCTTAGAGAGAAGCTATAGAAATTTTTGAGAGCTTAGATAGGCTCATAGAAAGATAACTATGAGAGTTGTAGAGCTTGGGAACCAGAGCGAGAACCCCCTTGGCTTAGGTTGGGTGAAGGCAGGTACATTTCCATTTAATTTAATTTAATCTTTAATCCATTAGTTATCCCAGGCTGCTGTGCATTCCTGCCTTCGGCGTTCCCACCTATCACTACTATCGTCTGACCTGTACTAGGTCTTGGGTCGCCCACCCTGTCTAGGACTGCTGCCTCTACCCCAAGCTAAGGAACATTACCAAACCTCCTTGGGATTCTTTTCCCTAAAAGGACACAAGGAACACTACTATTGACTAACCTGTACTAGGTCTTGGGTCACCCACCCTGTCTAGGACTGCTGCTTCTACCCCAAGCTAAGGAACATTACCAAACCTCCTCGGGATTCTTTCCCCTAAAAGGACACAAGAAACACTACTATCGACTGACTTGTACTAGGCCTTGGGTCATCCAACCTGTCTAGGACTGCTGCCTCTACCCCAAGCTAAGGAACATTACCAAACCTCCTTGGGATTCTTTCCCCTAAAAGGACACAAGAAACACTGCTATCGACTGACCTGTACTAGGTCTTGGGTCACCCACCCTGTCTAGGATTGCTGCCTCTACGCCAAGCTAAGGAACATTACCAAACCTCCTTGGGATTCTTTCCCCTAAAAGGACACAAGAAACCCTACTATCGACTGACCTGTACTAAGTCTTGGGTCACCCACCCTGTCTAAGACTACTGCCTCTACCCCAAGCTAAAGAACATTACCAAACCTCCTTGGGATTCTTTCTTTTAAAAGGACACAAGAAATACTACTATCGACTGACCTTTACTAGGTCTTGGGTCACCCACCCTGCTGCCTCTACCCCAAGCTAAGGAACATTACCAAACCTCCTTGGGATTCTTTCCCCTAAAAGGACACAAGAAAGTACATTTTATACTGACTGTTACCTAAAGATGCAATTGTTATTTTCACCCTAGGTGCATCCTGTAAAACCCAAAGCTGGGACAGCCAGCAGCCAAACCCTTCCCCCCTCCCAACCAACAGAGTAACTATTCTCAAAGCCTTCTTTTACAACTCCTGTGTTAACCTACCTTTACATTTTAGAGCTGTAAGCCCTGCGAGTAGCCTCGGCTGCAGTACTATCTATGCCCACTAGGTGGCTCCCTCCTCCCAGGTCTTTTCCCCCCTGCAACATTTTCTACATTATACAATTTTCTCTGAAACAACCACTATACTTCATACTTTGCTATATGATAGACCCATTCCTACCCCACTACTTTCATGTACTTTTCAACTGAACAACGTATTATCTCCTTTAAAAACGTACCCAAACAATCAGCACTCCACTGATTGTTTTCCCTGCATTTTGTTCTTCTCTGGCTCCCACACTGTTTCCAAAACTACCCTGCCTCAAATTAGCCACCACTCTGCTTATGCTATAACTTCATACTCCTGACTTACTATCTATCTGCTCCCTTCTTGCCTCATGCCCCACCCCCATCTCTCAGCTCTACCTACGTCAGCTGTTGAATCAGCACATTTCTTATCCTTTTTCAGCCAACCCTATAGGATCAATGTACAGCTCACTTTTGGACTGTGCCTGCACTACACTCCTCCCCCTTCTACCCTTCTACCCTACTTCCTCACCTAACCCATAAATATACCTGCTCCCAAGTGGCGCCATCTTTAATCCACTAGTTACCCCAGGCTGCTGTGCGTTCCTGCCTTCGGCGTTCCCACCTGCATAAGTAGAGTTATTGCTGTATTTTTGTTGTTGTATTCTCACTTTAGGATGTGCAACTGCCTCTGCTTCAATACAAGATACATTGTCTTATTATTATAAAGGAGGTGCTATCCGCTCTATTACTACTGGTTACTACAGTTTACTGTCTTTTGGCACGTACATCTGCTGCATGTGGCCTATTAAATAATGAAGAGATGCAGTTAGCGAGTAAATAATCACTGTTTAATTTACCTATATAAGAAGGTCAGGGTAGCATTTTAAACACTGAGAAAAGCAAAGGCTGTATAAATGTACTATCATGGTTACGCATTTATTTTGTAAAGACGTTTGGCTGTTTAGTCTACCACTGTAGACCGAGTTCTATTTCTAACACCCTAACAAGGAGTAAATGCATCTAACAACTGTTTAGTGGATTACTTAGGTAGCTGTCCTATTATTAAAAGCTACATAGCTGTTTTATCTTCCACTGTTGACCGAGTACCTTTCAAGAGATTATGTAGACTGCATATGCTCTGGTTACTCAGTCTAAACCAGCTAAAGAGGCTCCGGCGATGAACTATTTCATGAACGCCGGCTTTTAAGTAGCTCTGCTAGCTAGCCCCATTTCTATGAATTATCGGACCTAATGTTAGACTTTAAAGTCATATAAGGACTCCTTGGGCCAACTCACCATTAAAGCTGTGAGTTTCACTCTCTAACAGGTAGCGGTACGCACATAAACAAGGATAAACCGTCTTAGAGATTTGCTCTGTGATATGGTCCACAATTATGTATGATAAGCGGAGCGCTATATCTACATTCACTCCCTTAACAAGAACGCTGAACTTTTTGTTTAGCACAAGTGTGTTTTTGGCCTTAGTTTAACAATAATTACTAACTTTGGGACTCTTTCCTTAACAAAAGAGCTCTAGCAGTAGTTTTTGTACAAACTTTTTATGCAGTTTTTAGTGAACACATAAGCAACCAGCTAGCTTCCCTCTTTCAATGCTGGGCTTCTACAACCTGCACCATGCAAAGAACAGTTGCCTAATGTATTTCTGCTACTTCAGCATTCCAGCAGATATGTAGAGTTGTTGCAAGCTGAATGCTAGACTTATGGTCGCTTGTGTAGTCTCCTCTGCTTTAATTGATTGAAAGTTTATAGTTACTGTTAAGGTGAATGTTTGACCATTGGTCGTTTTGTAATTTTCAATCTGCTTATTTTAGCTGACCTGTATACATATTGATAAGCGGAATAATTGAACTCACTGTTTTACAAATCTCACTAGTAACTGCATCTACCTTGCACATGCTTGCACTAACCTAATAAGCATATTAAGTTGAATAACAAATGTTTTCCTAGCAAATGTGATTTATTAATGCATTATCCTTTCTAGTACTTTGCTTATAGCATGTGTTTTGTTCTACTGCTTATATCACCACTTTTTCTTCTCCCTTCCTGTTCCCAACACTTCTATCGACTGACCTGTACTAGATCTTGGGTCACCCACCCTGTCTAGGACTGCTGCCTCTACCCCAAGCTAAGGAACTTTACCAAACCTCCTTGGGATTCTTTCCCCTAAAAGGACACAAGAAAGTATGTTTTATACTGACTGATACCTAAAGATACAATTGTTATTTTCACCCTAGGTGCATCCTGTGAAACCCAAAGCCGGGACAGCCAGCAGCCAAACCCTTCCCCCCTCCCAACCAACAGATTAACTATTCTCAAAGCCTTCTTTTACAACTCCTGTGTTAACCTACCTTTACATTTTAGAGCTGTAAGCCCTGCGAGTAGCCTCGGCTGCAGTACTATCTGTGCCCACTATGTGGCTCTCTCCTCCCAGATCTTTTTTCCCCCTGCAACATTTTCTACAGTATACACTTTTCACTCAAACAACCACTATACTTCATACTTTGCTATCTGATAGACCCATTCCTACCCCACTACTTCCATATACTTCTCAACTGAACAACGTATTATCTCCTTTAAAAACTTACCCAAACAATCAGCACTCCACCGATTGTTTTGCCTGCATTTTGTTCTTTTCTGGCTCTTCTCGCTCCATTCGCCCTTCGGGCTCACTTCCGCTCCCCTGCCCTACCCCCAATTCCCACCCGCCCCTACTACTCCTAAACTTATACTACCCTAACCACACCCCTGCTTAATTGGCCACTCCTACTAAACAATGTCATCCTATCACAACTCATCTCCTACACATCTATTCCCCTATTCCCAATTCTCCAAAACTCTAACTCCTCTATCACTACTCCCATATTTCTCTTAGACTTACCTACTGCCATAGCCGCCATGTATCCAACAACTCCCTCCTCATCCCCAAAACTGAAACCACTGTACTACCTCATACCCCCACTCATAATACTTCATCTCCTCACTGCCTATGAATTCTGCTACCTGCCTAATTCTCAACACTCTACATCAAGTACAACAATCTACATCCAAACACATCACATACTCCTCCCTCAATACAACCCCACTTCCACTCCTACAGCAATACTCCAAAACCTCTCCATCCTATACTACCTACATACTTAAACCCAAGGACTAAGAACTATTACCAACTCCTACTAAAGTTCACCAAACTCATACCAAGTTTACGCAATCTCATAGCCGATGGTGACATCCATCCTACCCTGGCCCAAGCTCACCAACTATCACTAACCCCATAGATAGAACTCCTACCAACATACGAAGCTCACATAATGCCCCCAAATCATTACTTGTCTGTCACCTAAATATCAGAAGTATAAATAATAAACTCCACTACCTGCATGCACTCATAGATATACACTCACCTGATGTATTATGCCTTACAGAAATCTGGCTTAAACCCACTATCCCTGACAATGAAATATTACCCCCCCCACTACAATATAATAAGACTTGACCGTAAAGTGAGAAAAGGAGGTGGAGTAGCCGTCCTATATAAATCCTCACTAAAGTTAACCACAATTAACACCCCACTTGACATAATAACTATGAACACCGAAACAATAATCTCAAGAATTCAACTCAACAAAAACAAATCTATAAACATAGTATGTAGTTATATTTCTCCAGGCAATAACATAAACACCTTAGAAAGCACACTCCAATGGTTATCCTCCACCCACCCCCAAGAAACAATCATACTTGGAGACTTCAACATCGACTGGACAACTTGTTCAGCAAACTTCCCAACCACCCATATTAACTTACATGGTTTCTCCCAAACTATTACTACCCCCACCAGAATCAACAAATCCAATGAAAAGGAAAGCATTATAGACGACTGGATCTTAATAAATAACAAACCTCAGTTTTACAAAGCAGGTACCCTACCTAAGGACATGAGAGACCACCTCCTAACCTACATAATTAGAAAAAGAGAAGACATGCCCCTCCAAACCACCTTTAAAACCCGCAGGCATACAAACAACTTTAACCTAAATAGTTTCCAAACTGATCTAAGCTTATGCAAATGGGCCAAACTTAAAACACTACCTCTTGACCAAGCAGTCTCAGAATTCAACACCACTTTCCTAGCCATCTTAGACAGGTATGCCCCCACACGTAGAATCAGAACCAAAAATAAAGCAGCACCATGGCTAACCAATACTACTAGATAAAAACTTACTTCTAGAAATAGAGCATGGACCTCATGGAGAGCCACCAAATCCCCACAAGCCCACATAACATTCAAACAGATAAGAAATGAAGCTAAAAGATCTTTTATGATAGACAAGCAAAACTACTATTTCAATTTACAGCAAAAACACCAAAATCAGCCTCAGAAATTCTGGTCAGGTCTGAATAAGTTTACTCCACCCAGGTAAATCTTCTACCCCCACCCCCTCATCAACATTACAACTACCCCCTGAATCGGTAGCAAATACCTTTAACACTTTTTCACTGAAACCGTCAAGTCCCTAGCCAATAATCTATCTCCCTCCTCTTCTTCTACAATCTCACCTACTCATACGAACCCCTCACCCTTAAGATTTGAGCCTATCCCCACAGACTATATCAAATCTTTACTTAAGAAATTAAAACCTACTACCGTCACAGCCGACCTACTTCCCGCAGAATTCCTACAAAAGGCTGCTAAAGTAATAGCTTAACCTATCTCCATCTTAATCAATTGTACTATCCAAGAATCCCACATCCCTTCCATCTGAAAAATCTCTCATATTCTTCCACTTCATAAAGGAGGTAACTCCACAGAACTCTCAAATTACAGACCTATCGCCATACTATCTCCCCTAGCCAAAATAATGGAGAAATGCATACAGAAGCAACTATTAGCCCACCTCACTCACAATTCTCTCCTAGCCTCATCCCAGCATGGTTTCAGACCAGCCCACAGTTCAACCACTGCCCTTCTCTCCTTCTCTCACACAATAAATCACAACCGTAATCAAAACCTGCTCTCCTCTGCCCTCTTCCTCAATCTATCAAAAGCATTCGACATGGTAAATCACAACTTACTCTTAGACTCTCTCAAGTCACTGTCCATAGATAACTCAGTATGGAACTGGTTCCACTCATACCTAAATGGTCGACAATAAGCTGTCTTGCGGAAAGATAATCTATCCCCCCCTTCTACCTGTCACCCTTGGCATACCCCAAGGCTCTATTCTAGGTCCCCTTCTTTTCTCTATATTCATCAATGATATGCCCAAATTTATACCACAGGCAACTTCCATACAGTACGCAGATGATTCTACACTAATCTGCACAGCCTCTACTCCCATGGAATTACAATCCCTAACCCACACTACCTTTAACAAAGTAGAGAACTGGCTTAATAATCGTCTTCTCCTATTGAACCCAAATAAAACCAAACTACTACTTTTCTCCCCCACCCATAACAAACACCACCAATATTTACAGTCCCTTCAAACAATGGCACCGCAATTTCTCCGGAACCAAACACTAAACTACTAGGCATAATCATTGATAACAATCTGAATTATAATGCCCATATAGACAAAACCATAAAAACAGTAAATAAAAAAATAGGATCCATGTATAGGATAAAGAAATTTCTAACCTCAACTGCCAGAACCACCATAGCTCGCACACATCGTCTGTCCTCTCTTCTCTATGCCTCACCCATCCTCACTTTTTGTTGTGTCTTTTGGCTTTTCCTGGTTAGGGGTCACCACAGCAGAACTCCAGTCCGCTAATGATTGGCAGTAGATTTTTTTTTACGTGCCGACTTGCCGGGCCTGACGCACAACCTTCAACGAAGGAACGCCCATTCATGCATGTCGCCACACAGAAGACGCTCTAACTGAGAATCAAACGGGGCAACGTCTTACTGTGAGGCGACAACGCTACCGCAGCACCACCACCGCAGTCCTCACCCATCCTCACTAATCTAATCTATCTAAATCAAACCTCAACAAAATCACCAGCTGCTATAACAATATAGCAAGATTTGCCACAGGCTCCACATACAGAACCCGCCATTGTCATAATCTTCACAAATTAGGTTGGCTAGAACTACCCAATCAAATATACTATAACCAACTCATAGTTATTCATAAAATTCTCTACCAACCTACCAGTACCCCGATTCTAACAAAAATTATTACCCCCTATAACAACCTAACATCCCTCCGCTCATCCAGCAGAATGCTAGTACAAACAACCAATGCAAACAACTCAGCTGGAGATTCTTTGTTTTCCAACTCTGCTGGAAAAAAATGGAACTCCCTTCCTCCAGAAGTAACCTCTAACAGCTCCTTGCCTCAATTCAAAATATCTCTAAATACACACATGCACAGATTCTGGCTATGTCCATGTCTAAACCCCGACTAAACTATACAAAAATGACACTGAGGTAGTCAAAAGATAGTCGTGCTCTTATCAAAACCCCAACTAACCCAAAAACACACCTACAAACTTTTTAAACCAAACTTAGCTCACAGATGTGATTACCATTTTCTCCCTCTATAACTTACTATTTCTGCTCACACTAATTATAATCCCTCCAACCTAAATAACCTTCTCTTTCTAACTGAAAATGCTTATCTTACAGACACACCTCTCTTAAAAGACTGATCTGTCTGTATTCACTGCTTCAAATCAAAAACAATGGGCAGGATTCACGAAGCCTCTGTGTAAGAGTTATAACTCATACACGGAGGCTGCAGTTAAACGGAGTGATGTCAGCATGCTCTGCATATTCATGAGAGCATGCTGTATCACACCTAAGTCTAACACGGTCCGTGTAAGACATGTGGGGGCGTGTCCGTAGGCTGAGCCCTGCAAGCGGACACGCCCCCAGAAGTGTAAAAGTGCCCAAAGTAGACACCCACAACAGAGTCCACGGAAATGTGAATAAACACAACACAACACATGCCCCTACAGACTATTAAACATAAAAGAAATATAAATGAACATGTCATATTTTTTTTAAATTGTAAAGATGTTTAACCATGAGTGCGCTCGTTTGCGTGGGCGTGCCCGTAGCACAGCTACAGTTAGCAGTCAGTGGGAAAGCATATAAGAACTAAATATGCAAAATAAGCTAGGAAGCAATAGCGTAGCGGTAGAGATGTCGGCTGAAGAGCAGGCATACATGGTTCGAGCCTCCACAACACCAATTTTTTTTTTACCAAAATAAGCAGGAAACGAGTCCCTGACAAATATGTACACATAAAACCCCAATATTTGTAAAATGCAATGAAATAGCCCATTTATATTGAAGAAATGTGAGTTAAGAAATGAATAGAAACTGCCAGATGTGCCCATAGCTGAGCTACAGTTCAACAGAGTGAGTGTATGTGCCCGTAGATAAGCAGTGGTTTAACTGGTGCAAAATGAGTGCCCGTAGCTGAGCAGTGGTTTACCATGCTAAATATATGTGCCCCTAACTGAGCTGAGCGGAATATGCGTGCCGATAGCCAAATGAGGCTTAAACCAGCGTACCCGTTTGCGCGAGCTGCGCATCGCAAACAAGCTAACCGATGGGCAACGTTGAGCAAGCCGTATCAAAACTGCCTTTACACAGACACACCCCTCAGCATGTCTAGACAGTCATAAAAAATAAAAAGCAGTGGCCAGGTTCGAACCCAGGATACTATACACCATAGTCAAGGTACAGAACCACTAAGCCATGACAGCAGTACCTAGAAATGCAATAATAGCTCATATATAGGAATGAATACAAACTAGAGCATGACAATGTAGGTTTACTGAAGTTGATACAATTCCAAAATAGCCAATCACAGATATGTGCGGGGAAAAACGGACTATATAAGCCCCATAGGCGGGAATACACAGCATAAATGATTGTAGAACAGACCTGCAGGCCGAATGTCAGGTGTAGGAGAGGGTAGTCGCTTTCGAGCGCAGAGGTGGGGTGTTGAAGAGTCCAGGTACATGGCCTGGCTCCTAGTCCACAATCATGAGGCCCAACTCATGCAGGGCCAGGTCCTCTGGGGAGCGTACAGGGCTGAGGCATGGGACCAGTTGGCTCATGAACTCACAAGTGCCACAGGGATTCCAAGGACAGGTGAGCAGGTCTGTCACCACCATGCGGACCTGAAGAGACGCAAGCAGGACCAACTGAACCTTTGGATCCAGGAGGCCCGGCAATCACCCAACGCCCCACCACTGAGTAAGTAACATTTAATTATGTATGTAAAAAGTTAAACTAGCTGAAATTAATGAGATGTGTATTCCAATATTACTTCATTTATATTACAGCTGCAGGTGTCCGTTCTGCGAACCGCAGAGCCTATGGCGATAGGCTGGTGCGGTTGCGCCACCAGGCAGGTCAGTAATCCACTACCAGTAACTGTAAAGAAATATAAAAGTATGACAGTCAGCAAAAGAGTGCAGTGTAGCCAGTAAGGAATAAAATCTGCAAGTAACAGTGTGAAAGTGTATGCAAGTATTGCTTGATTACAAGAGTTCCCAGCCTGTAAGTGTAAACTAAACATGAAACTGTCCAACATATATTCTGAAATAAAATGCCCTGCCTGTAAGAAAATAGTACACAACCTGCAGCAGGATGTAAAGTATAGCTGCAGAAGATGATGAAATCACATGTGTGAAATATATCCCTGTGGAAATACTGAAACATGACAGAAGTGAGACTGCTGGAAAGGATTGTAATAACTACTGTTAAAACATGTCAATAAAGCCTAGAAGTACCATCCTGAATAGTAACATGAAAGCAAGTGAGAGAGTGTGAGAAAGTGTCAGGAATCCAGCAATACAGTAGTAATAACCCCTGAATAAAGTATACTGCAGTCAAGACAGAATTAAATGCATGTGAGACTCAGAACCAAACAGCAAAATCTGTTCAAAGTGTTGCTGCATGTGGAATGTGTATCCCAAAATCTGGATATGTTGCTCCCAGTCTGAAATACGCAGATAGAATGATTGTCTGATATACCAAACATCCACACTTGTCTACAGGTATATAAAGCAAAAGTAGCAGGATGATGTATCTGAACAAAGCTTGATATGAATGTGTATGAAGAACACTAAAATGTATATTGATGTTGCAGTAACAGTCCTATCAGCAAGGTGAAATAGTTAACATATAGGACACTGTAGTTAGAACAGTAGTGTGTATATAAGTGTAGCTATTAGAAATGTACAGCATATGTATTGGTATTCGAAGGTGTTAATATTACCTTATTTACCCCACCCTATAACCACCTATAACCCATTCCACGTGAAAATGGTATGTGCAATCACAATTAACACCCCTGGACGTTTGTCCTGTTGGGTCATATATATTTGCATGTCTGTTGATGCATCTGCCCTGTTCATACATCCACACCTGATGGCCTGTTGCCATCAATTAACCCTGCATGTTTTTGGACTGTGTATTTCTGTTCAAATTATGCATGTGTTATGCATGCTGTTCAATGGTGTGAATATCTGGGTGTTTGGTTAATGGGAATACTAATGCATGCTGTTACAACTAACTGTGAATGGTATTATATGTCACTAACCCAAACTGTCATGACATAATGCAAAACATAGAACGACAGGGAAGGCGGGTTCCAGCGGACCCACCTCTCCCACCTCAGCTGGCGAGTGCACCTGGCACTAGTGCCGAGTCCGGACCCTCCTCCGGTGGCCCCGTGCCACCTGCGGGTGGAAGCGCTGCAGGGGATGGGGCTCGCCCCCCCTCTGCAAGTGTGGCCGGAGGAGATCCACCACTCACCCTCCGTAACGTCCGGGCTGTGGTGCGTAGGGATATTCGGGACTCTATCCTTGAGCCCCTATGCCAGCTCGAGGCACGGGTGGCGCAACTAACGGGCATGCCCATTGCCCCGCCTACACAGCCCCCAGCACAGCCCCATCCTGGGCAGTGAAGGAACAGTGGCAACTGCCTATGGGTGGGGATATCAGTTCCACTGTTGCCATCTGTGGGCTCATGGGCTCTGGATATCCAAACCTCCGTCCCCGTCAATTGTGTAACCCCCCCCACACATGTCATACACCACCCCTGTATGCGTCTTGTTTGTCTTGTCTGTTTACCTACCCAGCCTACCTCCCCAGCTGAACCGACTTCCTTCACCTGACATACCACTCTTACCTGAAAAAAAAAAAAAAAAAAGGGCACTCTGTACCCACAAAAAAATTACGCCCCATACATAGCTGCCCATTCTGCACACATGTCCACTGGACATGGAACCTATCAATTACAATTGGCTGTACAACAAGTATTATTGTTGTCCTGACACCTCTCCCAGGGGTGGAAGGTTTCAAATGTCACACCAAATTACATACATATGCACAGCTGTTGCTGCTGAAGAAATGGGCAGCTATGGGCCTTACCTACATCTCTCCTGCACATCCCAAGCTTGTTTCCCTACTGTCTTACCCTCTTTGTGACCCCTTTTTCACCACTTTCCTGTCTCCCCATTTTCATTTCTTTCAAAGAAAATAGCGGGGGGGGGTGCGCCAGAGTAAGCACTGTTAAGCGGTTGTAACCGGGTGTGCGCGGAGCTAACCGCCAGTGCGCATGCGTGAGCTCCATGCAAACCAGCGCTAGCCCGGTTACAACTGCTTAAAAGTGCCTTAGTCACTGTGATTGACAGGTCCTGTACTCAGTTCAAAAGAAAAATAAACTCCCACTGTCAGTCCCGAATCCAGGACCTTGGAAACACTAGTCTGTACAACCTACCACTAAGCCATGACTCTTATACAAAAACATTGTGCTAAAATAAATATAACCTGTAAAAGTAGGGATGAATGTAAAGGGAATATAGGATGTGTAGTACACAAAGCATGTCATTTAAAATAAATGTCAAAACCACTGGATATCCATAATAGTAGTGTGTGAAAAGAAACAGCCATGCTAGTTGGCAGCCTGTAGATAATAAGGTCAGTTAAAGTACATAGATATATGTATGCATATGTACATATATATATATATATATATATATATATATATATATATATATATATATATATAAATATATCTATATATAGTTGTAGGAGTCAATGTGCATACACACTTGCTACAGGGAACATGAAAGAGGAATGGAGAATTGCGAATATACAACACAGCCTGAAGCATGAGAGAGATACTAACCTTCACAGTCACAGAACACTGTCCACAGCATACCAGCATGGTCCCCGCCACACAATCTGAAAGGGCAACGCCTATCACACATACCCTTTTATAGCACTGACCTGAAATCACAGTGAGAACTGCAATCAGTACACAACTGGCTGTATGCAATTAGCAAATGCTGGCCTGCAATTGGTGCAGAGGCCATCACATGGACCTATGCAGATACCTACAAAAGCATCCAGTGCTAACACTCCCCACATGCAATACATTCATTGCATTGTCTGCAAGCAGACAGAGGGAGGGCGAGAAGTGGAAGAGAGAGAGAGAGAGAGAGAGAGAGAGCAAGAAAATAAATAAAAGAAAAAAACTGTGACTCTCTGTACCCTGAAGCTATCAGCACTGACAGTAGCAGCAGCAAACAGAAGCTGTGGTAACGCAACCAGCTGCGACAAACAGAGGTAATGCAAAGTAGCAGGTTAATAGTGTGCATACTGTGAACCCTCCAAATGTGTCATAGGTCTGTATCCATAGGTATGTCCATGTGATATGTTGTGTGTACCTAGTTCCAACAAAAGGGGATGACCATACATCACATGTCAAGCAGTCATAGGCCAGGATCCTGGTAGCATGTGTCTGTGCGTTGGCCTAGCAATGTCTGTAGTGACTGCTTTGAAATGTCAGCCAGGCCCAAAGGTCAGGATCAGCCCATCCCAAAGGCACACTGGCTGGGAACAAGTGTCCGCAGGTACCTGATGTCACTGCACATGCATCCCATACTGCATAATCCCATAGCGTAGCAGACCAGTCCCATTATGCATATGATGTGGTAATTCCCAGGGTCAGCCGAGGTGCCCCCTTAGTGTTGTGGGACCACTGTTGCTGTATGCCACTGTCCAGGTACATATCTTGTAGCACGGCCAAGATAAACTATCAGTGTTACATGCGGTGGTATGTCCCCTCAGAGTGCTGGTAGCACACATCCAGGGGGACCACGAGGTCACAGTGATGCTGTGTGTTCTCCTCTGCTGAGGACGGCCCTCACCTGGACATGTGCGATGATAGGGAGGTTACATCCAGCTGGGATAAGTATCCCAAAGGTGAGGGAGAGGGAGGGGGGATATGTGGACCGAACATGTCTGCAGGAATGTTGGCAATATGCATGTGTTTGGTGAATGTTAAGTAGGTGTGGGCTAACACAGAGCATATCCGAGGCATGTGGTCCATATGTGTAACATAACTGAAGAAGGCCTTGTGGTCATCCATAGTGTTTGTGTCCATTTCCCTCCCAGAGTAGGCTGTGGCTGTTTTTATGATGGACTGTAGCATAGTACCAGTGCTGACCACAGATGCCTACCCTTAATGTGAATGTGCTCTGTCCTGCAGTAGCCTCCTGCTATTGTTATACAATCTGCCTCTGTCTGGGCCCACTGGACAGGATGCCTAACCGTTGTGCATAGGGTCTGGGTTAGACATGTGTGTGCAAGTGTCATGCAATCCGCAGCATGTCCGTGGTAAGCATTTTCAAAGGGGTCAGCAGTGCGGCTCGTGGCTTCCACTGGCCCAGTGTGCTGCATGGATACCATCCCAGTCCCAGCAAGTGAATAACTGTCTAACCACATACATATCAATGTAGTCTACTGTTCTGGTGGTGGTGGTGGGATATGTATATCCAGGCCGAGTAACGTCTGTCCACATCAGAGTAGTGGACGGTGTACCACATACAGTACCTTGGGATGGACCCCCAGAGTGAGGTTGTGCATAGCACCTGTCAGTGTGTGCTGACCGATGGGGCATGCTACTACGTAGTGTGGAATGTGGCAGGTATTGTTGCACAGGTATTGGCCGAGCACTGATATCTGGCCATGCACCTGTGTATCCACCACGACACACACACATGCAACATATGGGAGTAGTAGTATATCACTACACATGCGTATCATGTATAGTATGTGTGCCATACATTGCTAACATGGTCTGCTGATATCCTATCTGTGTTCTCTTCCAGGGAGATGGCGCGACAGCGTGACCCCGCCTACTCCGTGGCGGAGGATGAGGAGATCCACCAGAGCCTGGTGCGGGAGTATGACATCCTGTTTTCCCGCACCAGTCAGAACCAGCAGGAGAGGGCCGCACTGTGGCAAGACCTGGTCCGTAGGGTAAATGAAATTGGCATGCATAACAGGACATATGAGCAGGTACGACATCACTGCAGTGATTTAATCCGAAGTGTCCGGCAGCGTGCAGCAGATATCCACAGGCAACAGGTCACCACAGGAGGTGGGGTGGCCACATCCCCCCTCACCAGACTGGAGGGGCTACTCCTAAGTGTTGTGGCTCCAGCCCCGGAACACCAACAGCAGTACACCTGCATTATGATGGAGGCTGGTTCCACACAGCAGCACGACATGGAGCGTGCAGGTAATATGCCATATGTACACCTGACTGTTCTGTACACTGTATCATATGCAATATCAATGTGACAGATGTGCCCACTGACATTAATCTCATCATTTCTGCAGGTCCCTCCAGGGTTACAGAGACAGGCCATCCATTCTGGTGAGTGTGTTTAACATAACCTATAATAGTCCTGATAATGCTAGTAACAGTAGTGTAACTCAGTAGTGCTCTGTGTGTATACTGCAGGGTGTGCATGTGTGCATGTGTGCAGGTGTGTCAGTGCCCATGTGTGCATGTGTGCAGGTGTGCCTGTGTCCAAGTGTGCATGTGTGCCTGTGTTCACGTGTGCATGTGTGCCTGTGTCCACGTGTGCATGTGTGCATGTGTGCCTGTGTCCACGTGTGCATGTGTGCATGTGTGCATGTGTGCCTGTGTCCATGTGTGCATGTGTGCATGTGTACACGTGACCATGTGTGCATGTGTGCATGTGAACATGTGTGCATGTGTGCATGTGTCCATGTGTGCATGTGTCCACGTGTGCATGTGTGCATGTGTCCACGTGTGCATGTGTCCACGTGTGCATGTGTGCATGCGTGCATGTGTGCCCATGTGCATGTGTCCATGTGTGCATGTGTGTATAAGTGCATCACTGGTAACAATGTCTGGAGAATGTAAACTGTGTTTCCTGTCTCCATCCCACAGGTTCTGGGGCTGCTCTGGTGACCTGCAGCAGGGAACCTGAATCCTGTGCCACGGCTACTGGTAATGATGATATATGTGTAATGGTACAGGAAGGTGTGTCAGGGTCTGCCATTGGTCAGCCAATTGACAGTACACAGCTGTCAACCCCATCATTGTGCACAGTCATCCTGCCTATACATCCTATGTCACCATTGTCCCTAGGTGATGGACAGGATACAGCGGGCATAGACCAGGGTAATGTGGTACCTGTGGCACATGCGTCCCCACACAGCAGCCATGGGCAGGGTCCTCCGATGGTACCACACAGACAGTCGCCCATGGGTTCTCGTGGGAGCATCCGTGGGCGTACTGCCTCTGGCCGACGTGCCCAAAGAGGTCTGTCAACCTCAGCGATGTTTCGGAATGTCATGCAGGCTCAGTCACGTATGGAAAGGTACACCAGACAGGGTTTGAGGGAGCTCAGAGCATGCTGCACAGCCATGACAGACAGTATGCATGACATTGCGGATGCTATCCGTAACTTCATCAATGTCATAGACAGACGTTGTGGGGACATATTACAGCAGTTCCACAACCAGATGTCCATGAGCCAGGGCAGTGTTGGGCGTCTGCGGCATCGACGTGGCCGTATGCCAGCAGCGGCAGCAGCTGACAGTCGGCACGGACGGCAACAGGCTCGCGCATGCCCCCATAGTGCCAGCAGCAGCCCCAGCAATGCTGGGTCTGTGCTGTCATCGGAACGCCCCAGGAGACCACGTGCACATGGCTCTGGACAGTCCCAACAAGGACATTTGTCCAGTCAACACACTCTCGCTTCTGATGACAGTACCCAGTCAGGCATTGTACTGGATACGGTCCGTAGCACCCCTGCCAGGCACAGGTACCGTGTCCGTGCACACAGACACTGATCTGTATGGCCTGCCAGGTGCAGTCTGTGGCTGTCCACAAACCCCTGTATATGGCAGCCATGAGGTGGAACTGTGTGCGTGCATACACACATGCGGAATGTTAACACTTAGGGCAACCACATACATGCACACACTGCAGCAACACTGCCCCACCCTGTACTGCTGCCCCTCACCAACACACATACACACATGTCAATTGGTGGTATCAGTGGCTGACTCAGGCATACCTAATCCACACCCTGTGCATATGATGACACTGTGCCACCTCCTGCAATCTCCAACATCATTGCGGGAACAGGTAAACACGTTGCTGATGCACAGGGTGACTACATAGATGTGTATTAGTAGTATCATGTTGGTAACAGTACAGTGTGCTGCTATGACTGTGTGTGTACCCCAGCATGCGTGCTGTAGTAACTGTATGATTGTCCTGAATTGTTATCTGCACCCATAGTACATACCAAAGCATAACAGCTGCACATAATTGCATGCCGGTGGTAAGGTTGTCAACAGATAGCCGCATACATGGGTAGCACAGGGGGAAAGCTAACTCAAGTAGTGATATGCAATGGTGGACATGTACAGTAATGGTGTCAAGATGCCCACAACAACTATGCCATGTGTATGTTCACGCATCTAGATATGTGTGCAGTACCAATGTTGTCCAGACCACAAATAAGTATGACATAATATCGGTTCCACCATGGCCATCTGTGCTGCGTATTCCTGGGTACATGTTGATAGTGCCTACATATATGCATTGTTACTTACTGTTATTGTTACCCCTTCTTTGTTGTATGATGCAGTACTTCCAGCCCTGTGTACTGTAGCCTTGTTTGCATGCATGTTCGCCTGGGGTCCCCTGGAACACTGCTTACACCTGCAATGCAGGGTTACAGTGCTTCAGTAGACTGCTAGTGAAATCTGCATAGCGTACCACATGTATGTCAACCTTACACATGACAGAACGTCACTGTCTGTCCTGTACGCATGTAAGTTGCCTGTGACACATTGCACACGTCTTACCCAGCATGTACCCACGTGTGCAGTCATATATGTCAGTGCTATGAGACAGAGGCAGTCCACCCACACATACACACCTTCAGTATGTTGTTCCCCATTGGCCCTATGTGTTGGTACTCACCATGGCAATCACACTACTAGGGCGGCATGTCCAAAGATAACCTGTGAATCGCCTCTATGGTCCAGTCGTGGTTTATGTGGGTCATGTGTCATTGTCACAGCTGCCACATGTATGCAGTCAGCCATCACCCTTGGCCAGGTATATACAACACATGTGTGGGATGCCACCACACAGCCAATCTGGGGACTGGTCTCTCTGAACCCAGTGATGCCATACCCTGTCAGGTGGCATGTCATATATACTACGTACAGGACAAACGTCAAACCCAATCCCTGCTGCTACTAATGATAATACCCCTGAAGATGTTCCTGATAGCTTTGACCAGTCCTTTACTGAGACAGTGCAGGCCCTAGCTTGCCATCTACCTCCTAGCTTCCCTGGTCCTGAAAGCAGCACCCCTAGAAAACTACTTGCGTCCAGCTGCCAACCAGTCGCCACTTCACTTCTCCGTACCTTGGTTGTAACAGTGAAACCTACTACACTGTGTGCCGATCAACACCCTGCCGAGTACCTATCAAAACCAGATGATGCTATTGCTTACCCCGTCTCAAAGGTAATAAAACGTACTATGTTAGAATCTAACTTTCCCACCATCCGGAAAATGTCATATGTAATCCCACTTCACACAGGAGGCAGCTCTACTGACGTCTCCACTGATAGGCCAATAGCTATACACTCTCCACTTGCAGAGATTATGGTGGCTTTCGTCATAGACAAGTCATGCACCACCTAATCCAAACTTGCATTATGGCAGACACTCAGCATGGCCTACGTCCTCATCACAGCACTCCGTCAGGCCTCCTAGCCTTCACTAACACCATAAGCCATACTTGCAACATCAATGATATATCCACAGCCCTCTTTTTGGATAACTCAAAGGCATACGATATGATCGATCACCAGCGTGGACTCCACACCCTGCACAGACTGTCTAGATACTGGAGCCTTCCAATGGTGTCAATCCTACCTGCATGGTCAACAGCAGGCCGGCCTCTGGCAGAACAAACCCTCTAACCATCTACCTAACACCCTCAGAGTACCACAAGGCTCTATCCTACGGCCCTTGCTGTCCTCCATCGTCATTAACGACCGTTGTACTGTCATCCCAAAAGCCAGTTGTATCCAATATGCTGTATACTCTACTCTGATCTGCTCAGCCACATCTCCAGTAGAGTTATGTTCAGCTACCCAGACCACCTGTAATACAATAGCAAACTGGCTTTCTGAACATCATCTGATCCTAAATCCCAATCAAACTGAACTGCTGTTATTCCACAAACACGTAGGTCTACCACGTTCACCGTTACCATAACATCAAGTGATGGCACAATAATCTACCCTGACCTATCTCAAAAACTATTAGGTGTCATCATAGACAATAACCTCATATGTGACATACATGTTAACCAGATTAGCCAAGCCATCAATAGAAAGCTAGGGTCACTCTACAGAATTAAAGCCTTCCTAGCCCCTCCAGCTAAAGGTGCCATAGCTCACTCACACCTTGTTCCAGCCCTTCTGTATGCATCCCCTCTACTCTCTCATATGAACAAGACTGTCCTTAACAAGCACTGGATTTGCTACAACCACATTGCCAGGTTTGCCACTGGCCCGCCTGTTAGGACACATCATTGCATCAATCTAAATCAGCTTGGTTGGCTTGCAATACCCAGCCTAATTCGGTATAAACAACTGATTATGGCCTATAAAATCCTCCATAATCCAGACAATACTCCTGCACTTAAATTACAATCACCCCCTATAACAATCCTAGACCGCTTTGATCCTCTAACATTGTACTACTTCGAACTAGCGAGTTTATTACCACAGCTGGTGATTCTCTCTTTGCAAATCCTGTAAGTAGATCCTGGAACCCACTTCCAGCTGGTATTACCCTAATGTCCACCTTAGGTCATTTAACAGTAGACTCAAACAACATTTGTCATGTAACTGGCTATGTCAGTGTATCAGGCCTGGCTAACTCGGATGTGTAACCTGTGTGAACCAATGTACTGTGTAAAAACAATTTAATCCTGGCTTGTGCTCAGGTCTGACATTAACCTGTGGAACATGTTGGACCTGCTTACTTATGTAATCTCTGTAAATACTCTGTTTGTACTATGTCATGCTAGTATTCTGTAATGCTGTATCTGCTACCCTCGTAGCTTGTCTCCATGGGCCTACCCTGGGAATGGACATGCATCCAGTTGGGCTATCCCAGTCAACATATGTAGGATAAATAAGTAAAGCAATACATGATATTACAGTGACGACAATACCAGTCAGACATTGCCACACACTGACAGCATGCCGAACACACTGGGGCATACGTGGGGACTCAGACTAGCAGCCTGCCTGTGCATCACACACCTCAGCAGCTGGCACACCGGCATATGTTCTGTCGGAACACAGCACATGCCACACATGGCATGCACATCCCCTGTGCCACACACCCACAGCCTGTAGGGCTACACAACACACCTGCTACAGATGTGTCAGGTACCTGTCATGTGTGCTGCACTGGGGTCCCGCTCAACAGGCTGTATCTGGTGAAGGGCACAGTGATATGACTCAGGGGCACTATGGTCCACCACAGCACACATGCATACAGGTCAGACAGAGGCATGGACAGATATGACTCACTCATTGACCATGCCAGTGTGGCTGCCTGGGACATACCTCCCTGGACTACATGATAGGGAACATAGAATGGATCTCTCAGCATGTGGCACAGGCCAGTATGTGCCTGATGTTGGTTGCCAACATACCCTCCCCAGGTATTCTACCACTATATGTGGGATGGCTGTTGTATGTCTACATTATGATCAGTCTCCACTGTCATTCATAGGGTATCCACTGGCTGTCAATGTGTGCTTACATGCTAGGGAGGCCACATTGGTGTTCACGGGTCATCTTGCACGTGACTCACATGGCCGATGTATACTGGCAAGGCTCCTTGGTACACACATACTGCCATATGCTGCAGGACATGGTTTACATAGCGATCTCCGTGGGTATCACACAGGTTAGGACACTAACAGTGCTGCTACACAACTACAGCAGTGTACACCGGAGGATGCATGCACCAGACATTGCCCTCAGCACGGTGAACTGCAGTGTCTGTGCAGTACCAGATGCATGATTCATGGCTCACAGGTGTTACCCATCACTGACAGGTTATGCCCCTTACCATGCCCATTGTCCCCTACACATGTAACACACATGGATAGGGGTGTGGTATCCCGAGTTAACACAGATACACACACCTCCAGGTTGTCGGCACAGCACAAACCATCAGGGCCTACTCAAGTGCAGCTGACAGTGTGCCGGACTGCCATCTGGGTCATAGCATGGCACACACAACCCTCACATACACAGGAAGACCACCTATCCTCCATAACAACACTGGCAATATGACAGTCCCATGAACTGTGTTTATAAGGCCATACTGCATCCAGCCGAACATTGTGTGCGAGCATTACTGTAGCTACAACACTCTAGTTGAAGAGTTCACAGCATGTGGTCACCGAAATGCAGTGGAATGGCATGTTACCACTACCACAACAGGTGGGAACATACAGCACCTGTACATTGACTACATGTACACTATATGGCCCAGACCAGATGTGTATCCCCTGCTGTAGGTCTTTCACCATAGACACCCACACTGTATAGGGACATACCACATGCGGACCCTGCACAGTAAGACACACAGTCATATTGGTATACATCGCTAATACCATTTATCCACACAAAGCATGTGTCAGACATGGTAACTACTGCAGGTCACAGGTATTCCTGTGTATGTGTCACACACACATACATCATGTGTGCAATGCCATTGCTGGGTTAGGCAATGGCATGCATTGTTATGTACAAACACCCGCACAAGGTCATACTGTGTGACACAACCACACGTGATAGTTGTGGGTTACCAAAACATGCCTATCTGTACTCTGACGATGGTAATAGACACAGTAGCAGAGCACACTATTGGCATTACTAGCCAACTAGCCCTGTCTGGCTGTGCTGATATTGTGGTGACATCCCCTGTGTTTACTGGTGGGGTATGCAGCATCTGGTGTATAGTAGTATTTGCCAAAAGGATCTGTTCCCTCACACTTGCATTTACACGCACCCTACTACCCCCACACACATGCACACTTGCCATATGCAGGATTCATTCCCCTACCTACCTATGTCATGACACGTGAGAGGGAAGCATTAGCAAAGCGCACTGATCGGTTTACTAGATAGTTCCTCGTCTCTGACTATACTTAGAGGGTGCTGACAACATCAGTACTTTTAAAGGGTAATGTGCATCAGGTGGTGTGATCGCCTGATTGCCAGAACTAACATGTTTTTCATACGGAAATGCACACACACACATGTCTTTACAGGTTTCACATTCCTACCTAATTACATTATGATACACAGGGGAAACGCATTAGCAGAGCGCGCTATTTGCATTACTGGGAGGCTTCCCTTCTCCTGCTGTACTTATAGGATGCTGACATCATCTGTGTTAAGAAAGGGGCGTGTGCATCCTGTAGTGTGTTCTCCCAGTTGGCTAAAGGAACATTTTCCTCTCACAGCCTTTCACACACACAAACCCCACTCTCCCACACACACACACACACTGAGCATTTGCAGGATTCGAACCCCTACCTAACTATATTATGACACTTGAGGGCGACACATTAGCAGAGCACACTATCCGAATTACTGGGCATCTGTTCTGCACCTGTAGTATTTCTAGGGTGCTGACATCTTCATTTCCACAGAGGTTTGTGGTTGTCGTACTACCTGTCAGGTGGGGGATAGCATGTATATGCATTTGCAGCCACCTACATCAGGGTCAGATGTGCACATTGCACTGGCAGGTTATGTTCTATACCATGCTTTGGGACCACAGGACCTGTAACACACAACACTACCAGTCCAGCACACCACACCCCCATCCAGGACACACACCTAGCTTCCCTGGGAACAGTGCCAGGATATGCAGGTATTCACATACACCATTCCAGTTGTTAACATCAGGTACAGGCATATTGTGTGTGAGAACTACTCAGGCCTCTACCACTTTACCCTACCGCCACTACAATTTGTGGGTCCATGTGCTATGGCAGAACCACACACCACAGCCACATGGGTTAATACATATTGCTCCTGTCCATCTGCAACGTGGGTACCCACTGTTCCACACCAGAGGTAGACCACCATTGTTGATACCTGCCCATGCCCACCTTTCCCTGGACATCCATATCCCATCTCCACCCCCAGGCAAGGTTGTCACTGCACACAAACTGTGTTTAGCACAAGCAGACTTTACACCTGTGTAGACTGGGGTGGATGACTTTAGAGGACCCATGCTGGAGGACAATACTGGCCACTCAGACTATTCCTTGACACTTGCATCCTATGAGCATGTGTACAGTTTGCATTGGTCATTCAGATATTGGCAAAGGCTCTTGCTACCCCCATAGTGCCTATGTTAGGCAGGGCTCAGATGACAAACCCACCTTCATAGGTATCACAAGGGATAGGAAACTAAGAGCAATGCTACGCAACGCCAGATATCTAAACCTACAGATGCATGCACCCAAAACACTCCTTGGCATGGAAAACATTGATATCTGTGCAGTTACAGATGCCTGGTTCAGGGCTACTGAGAGAACACCAGCACTACCAGGTTTAACCCGGTTGATATCTTTGAAACAGTCACCAAGGCCATTGACGAGGGGAAGGTGGTTCACACAGCCTACCTGGACCTTGCAGAAGCCTTCACAACAATGGGCATTCTAGAGAAGGTCACCAGCTTAAATATAAGGCCCTATGTCACTAGATGGATTGCACAGTGGCTCAAGGACAGATACCACATGGTTAGCATTGCTGGAGCCATGCCAGACCCCACAACAGTTATGGGTTGTGTCCCACAAGGCTCAGTCCTGGGACCCTCTTGTTTGGTATATATTTATTGGAGGTACAGGCCAACACGGACGGACTGTGGCTGTCCAAATATGCAGATGACTGCAAACAGGCCACCATAATCACCTCTTCAGCTGACACAAGCATCTTCCAAAGGGGCATCATAGCGACAGACGACTTGTGCCAGAACCATGGCCTTCTGCTGAACAGTGTTTAGGAAGGGGAATGTGCATCCTGTAGTCTGTTCACATAGTTGCCAAAAGGGACATTGTCCTCATACACACTAACCCCCCTCAGCCAGAAACACACACTTGCCAATAGCAGGATTCAAACCCCTATCTGACTATGTTATGACATTTGTGACGGACGCATTAGCAGAACACACTACTGGGAGTTTTCCCTTCTCCTGCTATACTTATAGAGTGCTGACATCATCAGTGTTTAGAAAAGGGAATGTGCATCCTGTAGTCTGTTCACCTATTTGCCAAAATGGACATTACCTTCACACACACTAACCCCCTCAGACAGACACACACACTTGTCATTCGCAGGATTCAAACCCCTACTTAACTATGTTATGACACTTAAGACGGACGCATTAGCAGAGCGCGCTATTCGCGTTACTGGGAGGTTTGTTTTCTCCTGCTGTACTTATAGGGTGCTGACATCATCGGTGTTTAGAAAGGGAATGTGCATCCTGTAGGGTGTTTTCCTATTTGCCAAAAGGGACATTTCCCTCACACACACAAACCCCCCTCAATCAAACACACACACTTGCCATTCACAGGATTCAAACCCCTACCTAACTACGTTATGACACTTAAGACGGACGCATTAGCAGAGCACGCTATTTGCATTACTGGGAGGTATCTTTTCTCCTGCTGTACTTATTGGGTGCTGACATCATCGGTGTTTAGAAAGGGAATGTGCATCCTGTAGGGTGTTTTCCTATTTGCCAAAAGGGACATTTCCCTCACACACACAACCCCCCTCAGACAGACACGCACACTTGCCATTCACAGGATTCAAATCCCTACCTAACTATGTTGTGACACTTAAGACGGACGCATTAACGGAGCAAGCTATTCGCATTACTGAGAGGTTTCTTTTCTCCTGCTGTACTTATAGGGTGCTGACATCATCAGTGTTTAGAAAGGGAATGTGCTTCCTGTAGGGTGTTTTCCTATTTGCCAAAAGGGACATTTCCCTCACACACACAGACCCCCTCAGACAGGGGCACACACTTACCATTCACAGGATTCAAACCCCTACCTAACTATGTTATGACACTTAAGATGGATGCATTAGCAGAGCGCGCTATTCTCATTACTAGGAGGTTTCTTTTCTCCTGCTGTACTTATTGGGTGCTGACATCATCGGTGTTTAGAAAGGGAATGTGCATCCTGTAGGGTGTTCTCCTAGTTGCCAAAAGGGACATTTCTCTCCCACAGACTTACACACACACCAATGCCACTCCCACACTGAGCATTTGCAGGATTTGAAGCCCTTACCTAACTATGTTATGACACTTGAGATGGACGCATTAGCAGAGCACGCTATTCGTATTACTGGGACGTTTCTTTTCTCCTGCTGTACTTATAGGGTGCTGACATCATCTGTGTTTAGAAAGGGGAATGTGCATCCTGTGGGGAGGCAGACACCAAGCACACTCTGGCTAAGCTGTCATTCCCTAGGGCAAACAGCCTAGTGTTGACCTCTACACCCATATGTTTAATTGTCAAATGGACATTATTTGTTGCTGATAGACTGTTTGCACATCTTTATTGCCATAGCATTCCCTGTTTGTATGAACAACTTGTGCATCTGTGGAAGATGTTTGCATATGGGAGGGATCCACTATATCACGTATCTCTCTGTAGTCATTTAGCTGTGTGCACTGGGCAGACTGCTATAATGTTGTTGGTTCCTGGAATAACACATAACAATACCAGCTATGTGTGTCCAACTGCTAGACCGAGATTTGGCCTAAGTGTGTGAGCATGCCCAGTTCAGCCTTCCCATGGCATGTTGTCAAAGTGTGTGAGCATGCCCAGTGTGAGCATTCCATATGTTGGACTCTGCAGCCCACCACATTTGTGGATGAGTGTGAACTTCAACATCTATCACCCGTTTATGGTTGTGTGCTGTGTGTCATGTTGTGTAGTTATGGTACAACTGCTTTGTGTGTGAACACAACAGGGTTATACTGTGCCTGCAGTGTTTGCATGGGATACTTTGCATACAGTTGTCAACATCCTTTCACACTGACCTAACACTGTAGTACTGTATAGTGTACTGGTAGTACTTTGACTGTGGTGGGCAGTATCCTGGGCTTTACTGCTATCACTGCTTTACATTTCGATAGTGGGCACAACAGCCTGGTTATGGGCCAGTTGTGTACATCTGACCATGTTGCATTCTGTTCAGATATGAACTACTTAAACCAGGCTTGTCCAACATTGGTAGTGTATTCCACAACATAGGTGTACATTTGCAAACACTAGCAATGTGCCCTAGTCCATGTGTAATGCTAGTTGGAGAGTATGTTTGTCCTTCAACACACATTGTAAGTGGGGTTTGCCATGACATATGTCATGGTTAGTATACTGTGCCTGTGTCTACCTGTGGCATGACAGTGGTACCCAGGATAAATCTACCATCTCCCATCCACTCATCAGGATTCCTATTGAGGAAGATTGATAAGTGACTCTATGGGTAGCCTGTGCTGGGGTGGCTTCTGTGTTATGGAGCACGCAGTACAGCTTGTCCTATGTACGTCAGTGCTGGGGTTCAGGTCTCTCATGTGCATAGCTCACTGCCATTCAGATTGTACAAGGTGCAGCATGTTTATTGATGCCAGCAACACAGGCAACACATGGCATCTGTGCAAGCTCTTTGATACTCCTGATGAGGTACTGTTGGGGACTTTACAGTTGATGGAGGTGTCTGCTGAGGTACATCCCACAGGGGCTATTGTAGTCAATTGTACTGCTGATGAAGGATGACTGCAGAGCCACAATGACCTCCCCTTATCTAGATCTGACAGCCTTCGTGGTTAGGTGGGTATATGGTATGTTTACTACAGCACATGTTTGTCCAATGCAGGATATCTATCACCTTGTGTCCCCAGGTCTCTCATTACATGTTAAGCACATAATGGGTTAACACCTGTGTGGTAATTGGTGGGCACTTACTGTATATCCACGGGGGTTGACTATGCACGTTTCTGCACTTAGCTTGCTGACATGGCTATGGCACCAGTTGTCTGTTTCTATGTGGCCCTTTTGTGGGATGCTTGTGTCAGCTGGTGGATCATATGTGGTGAGCAGTTTGTAGTCCTCTGCAAACATGTTCGGACACAGTCCTTCCATGTTTGCCTGTACCTATGGGACATATATACCAGACGAGGGAGATCCCAGGACAAAGCCTTGTGGGATGCCAGTTATATCTGGTTTGTAGTCTGACATGGCTGCAGCATGTCTGACCATGTCTGTTCTGTCCTTGGTCTGGTTTGCAACCCCTCTACTGACATGTGGGTTTATATTTAAGCTGGTGAGCCTATCTATAATGAACATGTAGGGTATTGTATAGAAGCCTTTGCAAGGTCCAGATACACTGTGTGGAGCACATTGCCCTCATCAATGACCTTAATGGCTGTTTCAATTGAGTCAAACATGGTTAGGGGCAGGATCTGCACTTGGGAAGGCCACACTGGGTTGGTTCCGGTGTCAGTAGGTCCCCAATATCTTTATGTCTGTGGTACATGCTGATCCTTTCCATAGCTGTGCAAACCAAGCTTCTCAGGATTCTGGGGTAGTAGTGTTCAGTATCCATTCAGGCAACACCTTTGTTGAGAAGTACCACTGTTGTTGTACACTGCTCTTTGGGTAATATTCTGTGGTAAGGCTGACATTGAGCAGTAGTGTGGTTTGGCATTCCATTCATCTTGGAGTCCATGTTGCACTAAGCCCAGGACAACATCCCATACCATTGCTGCTGTGTGTTTTGCTTTGTAGATGTTGGCTGTTACCTCAGCATCTGCAATGTCAGGGGGCCAGCAGTCTGCTGGGATAGATATTCTGCATTCGGGGGGGGGGGGTTTGCACTGCACCTGTCAGGATGTATGTTGGCAATATGTGTGTGTGTTTGTGATATTTGTGTGATTCAGGGCATATCTGTGAATTCCCAACATGGTTCCTACCATCAGTTGTGAAAGCCTTGGGAAATATCCTTAGTGTCCTGTACAATTTGTATCTTCATAGGTTCATAGGGTCATACTAGGCTATCCACCCTGGGCATTTGTTAGCCTAGCCAGAGTGTGTGTGGCTTTTGACACCCCTTGCTATGTGCATATTATGGCCATTTATGTTTTGCTTTGCTGTGCCTCTGTCTGGACATGACACTGTGAAGACCCCCAGTGTAACTCTACAATCATCCATCCACTTGGCAAGATTCCTGTTGAAGAGTGTCAGTGAGGGGCTCTGCCTTACATGGAATGGGATTCTGGTCCAGGGTGTGGGGAGCCTCTGGATTATGTATCTGTCCCACCAGCACATCCTATTTCATTATTTGTTGAGGTTGACATCTCTCCCTCTCACAGCTCCGATGGATTTGTGTTTTCTGGGGTGGAGCATGTCCATTACTCCTGTGTTGGGCATGGCCTCCTACAACAGGCATGCAATGCCTCTGTGTAGGCAGTATGTGACTGGATTCAGCTGGGGTGTCTACAGCCAGGCAGCATATGACATATATTTGTGACCCTTTATCCTCTTGGTGAGGTACCTTTGAGGTCTTTCTAACTGCTGCAGGTGTCAGGTAAGGTACATCCCATATGAGGCATTGTACTGGATTATGGGTGTGATTGGAGAATAGTATAGGGGCACAATGACCTCTGTTGCCATAGATGTGACTCCTTTCCTGATACGGTGTCAAATGTAGACAGTCTTCCTGGCCACATTGGCAATGTGGGTGTCACATAACAGGTTACTGTCCACTTGTGTCCCTAGGTCCCTGGTTACTCTTTCCATACATACTGGTTTATCACCTGTGTTGGTAGTTTGTGGTACCTTGTTTGTTATTTGGTGGGACATTCATACTGTCCATTGTCTTCAGGATGGCTGGGTGGGGTTATTGTGTGTGAGAGTGCGGTCTGTAGCATGCTACAGACTGCACAGCAGTCTTGCCTACAGTTAGTTGCACATGTGTGAACTCCAATGCCTTGTGCATTGTCAGTTACCTGGACGTATGGGTGTCTGTGCTGACTATGGATATTCACCCTCCTTTTATGTTTAGTTCCAGGTTTTGGGGCCATGACACATGATACGTGGTATAACCTGGTAGTGCTGATGTGCTGTCAGGGGGCTTGCAGCAGGTTTCTGTCACTGCACAGACATCGATGTTCTCCATTCTGGGGATGGCCTCAGGAGCATGCATATTGGGGTGTACACATCTGGCATTGGTCAGCATTTCCCTTATGTTTCTTCCCACTTATGTTTTCTAGGGTGGTGGGTCAGTCTTTTCAGTCTTGCCTACAAAAGGCTCTATGGAGGTGGCAAAGGCCTTATCCAATATTCAGACGCCCAGGGGTAACAGGTGCAGGCCATCCCATGGACAGCTGCGTGGCTTGTCAAGCATGACATCCCCAGCAGACAGACATTGGATCCCCTTGGAATAACACCAGTAAGTGTGCCACTTGCTATGACTGATCATTCCATGTTTGTACTGTGGCATTACTCTTGGTAAGGGTAGGATGCTGCAAACGGTGAGTGTCATACCGGCATGGACTACATAATCAGATAGCTCATCTATGTCTCTTTTCGTGTAGTTTAGGGCGGTACATCTCCGGTCATTCACACCAGCATGGACTATGACTGCATCATATTTCTACTTGCTTTGGAGTGACCTACATACTTCTGTTATGTGGCATATTGTGGCAGCCTATGGGCAGCTTACTGTACCATTTCCCTTGTTCAGTCTGGTGTGCGGGACAGTAGTGTGTCTGACTATGGAGTCACCTATTACAACTGTATCAGGCATGTTGTTTCTACGTCTGTCCTGTGACTGTTTGGCACACCAGCTTTGTGTGCTATGTGTTGCATGTGCTATGTTTGGAGGCTGTTTGATTGGGTGTCTGCTTTAGAGGCCTCTGTTGGTGTGCTGTGTTTGTAATTTGTGCCTCCGGGAATGTTTGTCTGTGTTTATGTGTTTGGTTTGCAGTTGTGATAGGTCTATGTGGGACTGTGTTTGTGGTGTGTGTGGTTACCTTCTCCTACTGACTTGTTTTGGGAGTACTGCGTTGAGGGAGCTCAGCCTCCAGTTTGGATGGATGGTTGCATCTCTCACATATTTTTGTATTTCTTGGGTGGGGTTGGGGGTTGTCTGTGTACTTGGGGCAGGTGTGACATTGCCTCAGGATTCACAGATTCCACTTGTTGTGGCTGGCCTTAGTGGATTGCATGTGTGGACAGATGTTATTGCCATACTACTGATCAGTGATTACTTCATTGTTCATGTTTGCTCTATCATGTAGTAGCTTCCTCATTCTCTTGCATGTTTTGGTTATGGCTGGTGTCCACTATGCCAGATTTAGGCACTGTGTCTTGTTTTAATTTAGGACTGCATAATCCAAGCATTCCTGGCAGTGTTCATGGAATGGCTGTATTACAGGTTCTGAGGTGTGGCCCATATTTTGCACCTGCTCGGGACCTTTCATGGATGCCACATCAGTTTGGAGGGGTGCAGATATTGCTTAACACATGTTTTCCACTGTGGTTTCCCGGCCAGGGACTGTGGTCAGGATTTGTATATCCAGTGTGATTACTCTATGGTCTGGTTTTACCAGTGAGGAATACACTTCTCAACTTGACATCCAGTACCCATGTTGCTGATTATCACATCCAGTATGCTTACCACTCTTGTGGGGGTGGTATGTTGTTCCTGTGCCTTCTGGTTTGTGGATTCTATGAACCTTTGTCCGACACTGTTGGAGCTAGTATAATGCTCCCAGTCTATGTCTGGGTATTTGCGGTCACCCAATATAATGTGGGTTGGAGGACTTGATATATTCATGTATTCCAGCATGGGCCAGATGCAGTTCCTGGTGTTGGGACAGTAGTCTGTAGCAGGCTATGAACTGGGGGGCAGTTTTAACCACTGTTACTTGAGCATGGCTAGTCCATGCTGCTTTTTGTTGTGGTACCGACATGGGGGTGTGGTTATCCTTGACAATTCATGCTAGTCACCCTCCTTTCGTAGCTTGTTCCAAGTTTGGAGGCTGTACAGCACAGTATGAGGTGTAACCTGGTAGTGTTAGGGTGCTGTTGTGTGCCTTGCCTCAGTTGTCTGTTACAGCACAGTTATCAACATTCTCCATACTGAGTGAGTTTAGACTGCATGCATCTTGCTGTTTCGACTTATCCCTTATCTTATTCTTATCCCTTCTGGTACCTATGGAGATAGGTTTGTGTTTTGAGCCTTACCTATTCAGGGCACACTGTGGGTGACAACAGCCTTTGCCAGTATCCATACGGCCTGCACTGATAGGTGCACGCCAGTCCTAGCAGGTGGTGCATCATGTCATACTCAGCATGTCATCCCAGACTGGCACACATTGGGTCCCCTTTGACTAACTGCGATACTTCAGTCAATTGTTGCACTTGATCATCTCGTTGTCATGTTGTGGCATGATGCTTGGTGAGGGTAGGATGTTAGTCAGGGTCCGCAGGTGTGCATATAGTACTTGGTGTTACATTACTTGACACATAGCATTCATGCCTCAGGTGGTGCAGCAGGGCTGCCTCTGTCGGATGCGCATATTACACTTCCCTGTACATGTTTGAGAGCAGGTTGTGTCATGTTAGGCATCCCTGTTACTATATGAGTGAGTCAGAGAGGGGTATCATTCCCAAGGTTCCTACTGAGCCAATGTATGTGCTATGCGTTGCCTCTTTGCCAAGGCCAGGGCATACTGGGCATGCCTCCTTCTGCCTACTGGGGCAGGCTCAGGCTGTTCCTCCTCTGAGTCACGCTCTGCCTGTGATGGCCTTAGCAATGGTGGGGGGCTGTTTGGCCCGGCCCTATGCTGGTCCTGCTGCAGCTGTTTTCGCAGGATCATATTATGTAGCATAGCACATACCATGACAATTTGGGTACATGTAGTTGGTGTGTACTGCAAGGCTCCACCAGATGTGTCCAGACACCGGAACCGTGAGTTGTGCAGCCCAAACACGCGCTCTATCACATTACGTGTTTGTGCGTGTGCCTCATTATGGCGTTCCTGTTCAGGTGTGTGTGCATTTCTGATGGGTGTCATCAGCCACGGCTCCAGTGCATAACCTGCATCCCCCACTAGGTGTCCGTGTGGGATGTCCCCATTGGCAAATGTCTGGTACAGCTGCGTCAAATGCCAGATGTGGGAATCGTGATAACTCCCAGGGCAGCCAGCACACACATTCATTATTATGCCCTGGGCATCACACACGACCTGGCAGTTGATGGAGGGGAAGCCCTTGCGGTTTATGTAGGCCCTACCCTGCTCTCCTGCTGGTGCTTTGATGCATATGTGCGTGCAGTCTATAGCACCCAGTACCTCAGGGTATTCCGCTATTTGCTGGAAGAGACGCATATTGCTGGCCAATACCTCACGGGCATTGGGGAAATATACATGATCACCGACATGTGCTGACATGGCATCCAGGAACTGGTGTAGTACTCTGGAGGCTGATGCCTGTGATATCCCCATCATATCGCCAGTTGGTCTCTGGAAGGTACCTGTTGCTAGTATTCTTAGGCCAACACATACCTTGGTTTCCACTGGGATGGGTTCCCCTCTGTTGGTTCTGTGTGTGAGGCGTGGCTTGCACAGCTCAACAATCTGCTGCAGGAGCTCTCTGTCCACTCTATAGCGCTCTACTATCTCCAGCTCATGTAACCCGTGGTAGGTGACCCTGGGCCTGTACACTCTTCGCCGTCTCCTCACTGTGGGTTGTCTAGCACCATCTGCATTGTCACCACCCTCAGCAAGTTGCCTATGTCTCATTATGACAGCTATGGCAGCCCCTAGCATTTCTGCTCTGAGTTCAGCTTTTTCAGTTTTCACTTCTATTAGCTTACACCTGTCTTGCAGTGTCTCTTAATGAGAACATCCTGCACTACTGTTTGCAGAGTTTTAAGTGCTGGGCTGGGCTACTATTCTGCATGTGTAATTGCCTACTTCTAATTATTTTCACCTGCCAGCTTCAGCAGTTATCCCTGCTAGCTTCCTATTAATTCTGTTGCTTCCTTTTTCCTTTCTGTTTCCTCAGGGGGGAGCAACTTGCATACTATCTGGAACACGCTCACAGTGGCTTACACACGAGCACACGTGCTTACACGGTTAAGGATCTACTTATTCAGGTTTAAACGCGCGTACACCCGCGCAAACACTGTTAAACGTCTGCCAACAGCCTCCAACATACTCAGCCTGTCTAACACGCGCGCACACCCGCGCAAACAGTGTTAAACATCTCCCAACATCCTCCCACATGCTCACACTGCCTTACACGCGCGCACTCAGCCTTACTCGCGCTTCATTGCGTGCACACGTGCGCATGCACAGCCAGCAAGAACCTTTGGTGTAGGTAACAGTGTACACCTTCCATTTCTTGTCTTTCCATGACTTATCTAGTGGCACACCTCTTTCCATGATCTGTGCCTGTCATCTGTCATGTTACACTGGCCTCCAATGAACTGCGTTTCTTTCTACCATTCCCCCCAGTGATGTCACCTATCTCCTACACTATTCCTCCCCCTTTTGTATCTCTTACACTACTCAGATCGTGCTCATTTGCTATGTGACTGTGGGATTCAGTATCCTAACCCTCATTTACATGAGATTGCCTACTGATGCTTAGTTACATGTCTTAGACTCAGCTTCCCCCCTTAGCAACCACTACACGGTGGCCATGTTGGTTTTGGTCTGCTGGTCCCTGCATTGTCATTCCATGTATTGCATGATACCCACATTTATGGGTTTATAACTTTCTTTTTTATGTTTTTATACAGCGCAGCCCGTTTGCGCGGGTCTGCGCTGGGTTTAAACATCGGCGATTGCAGAAAAAAAAATCATATTTTTAATAATTTTGCATCGGGTTATCTTGCCTATGGCCACATATTTGGCCATAGGCATGCTGCCTGAATCATATGCAACCTTTTTTTGGAGCTGACATCGCTCCGTTGTGGAATTTGCAGAAATGCACTCAGTTGTCAACTGAGTACATTTCTGCAGCTAAAACGTCTCCTACACGGACTGGTTTCTGCTTCGTGGATCGCTAATATACCTCATTTGCATACCTTTCAAATGCAAGTGAGGTATTTAGCATGTCCACGCCCAGTCCATGTAAGAGACGTTTTAGCTGGTCTCTTACACGGAGTTTATGGCTGTTCCTGGATCGCGAGGCTTGCATGGAGTGTTGCACATCTCTTACACTCCGTGCAAGCCTTCGTGAATCCTGCCCAATGTTTTTATGTCCTATCTATATGTAACCTACAGATGACTTTTGTCTTTGACCTATTGTTAACTTTCTAGAGATCATTACAACCTGCATTTTTCTTTCGTTAATTGTTACAAAACGTTTGTAAATAGATTTATTGTTAAATTTTAGATATCTTGTAACCTACATTCTTATTGTTACTAAATACCTACATTTTTATTGTTGTTGTGACTAAACTCTTTCATAACATGGAGCTTTTCTCCACGGGCCTCCACTGAAAATGGATATGTATCCAGTTAGACTTTCCTGGTTAACAAATGTAAAATAAAATAAAATAAAATAAAAAATGGACAGTTGTTTGAATAGTTGGGTTTTGAAGTTTTCTGAGTTTGGTATGGTCCTTAGTGTGGAGGGTAGGGAGTTCCATTTTTTGCCTAGTGAGAAAGATAGGAGATGTTGGCCAGCAGGACGTTTAGGTTTATGGATAGTAATTAAGATCTGATTTTCAGATCTGAGAACTCCATTGGGTGTATAAGGGGGAAGGATGTTAGTTAGAGCGGGACATTTTTGGGGGTGAAATATGAGTCTATGTGCAGTAGTGAGTTGGAGATAGTCTAGGTAGTTTGGGAGTTCAAGCCAATTCAAGGATTGAAGGGTTAGGCAGTGATGGGTGGTATTTTTAGATTTAGAGGCAAATTTAGAGATTTTGTTGTAGCAGTTTTCTAGTATAGAGGTGCTAGAGGAGGACAGGTTGGTTAGGAGAGGGGCTTCATATAATAAGGAAGGAAGAAGATAAGTCGAGGCCAGAGTTTTCCTGGTAGAGTTGGAGAGAAAGCGATTATTCCTATACAGCCTACTTAGCTTTTGGTGGATTTTCTTAATATTTTGTTGAATATGAATATCAAACTTGAGGTGTTCATCTACAGTAATGCCAAGTAGTTTGGCAGAGGAGACTACTTCTATAGGTGAGTTGGTTTGTCTATAGACTTGGAAGTTGTTTTTTTTCGTAGGAGAGGGTCTTAGTGGGAGGGAATAGAATCTTTGATTTATTTGCATTGAGAGACAGGTGGTTTTGGTGCATCCAGTTTTCAGTTGTTGGAAGGCAGTTTGGGTTTTAGTCAGCAATTCAGAGATTTGAGGCAGAGCAGACTAAGGTTGAATTGTCTGCATATTGAATGATTTTAGCATCAGGAATAGCAGTGTGAAAGTTATTGATGAAGATGTTAAAAAGCAATGGCCCAAGGATGGATCCCTGTGGTACGCCAGTTGGGGTAGGTAGGAAGGAAGAGATGGAGTTCTTCCATTTGACTGTCTGTGATCTGTCTGATAGATAGCTGGAGAACCAGGACAAAGCATTATGTGAGAGATTAAGGTTTGAGAGATGACAAAGAAGGTGCTTGTGGGAAACAGTATCAAAGACTTTAGACAGATCAAGTAAAACAGTAGAAACTAAGTGGCCTGAATCTCTGGCTTGATTGACAGTTTCTAGGAAAAAGAGTAGAGCAGTTATTGTGCTATGGCCCTGGCAGAATACATGCTGGCTAGGAGTGAGAAGATTGTTTTGGGTCAGGAAAGGCATAAGTTGGAGGTGAATGCATTTTTCTAGGATTTTGGAGATTGGTGAAAGCAAAGCAAGTTTGAGAAAGTTTGAGATGCTGGTATTTTTACCTCCTTTATGAAGAGGAAGAATATAAGCTGAGCGCCAGAGTTTGGGGACATATGATTCTTTTATGGATTGGTTGATAATGATGCTGATTGGGAGTGCAATGCCATCAGCAGCATATTTTAGGAAGGAAGAGGGAATATTGTCTGGAGCGTTATAGCAAGGTTTAAGTTTGGACAAAAGTTTTTTATAAAGTTAGTGGAGATGGGTTGAATTCAAACAGATGAGGTGAGTTAGAAGGGGGAGAGTGTAGAGCAGTTGGGTTATTATTGGGAAATGTCTTGGTGAGGGTAGAAATAGTGTCTATGAAAAATGAGTTAAATTCAGAACCTAGTTCGAGATCAGATTTACTTGGGTCAGGACAGGGATTATTCTTGGAGCCTGGAATGAGGAGTGAGTTTACTGAGTTCCAGAATTTTTTTTTGGGGGGGGTTATTGTTATTGGACTGAAGTTTGATATAGCAGGATTTTTTCCCTTTGGTGATTAGTCGTTTTGCACTGTTGCGGAGCTGTTTATATTGGAGCACGATATTGTCCAGTTTATTGTTTTGGTAAAGTTTCCATAGTTTGTCTCTGTGGTGCATAATCTGTTTTGTCTCTTTAGATAGCCAAGGAGCAGTTTTAGTTTTTATCCTTTTGTTTCTTAGTGGGGCTAGCAAGTTTAAAGTATCAAGGAAGACAGAGTTGAAGTATTCTATAGCCTTGTCAAGAGGAAGGATGTTTAGAATTTGCCAGTTCATTTGTTTGAAAGTATTTGAGAAAGTAGTTTGGGTTGAAGCTACTGAGGTTATGAGTTTGAATGTACTGATGCTGTTGTGGGGAGGAACTAGTTGAGTGATCCATGAAGGCCGGGAGGTGGTCGCTAAAGGTATCAGGAATTGTGCCAGAACTGGTTATTTTATTTGGATCTGAGACTAGGATCCAATCTATAGTGGATCTGGGAGGGTTTATTTTGTTAGGTCAAGTGATGGAGAGGATTATTTGAGTGAAGTTATAGAGGTTAATGGATAGGGAGGGAGAGTGTTAATTGATTTTATTCCAGTCAATATTCACATCACAGAGGATATAAGTTTCACAGTTAATTTCAGTAGAGGCCCATAGGAGAATATTTTCGAGTGTAGAGATATTGTTACTAGGTGAGATATATAGGGCAATGATGCAGATATTTTTTATGTTTATTTAGTTTTAGAATCCCAGCAGTTAGTTCAGTGTTCTGGAATTGAGGAATTGGAATTTGGAGGGGAATTAAGGTAAGAAGGTTGGAGTAGACTAGGGCAGTGCTTCCACCTTTTTTATTTAGTCGGTCATTTCTGAGACAATGAGATCCTGGGGGCAGAATCTCAGAGTCAGAGATAAAGGGCTTGAGCTAGGTTTCAGAGATGGCTAAGATATCTGGTTGGTTATGGCTTAACCAAGCTTGAAATTGGTGTACTTTGTTGTTTAGACTTTGTGCATTAATTGTAAAAATCTTTAGGGTGTTGAGATAGGAGGAATAGGGTAAGGGATGAGTGTTGTTAATAAAGGATGCAGGACCAGGGTTAGGAAGGATATCACCAGCTTGGACTAGGTTGTTGAAGGAGATATCATTTAGCCATATTAGTCTGCCAGACATGAATTTTGGTAGATTGTAGATTGGAGCAGGTGACAGTATCTTGACGTTAGAGGAGAAGAGTTTAGGGTGGAATAGGTGCAGAAGGTTGGGCTGAATGAGAGAAGAGGAGACAGAATAGAAATGGGAGTAAGAGTAAGGGGGAAGGTGGGTTTGTATGGTAGTTGTCTTTGTAGGTGGTATTGGACAAGCATAGGTGGAATATGAGGTAGCATAGTATAAGGGAAGTAGGAACAGAAAGAGGATGCTGGGGGACTGGAGGGTGTGATAACTTGAGGAGAGCATGTTGGAGCAGAGAGAGAGTGGTATGAGTGATTAGGAAAATAGAGAAGGCTATGAAGAAGAAAGGGTTTAAAAAGTGATGGAGGTATTCTAGAGATTTAAGGAAATAGGATGGAACTATAATTATTGGGTGGAGTACAGATTACAGAGTTTAAGAAGGATGGCTATAGGTGGTAGGAGTAATGGGGGAGCTGGTATTAGGTAATTAGGCTGAGAGGGTGGGGTAAGATAGGAATAAAGCTAGGAGTACTGGGGTGGGTGGGAAATGGGGGCAGGGTAGGGGAGTGGAGTGAGCCTGTAGGGTGAACGGAGTGGGAAAGTACACTAGAGGTGAGTATGGCAGAAAAAGTATAAGCAAAGAGCAGTTTAAAGGCTGTAGTTGGAAGGTATGAGCTAAATATTTCCATCCAGAAAAAGAAGGCTGCCTTTACAGAGGGTGGATTAGCAGGGGGGGAAGATATTTACAGTCTAATGATATTAACGTGTAAACAACTGTTTGTGAAAAAATAAAACTTGTTGGGATTATAAAGAATATCTAGGATTTATATTGGTAGATGCTGCCAACTAATGGTAGGAGATAGCAAACAGCAGGGATAGTTGGACCAGTCTTAGGTTTAAATATATTCTAGGGTAGTGATAATAGGAGGGAGAGAGGGCAAACGGTCTGCGGTAGGCTGCTAAAATGCACACATGGGAGGGCAGATTAACTCTATAGATAGTACATCAAGTCTACATTTAATTAGTGTTAAGCAACATACATTTACACAATCTTGTTGGGGGGGTCTTCTCAGTAGTATTTTTCTAAGTACCAGGCAAGCTGGCCAATTCAGGGTGTCTTCAGGTGATGGCTGGAGGTATTCCTTTTGCATTTAAAGCAGTGAGGGAGCACCCAGGATGGATTACTTAAGAGGAGAGGGAGACAACACTGAGTTAGTTAATACTGCAGATGTAGACGGGAAGGTAGAAGGTAAGGGATGTTTAGAGAAGAAAGTAGGGTGTAACAAAACACAGCAGTAGAGAGACGCTATGGTTAGATGAGGCTAGAGCAAGTATGTAGAGGAAGATTAGGTTTAGTGGATTAACAATAGAAAGCAGCAGACATTATGCTATGAACAATATAAGTTAGACAATATAGGCTCCAATAAATAGAACAAAACATTCATTCAGCAGTTCAGCATGCTATCAGTGACCTTAGTCCATTTGAGATGACAGGATTATACAGCAATAGAGCCAAATATAAGCAGCAAAAAACAAGGGGTAAATGATAAAGTAATACTATAAAATCTCTAAACAGTGCAATATATAGTGCTCAACAGACTAACACAGTAAACTATGATATGTTCATGGTTTGGAATAACTTGTGCTGAACAGTTTTCAAAACAGTTTTCAGAACAATATAAAAGCCATGTGGTGCCCTTATACAGACAAATAGAAAAGAAAAAGAGCTGCTAAGCCAGTAATTAAGCTAAAGGCTCTAGTAGGACCATTGATCCACCTTGAAAGAGAAATAAAGGCCTTCAATGATATATGTTCACTGGCATCCTTTTAACAGGCCATCTGGAGAGCAGATTACAGCAAAGTGCAACAGTCAAGCCCTGTATACTCAGACTAAAGAAATGCAGCTGGTGACAGCATAAAGAGAGACCCACTCATCCCAAAAAAACAGCTTACAGCTGCTAAGCCAGTAATTAACCTAAGCAAAGGGCAAATGACACAGTACAAAGCAAGCAGTCAAAAAGTACAGTATATAGGACAAAATGGTCCCCAAAACCATGTAGAAGCTGTGCGGAGCCCTTATAGTTACAAATGGAAAGAAAAATGGCTGCTAAACCTGATTTTAAGTGGAAGACTTAAAGGGGGATTGTTATTCCACCTTAAGAGGCTATCCGGCATTCAGCGATGCACTTTGGTTGGCGTCCTTTTAACAGGACATCATTACACCAGGTTTCTGGTCGTGACAAACGAGCAGTATTCAATCAAGCCCCTTGTACCCATACACAATTAATGCATTAGTGTAGAGAAGAGCCCCGCTCATCCCAAAAGCAGCTTGCAGAGGTCAAAAATACATGTAGGTCACAGAAAAATGAAGCCGTCAGCACGAGGCCAACAATAACCATACAAAACAGTTACAAACATTGCATTGGAGTGATAGCCATCAGCACAAGGCCATCTATAACCCTAAAACACAGTTACAAGTAAAAATGTGGAGTTTAGCACAATAGTTGCTTAGTGGCTTGCAAATGATAGACAGATATGCTGAAAAGACCTACCGGGAGGCGAAAACAAGCAGCCTAAACTGCAGAATCAGCACAGAGGAGCTGTGGATGCTCAGGACAGGATTTAATAATGACACCACAGTCTGTGGGAGATATAAGTTAACCCCAGGAGGAAACTAGCTATGGGGGAGGGTATAGGTGGAGGAAAGGTGGTTGGACTAGAGGGGTAGAAGGTAGGAGGGACTAAAGGGGTGGAAAGTTGGTAGGAAGAACAATTCCAGGAGGGGAGGGCTTAATAGAGGTGAGTATGGCAGAAAAAGTATCAGCAAAGAGCAGTTAAAAAAGGCTGTAGTTGGAAGGTATGAGCTAAATATTTCAGCCAGAAATAGAAGGCTGCCTTTAGAGAGGGTGGTTTAGCGGGGGGGGGGGGAGATATTTACAGTCTAAGGATATTAACTCATAACCAACTGTTTGTTAAAAAATTAAACTTGTTGGGATTATAAAGAATATCTAGGATTTATATTGGTAGATGCTGCCACCTAATGGTAGAAGGAGATAGCAAACAACAGAGATAGTTGGCCCAGTCTTAGGTTTAAATATATTCTAGGGTAGTGATAAGAGGAGGGGGAGAGGGCAAACGGTCTGCGGTAGGCTGCTAGAATGCACACACGGGTGGGCAGATTAACTCTATAGATAGTACATCAAGTCTACATTTAATTAGTGTTAAGCAACATACATTTACACAATCTTGTTGGGGGGGTTCTTCTCAGTAGTATTTTTCTAAGTAACAGGCAAGCTGGCCAGTTCAGTGTGTCTTCAGGTGATGGCCGGAGGTATTCCTTTTGTGTTTAAAGCAGGGAGGGAGCACCCAGGATGGATTACTTTAGAGGAGAGGGAGACAACACTGAGTTAGTTAATATTGCAGATGTAGAGGGGAAGGTAGAAGGTAAAAGATGTTTAGAGAAGAAAGGAGGGTGTAACAAAGCACAGTAGTAGAGAGAGGCTATGGTTAGATGAGGTTAGAGTAAGTATGTAGAGGAAGATTAGGTTTAGGGGATTAACAATGGAAAGCAGCAGACATTATGCTATGAACAATATAAGTTAGGCAATATAGGCTCCATTAAATAGAACAAAACATTCATTCAGTAGTTCAGCATGCTATCAGTGACCCTAGTCCATTTGAGATGACAGGGTTATACAGCAGTAGAGCCAAATATAAGCAGCAGAAAACAAGGGTAAATGATAAAGTAATACTATAAAATATCTAAACAGTGCAATACATAGTGCTCAACAGACTAACACAGTAAACTACTATATGTCCATGCTGTGCAATAACTTGTGCTGAACAGTTTTCAAAACAGTTTTCAGAACAATATAAAAGCCATGTAGTGCCCTTATACAGACAAGCAGAAAAGAAAAAGAGCTGCTAAGCCAGTAAGTAAGTTAAAGGCTCTAGTAGGACCATTGATCCACCTTGAAAGAGAAATAAAGGCCTTCAACAATATATGTTCATGGCCAGAGGTATTCCTTTTGTGTTTAAAGCAGGGAGGGAGCATCCAGGATGGATTACGGGAGGCAAAAACAAGCAGCCTAAACCGTAGGACCAGCACAGAGGAGCTGTGGATGCTCAGGACAGGATTTAAAAAAAAAATAAAATAAATATTTCAGAATTTTAGATAATATGATGTGAGGGCTATTACATCTTTTTTGTCTAATGGGATATTACTGTATGTGGGCAGTACTAGACTTAGTCAGGAATATTTCAAATGTTGGGAGGAGCAGTGGACTTAAATTAAATAGGCTGGGAGATATTTTAGAGTAACATTTTGTTGAATATAACTACAGGGGAGAAACTGTGACAGAAGATGACCGAGAGAATATTAAGACAGGAGTCAAAGAAACAAAGTTTGTTAAGAGGAGAAGAAGAAGAAGAGTGAATATGGAAAGAATTATTATATTTTGGTAGGACTCAGTGTATAAGTGGTACTGTAAACAAAACTATATTGGAAAGCTTAGATTGCAAAATTTAGTAGGAGTGAGGGTGGAGAGGGTCTAGAAGAAAGGAGAGTGAGTAGAATATAAAAGTTAGTGAAGTAAGTGCAGCAGGTAAGTTTATTTGGGGGAAGTTAATACAGCCTGCACAGAGTTTTTTACCTTGTAGGCATCATGCCATATTGCTTACACAAAAGTAAGCAGGCTTAAGATTGAGTAAACACTGCTGAGCGGCCAACAAGGGAAGTTCCGTGGCATGCTTTACTGGAAAGTCTCACCCAGACACTGCTACAGTTTGCTATGAGGAAAAGGTTTGTTTGCTTTTTATTTGTTGTATTTTGTATAACTTTATTGCCTTTTTTCTATTTTGTATACTGTGATTTTGTTTTCTTTTCACTGTGTTTTGCTTGTATTCTGCTTTTAACTGCATATTAAAACCTGAAAGGAGACCACAGCTCTGTCTCTTGTGAGTCAGACAGAAACTAGAACAGGTCAATTAAGGAGTCACACATAAGTTAGAACAGGTCAGTTAAGGTTAATCATCTGTGAACTGAGGGTCTGGAGCTAGGAACTAAACCTTCTATTTAAGGGGTAAAATAAAACATTTCAGAGCTTTACTGGAAAGGATCACCCAGACTCTGCTACAGTTTGCTGTGAGGGAAAGGTTAGTTTGATTTTTATCTGTTGCATTTTGTATTACTTTATTGCCTTTTTCTATTTTGTATACTGTGATTTGTTTGCTTTACACTGTGTTTTACTTGTATTCTGCTTTTAACTGAATATTACAACTTGAAATGAGACCACAGCTCTGTCTGTTGTGAGTCAGACAAAGATTTTTCCCACCCTCACATCCGGTTACTGTTGTGTTCTTAAACACCACTGTCTTTCTAGTTGCCTGCCCCTTATGTTAATTCGACCATATATCTCATTTCTTCACTGCTTTTACTGGCTGGTGCGAGTAAGCACAAAATTATCATTTTGTGAAATCACTCCCCTTCAGCTATTTAAATTTATTGGCCATCCTACTGTATTCCATAGTACCAGAATACACAAGTGACCACCCCTTTTCAGTCTATCTTGCTGTTTTAAAAATAGTGACTCTCTAATAAAACTTAACTTTTTAGACAGGTAAAACTTAAGTTACATACTTTCCCATCTAACTCATCTAGTGCACTGCAGTGTTTAGGATAAACCATTTTTTCATCTTACCTTTAAGCATCTATTGCAAGACCACCAGTTATTGGAGAGCCCACATTCTGCCTCTCAGTAGTCATCTTGGGATTAGTGCTTCTGTTTTCTCCTGGTCAGAGAAGGGGGGCAGTTACATTATTTCATGGAGACTACTGATCACCAGAAAACTTAATAACTGCTTTATATGTGACAGCTTGGAATATGTGCTTATATTCTGATCTTGGTGAGAGTAGGAGCAGAATGCATTGATTCCTGAATATTTCTGGTTGGAGAGTGAGTGCCCATGCTTAACGTACCTGATTGGTCTGGTTGCTATTCGAGGCATCTACCAGAAAAAGGTTACAAGCCTGCAGACACTTGCATCATCTGGGACAAGATTGTGGATAACCAAACAGCCCGTGGCCTGCTTCTCTTCTTGGGATTGGTGCTAACATTTTGCTTCTGATGAGAGAAGAAGCAAAGGTGTATTATAGCCCAACAGAGTAAAGTGGTGCTGAGACTAGCATTAGTAGTAGCCAGGCAGTAGCCATTCATGCGACTCCCCTCTTTTCATCAATCTTGACAAGCTAATTCTTTATTTTTCAGTAAGTACTGCTTGGTTTCTTTCTAACTTCAGAATATCTTCCTGAATACTTCATCCTTAAAATTTCAGGGTCTATGTAGTCATTTTCCCTCAAGTGTTTGGAAGCACTCTGTACAGACTCAGACACCTTGAGTGACATTTTTCGTGTAAAAGGAATATATAAGGAAACCTCTCCAGTAGTTAGTAATAATGACCATTCCTCCTGGCATGTCTAAAGGTCAGTTCCCAGTGCTTTCTCCTATTAACCTGGTGAACTTGGACATTCTAAGGCAGTGTAGCAACTGCCTCATGTACACAGACAACCCTCTCCTCTTACCTCCCAACACTCAGACTTGTGAGACATGCACTTATATATCCAAACTGGAAGCCATGCATAAAAAGCAAACTAACCTTTCCCTCACAGCAAACTGTACCAGAGTCTGGGTGAGCCTTTCCAGTAAAGCTCTGAAATGTTTTATTTTACCCCTTAAATAGAAGGTTTAGTTCCAAACTGGAAGCCATGCACTCTCAAGCCAAGTCCAGAAATAGCTGGTCAAGAGAAGGTCAATATCTGCAGCACACCACATGCAACACATAGCCCTCCAGAACACCCACCTTCACAGCTCTCAGATAAAAACACAAACCACACACCCACCTTCACAGAAGCACTCAATAGAATTCTACCCGAACAACAGAGACCTCAAAGGCAGAAATGCACTTGACCACCACAACACAGCACAAACCACAAGACACATAGCTCATCTACACAGTGTGCCCCTCAACCTAAGCCCCTATGGCGAAACAATACACTAATTATAGGTGACTCGATAGTGAGGTACACTGATGTCCCACTCACTAGGGTGAATAAGGAGACCGTAACAGTCAGCTGTCTCTCAGGGGCCAGAATCCGACACAAAACTCACGCATTCAGATCACTCCACAACAAGTACAAGTATGACTCTGTCACTGTCCATGTGGGTGTGAATGATCTGAGTCGTACCTCCCTGGAGTACATGAAAAGAGACATGGAGGAGCTCTCGGATTATGTGGCCCAGGCAGGTATGACCCCAGCCCTGAGCAGCATCTTACCATCCCCCAGAATGACAGATAAAAAGCAAACTAACCTTTTCCTCACAGCAAACTGTAACAGAGTCTGGGTGATCCTTTCCTGTAAAACTCTGAAATTTTTATTTTACCCCTTAAATAGAAGGTTTAGTTCCTAGCTCCAGACCCTCAGTTCACAGATGATTAATCTTAACTAACCTGTTTTAACTTATGTGTGACTCCTTAATTGACCTATTCTAGTTTCTGTCTGACTCACACGAGACAGAGCTGTGGTCTCTTTTCAAGTTTTAATATGCAGTTAAAAGCAGAATACAAGCAAAACACAGTGAAAAGAAAACAAATCACAGTATACAAAATAGAAAAATGGCAATAAAGTAATACAAAATACAACAAATAAAAAGCAAACTAACCTTTTCCTCACAGCAAACTGAAGCAGTGTTTGGGTGAGACTTTCCAGTAAAGCATGCCACGGAACTTCACATGTTGGCCGCTCAGCAGTGTTTACTGAATCGTAAGCCTGCTAACTTTTGTGTAAGCTATATGGCATGATGCCTACAAGGTAAATAACTCTGTGTAGGCTTTATTAAATTCCCCCAATAAACTTACCTGCTGCACTTACTTCACTAACTTTTGTATTCTACTCACTCTCCTTTCTTCTAGACCCTCTCCACCCTCACTCCTACTAAATTTTGCAATCTACGCTTTCCAATATAGTTTTGTTTACAGTACCACTTATACGTTGAGCCCTACCAAAAGATAATAATTCTTTCCATATTCACTATTCTTCTTCTCCTCTTAACAAACCTTGCTTCTTTGACTCCTGTCTTAATATTCTCTTGTTCAGCTTCTGTCACAGTTTCTCCCCTGTAGTTATATTCAACAAAAAGTTACTCTAAAATATCTCCCAGCCTATTTAAGTCCACTGCTCCTCCCAACATTTGAAATATTCCTGACTAAGTCTAGTAATGCCCACATACAGTAACATCCCATTAGACAATAAATGGGGATAGTTTTTGGATGGACTCAGTTGCCATCCTCCCATAGTTTATCTGCTCTCCCTTATGGTGAATGTGTTCATCTTAGAAGGATATGTAATATTGATAGTGTTTTTTTGTTGAAATTGATAAGATTATTTCAATATTCTGTTCTAGGGGTTATGATTATGAATTAGTTAATTCTACTATTATCCTTATTCAAGGGTGGGGCCACAACTGACCCTGGGAATTACCGACCAATAAGCCTGACCAGTCTGATCTGTAAGGCTATGGAGCGAATCATTATGGAACTCATAAATGGAGAGATTGGGAACCTCCAGGATCTGGATCCGACACAGTTCGGCTTCATCAAGGGCAGATCATGCCTCCTGAATTTGGTGGATTTCTTTGAGACAGTTACTCAGGCTATAGATAAGGGAAAGGAGGTACACACGGCTTACCTTGACCTTGCTAAAGCATTTGACACCATTCCTCATTCAGGTATTATTTATAAGCTCACCAGCCTGGGCATAAACCCTTATGTCACAAAATGGATCGCAAACTGGCTCTCAGGCAGATCCCATAAAGTTAGAGTAGTGGGATCTATGTCTGAATCCAGACCAGTAATGAGTGGTGTGCCTCAGAGCTCTGCCCTGGGGCCCCTCCTGTTTGGCATATACTTCTCAGAAGTACAGGCAAGCATGGAAGGGCTGCGGCTGACTAAGTTTGTGGACGACTGCAAACTGAGTGCTATAATAGTCTCCGGTTGACATGGAGATCCTCCAGAAGGGCCTAAATGAGACTGATGCATGGTGTCAAAGCCATGGTCTCAAGCTAAATGCAAAAAAATGCATAGTAATCCCCTTTGGAAAAAACAGAGCACCAGCAAACTACAACATAGAAGGTAATCCCCTGAAATCTGAGGAGGAAGTGGGGGATCTGGGGACCCAGGTGGATGGTCGGCTTTCCTTTGATGGCCATGTTGCCAGAGTGGTTAGAAAATCCTTCCATGTGACCCATCTGATCACGAAAGGGTTCTCATCAAGATCTAAGGATGTAATGGTGCCCCTCTACTCTTCCCTCATCAGACCCCATTATTGAGTACAATGCACCAATTGGAATGTACCTGGCTAGACATCTCAAGCAGCTGGAGAGATCACAGAGGTACCTAACCAAAAGGATTACTGGCCTCAAATAGTTGCCCTATGCAGCACAATTGAAAAAGCTAAGACTGTTCTCTGTTGCATACCGCTTTCTCAGATACGATCTCTGTCTAACGTACAGAGCCATGTCCAACCCAGAATTGTTGAACATGCTCCATCTTAGCAAAACCAAATCTACTCGAGCTACACGCTCTAGGGATATAAACCTCAACACATCAATGAATATAACATGCTGGAGGGATAGATTCCCTTCGCAGAGACTTCCTTTACTATGGAACAGGGTCCCAATCTACATAAGACAGAACCCCTCACTATCACTCTTCAAGAGGAACCTTGATTAGTGGATGGGTAACAGAAAGTTCACACCGGGGATCACACCAACAGCACTACTAGATAGGGACCAAGGGTACTAGCTGCTAGTACAAGGGTCTAGGGAACTACTAAAGGGGCGGTGAGTACTGCACAATGTGGCTGGGCTAATATATGCCTTCAGACAGATAGCCCAGTACCAACCTAGTTCTGAGGTAGTTTGGTTAAATATTATTGGAATTTTTTGCTTAGATTTAGAGATTTAGTTAGTGTGCTTTCCCCTTTTCCTTGTATTTCTGATAGAAGGGGAAGAAATTTAAGAGATATTCTAGTTCATAATTATTTTTGTTTATCCCCTCCAACATTTTTTGTTTCTTTTGACCTTTTGGGTACATACCCATGTAGACGCTGATGTGTTTGTCAATATGTTGTTAGAACTATTCATTGTGTGAATGGAATTCCTTTCTATACCTCTGATGTTTATACTTGTGAGACTTAAGGTATTATTTACGCTCTTAAATGCCCTTGTGGTTTAATTTGCATTGCTAAAAGCAAAAGGAAATTTAAAATTAGGCTACAAGAGCATGTTAGAAATATTAAACAGGTTAGAAATGAAAGCCCCCTTCATTTTTTACAGTTCCACAATTCTGATGCTAATGGGTTAGAGGCAACAATTTTAGAAAAAATACCTATGAGGTTTTGTTCAGAAACTGCATATAAAAGAAAACATGTATAAGGAGGGTATTTTCATTTTAAAATGTAATACTTTATGGGCCGGATTCACAATGGCTTGCACGGAGTCTAAGAGTAGAGTAAGACTCCATGCAGCCATCATGTCCGACGAGCGATCCAGGAACAGCCTGCAGGGCCGTGCAAGAGAGCTCCTAAAACAGCTCTTACACGGACAGGGCTGGGACATGCAAATTACCTCAATAGCAGGTGAAAGGCATGCAAATGAGGTAGATTTGTGATTCAGGAAACCCGAACCTGCCCAAGTAAGAGCAGTGTTATTTGTAGAAATGTACTCAGTTGACAACTGAGTACTGTTCTGCAAATAGCAAAACGGAGCTGTGACAGCTTCAAATAAAGGTTGCATCCAGTGCAGGAAGCATGCCAATGGCCAAATATATGGCCATTGGAAATGTTTCCTGATGCAATATGAAAAATTTTTTTTTTCTCTGATTTCCGATGTTTAAGCATAGCGCAGCGCCGCACAAATGGGCTGCGCTCTAAAACCCAGAAAACTAAAAATTAAAACCCACAAATGTGGATCTTATTTAAATTGTTAATGTACAATGCAAGGGAATGACAGGCTGAAGACAACATGGCCACCGAGTAGAGGTTGCTAAGGGGGGAAGCTCTGTCTAAGAGATGTAACCAAGCATTAGTAGGCAATTTATTTTATTTTATTTTATTTTACATTTGTTGACCGGGCTAGTCCAGCTGGATATATGTCCATTTTCAGTGGAGGCCCGGGGAGATAAGCTTCCTATGTAATCCTATGTAGATGAGGGTTAGGATAGTGAATTGCAAGTTTATATAGCAAATGAGCACAGTCAGTGGAGTGTAGAAGTAGGATAAGGGGAGTAACAGAGTTGAAGATAGGTGACATCATGAGGGGGGGATGTATGAAAGAAGTGAAGCTCATTGGAGCAGAGTGGCATGTTTCAGCTGTCATTTACACATCATGGAAAGAGGTGTGTCAACAGGTAGGCTAGGGAAAGGCAAGAAATGGAAGGTGTATGCCGTGGATAACACAAAAGTTTCTTCCTGAGCAGGAATGCGCACATGTGCACGCCTGTAAATCCGAGTAAGATAGAGTGCGCGGATGTAAGCTTGAGTGCACACGTTTAAGCTGGAGTAAGCATGTATAAAGCTGGTTAAAGAGTTGTAAGCACGTTTGCGCTGGTGTGCACGCGTTGTAACCTGAATAAGCAAATTTTAGTCTGTGTAAGCATGTGTGTGCACGTGTTAGCTGCTGTGTGCATGTTTGCGCTTGTGTGTGCGGTGCTCCCCCCTGAGGAAACAGAAAGGAAAAAGGAAGCACAACAAATAGTAGGAAGCTACCAGGGAGTACTAGCAGAGCTAGCAGGTGAAAACAATCAGAATCAGGCAATTACACAGGCAGTACACTAGCCCAGCCTAGCACTTAAAACTCTGCAAACAACAGTCCATTATGTTTCTCACAACAGACACTGCAGTAAGCTAATAGAAGTGAAAACTGAAAAAGCTTTACTGAGACAAAGAAATGTTAGGGGCTGCCATTGCTGTTATAAGGCGACATATGCAACATGCTGAGGGTGGTGACAATGGAAATGCTGCTGGACAACCCACAGTGAGGAGACGGAGAAGAGTGTACAGGCCCAGGGTAACCTACCAGGGGCTAAATGAGCTGGAGATAGTGGAGCGCTATAGAGTGGACAGAGACCTTCTGCTGGAAATTGTTGAACTGTGCAGGCCACACCTCACACACAGAACCAACAGAGGGGAACCCATCTCAGTGGAAACCAAGGTATGTGTTGGCCTAAGAATATTAGGAACAGGTACCTTCCAGAGACCAACTGGTGATATGATGGGGATATCACAGGCATCAGCATCCAGGGTACTGCACCAGTTCCTGGATGCCATGTCAGCACATGTCGGTGATCATGTATATTTCCCCAATTCCCATGAGGTATTGGCCAGCAATATGCATCTCTTCCAGCAAATAGTGGAATACCCTGAGGTAGTGGGTGCAATAGACTGCACACACATATGCATCAAAGCACCAGCCTGCAAGCGGGGTAGGGTCTACTTCAACCACAAGGGCTTCCCCTCCATCAACTGCCAAGTCATGTGTGATGTCCAGAGCATAATACTGAATGTGTGTACAGGCTGCCCTGGAAGCTACCATGATTCCCATATCTGGCATCTGACGCAGCTGTACCAGACATTTTCCAGTGTGGACATCCCACATGGTCACCTAGTGGGGGATGCTGGCTATGCACTGGAGCCGTGGCTGATGACACCCATCAGAAATGCACACACACCTGAACAGGAATGCCATAATGAGGCACACGCACAAACACGTAATGTAAAAGAGCGTGTGTTTGGGCTGCTGAAGTCATGGTTCCGGTGCCTGGATGCATCTGGTGGAGCCTTGCAGTACTCACCAACTACATGTACCCAAATAGTCATGGTATGTGCTATGCTACATAATATGATCCTGTGAAAACAGCTGCAGCAGGACCAGCATAGGCCTGGGCCAAACAGCCCCCCACCATTGCCAAGGCCATCACAGGCAAAGCGTGACTCGGAGGAGGAACAACCTCAGCCTGCCCCAGTAGGCAGAAAGAGGCGTGCCCAGTATGCTTTGACCTTGGCAAAGAGGCAACGCATAGCACATACACTGACTCAGTAGGAACTCTGGAAATGATACCTCTCTCTGACTTGCACATATAGTAAAAGGGATGCCTAAGTTGACACTACCTGCTTTCAAACATGTACAGGGAGTGTAGTATGTGCATCCAACATAGGCAGCCCTGCAGCACCACCTAAGGCATGATTGTCATGTGTTAAGCAATATAAAGCAGTGCTAAACAGCATTTACCACCATGTAGTACATGCAAACAAAATCGCACACACCAACTAGCACAATTGTGGTCAATGTTGAGTAATATTGGGCAATGTCCAGCAATGTTGGTGAATATTGAGCAATGTCGGACAAGCCTAAGTCTAAGTAGGGCATAGCTGAACAAAAGCCAACATGCTCATATTTGCTTAACTGGCCCTTAGGCAGTCTGGTCTTCTCAGTATGAAAATATAAAGCAGTGATGGGCCTCGAACCCAGGATACTGTGCACTATAGGCAAAGGACTGAACCACTAAACCATGACAGTATTGCAGTGGTCAGCCTGTATGAAGGAATGTTGATAAGTCTATGCGAAGTATCTCATGGAAACCCTGCAGGCACAGCATAACCCCTGTAGAGTTATGACACAAAGGGGAGTTCTGCAGTAAGAACAGAACCTGACTTCCAACACACACAGTATAAATGTTAATATTGGTCATGTTCACACACATCAACAAATGTAGTGGACCTCAGATAGCAACATACTGAAAGGTCACACTGGGCATGCTCATACACTTGAATAAATGAGACAAATGTCAGGCAATAAAACACGGAAAGCCTGAACTGGGCATGCTCACACACTTAGGCCATGTCTGAGTAAAGCAGTGGGCCACACATATCTGGCAGTTGCATGTGTTAGCCCAGGAACCTGTCACTATCCAGCAATCCACCGTGTGCACACAGTTATATGACAACAGACTCATCTATAATATAGTGGAACCCTGTCATAATTAAATATGTTCTGCAGATACCGAAGTTGTTCATAGAAACTGGTAAAGCAAAGATGATAAAGACCTGCAAACAGTATCAGCAATAAACATTGTGCATCCTGAACATTAGCATAGGTTCAGAGGTCGATACTAGGCTATCTGCCCAAGGGCATGTACAAGCCTAGCCAGAGTGTGTTTGGCATTTGCAACCCTGTCAGATTACTACACTGTGTGTGTGAATAGTAGGTCACACAAGATAGCCAATGTGCGTTTAGGCTAGTGTGCCTCTGCCTAGCAGGGACACAGAAGATATCCCAGGGTTAAACATACGATCACCCATACAGTCATCAAGATGTCTCCTGTAGGTGGTCAGTGGGTGGCTCTGCCTATGTGAAACTGGGATTACAATCTGGAGTGAGTGGAGCCTCTGGGATAAGAATCTGTCCCTCCAACATGTCCTATTAACATCTGTGCTGAGGTATACGTCCCTGGAGTGTGTAGCTCCAAGGGAGTCGGATATCCTGAGGTGGAGCATGTCCAGTAATTCTGGGTTGGGTATATCTGTAAACAACAGGCACACATCATATCTGAGTAGGTGGTAAGCGACTGAGTAGAGCTGGAGTTACTGCATCCGAACTGTGCAGGGCATCCATGTGAGTCCCTAGATCTGCTTGGTGAGGAACTTCTGTGGCCAGTACAGTTGCTGCAGGTGTCGGGTAAGGTACACCCCAAATGTGGCATTGTAACCAAGCATGGTTGTGATGAGTATAGTGGCACAATGACCTCACTTGATCTAGATGTGAAACCATATGGGATAAGGTGGCCCATTGTTAGAAAAATGTGTATTTGAATACATGAGAAATGCTAGTTTAAAAGCAAAGTAGTATATAATGCATTTTATTCTATTAATCATATAACAGTAAGGATTAATTCATGTGTAAATGTAAGTAGTTCTGAAACTGCAGTGTGGCTTGAAGCAAAGCTGATCTTTGACCCTGGCAGAATGCTAGCTTAGCAAGTTTAATGTTTATGTTTTTCACAAGTGATTATCTGCTGGGTCAGGAAATTAAATGTGTGAAATAATGAAATCTTCTGCTCTTTCCTGTTGGAATGATTTGGCCTTGTATATGTATTACTGAGATAGCACGCAGCTGTGTGAGAAAGTGTAACAGAGAACAAAGACGTGTATTAAAAGACTGAAGCTGCTATTGTATTCGAACTGATATGAAACCTTGAAGAAGTAACTTTACAGAAAGACATTATGTCTGACCAGCTGGATAGCAAGGCCGTATTGTATCTAGAGGAAAAGTTTTTTAAATATACAGCATCAACAGCTTTATGAATAACAGACTGTAAGCTAAAAGTGATGTAGATGCCCTGTGACATATCACGTCATTAAGGTGGGCATAGCTTAAATGTTAAACCTATATAAAATTGTGTGCTTCCTGTTTCATGTCAGACAAAATTCTGTACTTGTACGTTTTTTGCCTCCTGGTGTACACTAGTAAACTTTTTAACCTGAACCTCCTGTGTATTGAAATCTTATTTTATTTAACAGTTTGGTCCTTCGCAGATGTAATTCCCTTGGTAAACCGCAGATCAGAGCGTATCGGTGGTCGAATACTGCGAAGGAGAAGCTACCGAAATGGTTCTTCTTGAGTGAAAAGACCTCCGACTGAATTGTCGTGTAAAGAGGCTGGCCACTTTCTGATCTGTGGCTGAAAAGCGGAACTTGGACTTTCTCAATACCGAAGGCTCAGGTAGGAAGAATTTGCCTTTTTTCTGTTTTAGATCAGGGACTAGGTTACAGTATATTGTTGTCAAGATTTGTTTTGCAGATCAGGGACAAAAGGAAGTACTGTATATTTGGTCATAGATCAGGGTAACAGAATAAGGTAGGCAGTTATTCTAGATAAACTGTGAACAGAAACTGAATTGGTTGACACAGACACATCCAGCTGTACACTTGCAATCTAGCGAGGACAGCTGATTAGCATTTTTATTAGAAGAGGAAGAAAAGGCTTTATGTGAAATTCCAACAACTCTTTGGTCAACAGGCAAGTCAGATGTAGGACTTATTCGAACAGCAGGACCAGTTACAATAACCCCAAAGTCAGCTTTTAGACCACAGAAAAGACAATACCCTTTGAGAAAGGATGCAGAAATAGGAATTAAACCTATAATAGCAGCATTACTCAAAGAAGGAGTACTGGTAGAATCTCCTGATTCACCATGTAATACACCCTATTTCCTGTTAAAAAGCAAACGGGGAATGGCGGATGGTACAAGATTTACAAGCTGTAAATAATGCAGTAATACCTAGAGCACCTACGGTGCCAGACCCACATACTTTGTTAAACGATTTAGAACCGCAACAGAAATATTTCTCTGTGGTAGATATTAGCAATGCTTTCTTTTCAATACCTATACATCCTGATAGTCAATATTGATTTGCATTTACATTTCAGGGTAGAAGGTATACATATACTCGACTACCACAGGGATATTGTGAGAGTCCAACAATATTTGCACAAGAAATGGCTAGCAACCTGGCAGGGTTTACCCCACCGGGAGGTAGTCAAATTCTACTTTACGTAGATGACATCTTGCTAGCAGCCCCCACCCAGCAACAGTGCAGGGAGGATACTGTAGCATTATTGAAATTTTTAGCAACACAAGGACACAAAGTAAACAAAAGTAAGTTACAACTTTGGAGAAAACAAGTTAGATACTTGGGATATGTAATATCCAATGAAGGTAGAATACTAGATGAGGAAAGAAAAACAGCAATTTTGCAAGCTCCCAAACCAACAACCAAGAAAGAAATGATGTCCTTCTTGGGTACAACTAATTTTTGTCGGAGATGGATACCAAATTATGCTTTGGAATCTGCTCCACTGACTGACTTGATATATAAGACACCAATGGCAGCACAGGATATTTTACAATGGACAACCGAAGCAGAAACGGCTTTCTGCAGGTTGAAGCAGTTGATAGCTTCTTGATTAGTTTTAGGACTTCCAAATTATCACAAACGTTTTTTTCAGACCGTAGATTGCAAACAAGGATATATGACGTCAGTATTGACGCAACAACATGGGAACAAGCAACGCCCCATAGCCTACTATTCATCACAGTTAGACCCAGTGGCGCGATCTTTGCCTCACTGTGTACAAGCAGTAGTTGCAGCTGCAATGGCAGTACAGGCTTCGGCCTCAGTGGTGTTATTCTACCCTCTCACATTGAGAGTGCCTCATGCAGTTGCAATAATTTTACTGCAAGAAAAAGTGGCATACCTTTCTCCTGCTAGACACCTTTCATGTATGACTGTACTGCTGAGCCAACCTCATATGACAATTGAACGATGTACGACATTAAATCCATCAACATTACTCTCAACTCCTGTGGATGGCACACCACACAGCTGCCTGCAGGAAATTGAACAGTTAGCTTTACCTAGACAGGATCTCACAAATATGCCCTTGGATAATGCCGAGGTGACATATTACGTGGATGGCTCATACAGAAGGGGTCCTACAGGGAAGAATCTGGTAGGGTATGCAGTAGTTACAGACACTGAAATTTTAGAAGCTCAATCCTTACCACACAACTTATCTGCACAAGCAGCAGAATTGATAGCTTTGACGAGGGCATGAACTTTAGCAAAAAACAAGTGTGTGAACATATATACTGATAGTCAGTATGCTTTTTCTACAGTACATGTATTTGCACAACAATGGAAAAATAGAGGAATGATAACATCTAGTGGAAAACCTATTAATCATGCGCAATTTATTTTGGAATTATTAGAATCTATTCAGTTACCTACCAAAGTAGCTATTTGTAAATGTGTAGCTCATACGAAACAGCAGGATAAGATTTCGAAAGGCAATGCACGAGCTGATGCAGCTGCAAAGCAAGCAGCCTCAGACTCAGAAACTTTACTTTTAAATGAGGAATTACAACCCTCTGAGATTTTAGATTTAGACATGTTAAAAACAATGCAGATGCTTACTACAAAAGCAGAGAAACAAAAATGGGTAAAACGAGGTGCAATTCTTGAGAATGGACTGTACATTTCCAAAGAAAGAAAACCGATATTGCCGTCTAATTTATTTAGATATGCAGCTTTGTTGAGCCATGGGCAGTGCCATGTCTCAACAGGGGGGATGGTACAGTTAGTAAACCGAATATTCCAAACATATGGATACACAAACTACACAAAAAAATTTTGTGCAGCTTGTCATACTTGTAACAAGCACCACGCACAAGGAGCATTTAAAACCAAGCAAGGAAGTTTTCCTATACCACCATACCCGTTCCATACTATTTGTATGGATTTCATAGAATTGAATAAATGTGAAGGGAAAAAGTTTTGTTTAGTTATTGTAGGCATGTTTTCTAAATGGGTAGAAGCTTTTCCAACCAAAAACCCGGATGCAGCAACAGTAGCGAAAGCCCTGATAAAAGAAGTAATTCCTAGATTTGGCATTCCAGAAAGGATTTATAGTGACAACGGCACACATTTCGTAAACCAGACAATCCACCAACTTGGGAGATTTTTTGGTATCTCCTTAAAGAACCATTGTGCCTACCACCCACAGTCAGCAGGAATGGTGGAAAGGTACAATGGTACCCTAAAAAGTAAACTTAGGAAGCTAGTAGAGGAGACCCAAAAGAATTGGATATACTGTCTGCCTTTAGCACTGCTGAGTATGAGAACGGTTCCAAATGTAAAGGGTTTGACCCCCTTTGAAATGGTTTTGGGAGAGCATATTATGTGCCTCAGTGGAAAGCTCTCATGCCTGCAGAGCAAGAGGTTGACAGTTCATTAGCTAGTTATATGAGGAAACTGTTAGCAAATAAATCTGTTTTGCAGTTTAACTCTTTTTCAGATAAGGAACAGACCAGACCGGTGGAAGCAGTCTTGGACCCAGGATCATGGGTTTGGCTGAAAGTGATGAAAAGGAAGAATTGGGCGAGTCCAAAGTGGGAGGGACCGTACCAGGTTCTGTTGGCAATGCCTACTGCAGTCAGAGTGGCCGAGAGGACGTCCTGGGTTCATTTGACACATTGTAAACCGGTAAAGAACTTTCAACTTGATAAAAACTTTGCGACTGATACACAACCAGACCGAGATGGCCAAAAACAAAGCAAATAGAAATTTAGATAAAACCCAGAGATGTTGCATAATCATTTTGTTGAGTGTACATTTATTGACTGTAATTGTGACAATTTTCCTCTTGTTGTGGTTTATCCTACACACAACCACACAAGTGAAAGTGGGAAGGCGTGATGAAACGTCTATAGACTGGCATCCAAATTTTAACACATACCTAGCCATGAAACATGTATATGCAGAGACTATGAACATTTCAAATTGCTGGGTTTGCACAGCTATACCAACAGCATATGGAGGACTTATAATGACCGCTGTCCCTTTGGGGATAAATGAGACTTGGGAGAATTTACTTTTCGATACAGGAACTGTGAGATCACAGGACAAAATAGCTTTATTTTTACCTGTCACACAAAAAGGAGTTGTATGTTTTTTTAAAAATGATACCCTCCAGGTGGGCTGGAGCAATTGTAATATAACCATATCTTACCGATGTTATATTAAGAATGGTAATGGCAATACTTTTTGCAATACTAATTATGACTCGTATTTGAACTCATTGAAAACAACTATGAATGACATTCGCAAAAATCCAGTTTTGTTTAAACAATTGTCAGTTATAGATCAGAAAATGTTTCATGCAGGGCTGATGTGTATTAGTACTAAAGTAGAAAACTGTTATTTTATTTGTGGGAAAAAGGCATATAAATGGTTACCTGAGAATTGGTCTGGCAGTTGTTTTTTGGGTTATTTGGTTCCGGCAATAAGACATACTGCAGAATTACCTTTGGGTAAGATATGAAACGTGAGAGAAGCAGCTCAAAAGCCTGAAGGTCCAGTTGAAAAAACAGTGAATCCAGTCAGAAAGATCGAAGCTGGCTGGAAAGATCATAATGCCGTGAAAGACAAAAGCAAATTGACTCATATGGACTTGAGTGACAGTGTTATATCTTGGGCAGGAATATTCCCAGCCTATGGAGCAGTCAAATTGATCTGGGAGCTGAGGAAGTTGTCGAAACTTCTCGAAGTAATGAGTAATGCAACTTTTTCCGCCCTAGAACTGGTGACTGATGAAGTGAATGCAATGAGAACTGTTGTGCTACAAAATCAGATGGCTCCTGACTTCACCCTAGCGGCGAGAGGTGGTACGTGCACGCTTATCAAAGAAGAATGCTGTGCTTATATTCCTGACAATCGTCATGAGATCAATAACCACCTAGAGGTAATTCAGCAAGTATCAGCCATGACTGAACCAGGCCCAAACCCACTGACGGACTTTTTCCAGAATCTATTTGGGGGGTGGGGTTCCATCCTAATGAATATTCTGATTGCCATTTGTGTGGGTATACTCCTAATAGGAGCATGTGTTTGCTGTGGAATTCCCTGCATGAAAAGATTAATCAAAGATTTTATTGATGTATCTGTTACTGAAACTTTATTCCAAGATATTGAGATTGAAAGATTGATCTCAGATGACATTTTTTCTGAAGTATAGATTGAATGACTCACCTAGCTGAAAATCCTAAGTGGAAAAGGCTAGGAGATGAAATGACACTATCCATACTTCAAAATAGAATAAAAAGTATTAATAGGGGGGAACATGTTAGAAAAATGTGTATTTGAATACATGAGAAATGCTAGTTTAAAAGCAAAGTAGTATATAATGCATTTTATTCTATTAATCATATAACAGTAATGATTAATTCATATGTAAATGTAAGTAGTTTTGAAACTGCAGTGTGGCTTGAAGCAAAGCTGATCTTTGACCCTGGCAGAATGCTAGCTTAGCAAGTTTAATGTTTATGCTTTTCACAAGCGATTATCTGCTGGGTCAGGAAATTAAATGTGTGAAATAATGAAATCTTCTGCTCTTTCCTGTTGGAATGATTTGGCCTTGTATATGTATTACTGAGATAGCACGCAGCTGTGTGAGAAAGTGTAACAGAGAACAAAGACGTGTATTAAAAGACTGAAGCTGCTATTGTATTCGAACTGATATGAAACCTTGAAGAAGTAACTTTACAGAAAGACATTATGTCTGACCAGCTGGATAGCAAGGCCGTATTGTATCTAGAGGAAAAGTTTTTTTAAATATACAGCATCAACAGCTTTATGAATAACAGACTCTAAGCTAAAAGTGATGTAGATGCCCTATGACATATCACGTCAGTAAGGTGGGCATAGCTTAAATGTTAAACCTATATAAAATTGTGCGCTTCCTGTTTCATGTCAGACAAAATTCTGTACTTGTACGTTTTTTGCCTCCTGGTGTACACTAGTAAACTTTTTAACCTGAACCTCCTGTGTATTGAAATCTTATTTTATTTAACACCCATAAAGAAGGTGTGTCCAACCACTTTGGCAACGTGAATGTCAAAGGCGACAGTACGAACAAGTCATGTCCCCAAACCCCTAATAACTCCTACCGTATGTAATGGAGTACTACTTATGTGGTAATGTGTGGGCATGTTGTTATTCCCAAAGGGGATGACTATGCAACTGATGGCATTTAGCTGTAGGCCATGGCTCAGGCACCAGACATCCATCTCTGTGAGACCCTGTTTGAGTATGCATGTGGCAGCTGGAGAGTTGATCATGGCACCCAGTTTGCAGTCGAGTGCAAACATGTTCAGCCATATTCCCCCTGTGGTAGCCTGTACGTCAGACAAATATATACTGAACAAGAGAGGTCCCAGGACAGAGCCGTGTGAAATGCCACATGTAACTGGTGTATAGTCAGACATGGCACCTGCAATTCTGACCATGTGGGTGCTATCCCTGATCCAGGTAGCAATCCATCGTGTGAGATATGTGTCCATATCGACGCTGGTGAGCCTATGCATAATGGCCCAGTGGGTTATTGTGTTGAAGTGTTTTGCAAGGTTCAGGTAGGCTGTGTGGATAACCGTCCCTATGTCGATGGACCTGTTAACCGTTTAAAGGATACAAACAGGATCAAGAGGCAAGATCTGCCCACAACAACTCTGAAATGTGTAGGACACAGTGTCTGTAGGTTCCCGATGTCTATGTGTATGAGTCTCATGACAATCCACTCCATAGCTTTGCAGAACAGGCTAGTTAGACTTATAGGGCAATATTGTCTGTGGTCTGTTGTGGCACCAACTCTGTGGAGTGGGACCACTGTCGCTGTACGTCATTCCTTGGGTACATATCCTGTAGTAACTCCGATATTGAACAGTGATGTAATGTGAGGGTTACGTCTGTCATGAAGCTCGTGTAAGATGCAGGCCAGGACACCGTCCGGTCCCATTGATACTGTGATGTACGCTTTGGGGAGGGCAGCACTCACCTGTTACTGTGTGATGTCAGGGAGGTTATACTCTGTTGGGATGGATAGTTGCTCCTTAGGGGGGATGGGGGGAGACATCTGCACTGAACCTGTTTGCCAGGATGTTGGCAATGCCAGTGGGTTCAGGGTAAGTTTTGTCAGTATGCAGTAACTCACAGCATATCAGTGAGTGTCCACCCAGGTTCTGGACATAACTGAAGAAGGCCGTGTGATAGTCCTACATGTCTGGTGCAATTGTCCGGTATAAGCGGCCCTTAGAAAAGTTCATGAGTGATCGTAGCTGTCTGCTAGTACAGATCACAGATGCCTTCCCAGTCTGGGATTGTGCTCTATCATGTAGTAGCTTCCTCCTGACGTTGTACAGCTAATTATTGGCTGGGGTCTACCAGACAGGTCCCCTGCCATTGGAGGAGTGAGTCCTGTTGTTATTTGGGATAGCACAATCCATGCAGTCCACTAGGTGTCCATAGAATGTGTATGTAATGGATTCAGCAGTGTGAGCCGTATTTGCCACTTTCTCAGGGTCTCTGAAGGATACCACCTTGCTTTGGTGAAGTGAGATGTTGGCTCATGAGAAGTTCACCAACATTACCCAGGATGGGTGTGTGGAGGGTATATGTATGTCCAGTGAGATACATGTATGTTCTGACCTTATCAATGAGGGGTATATCGCTGGTGTGGAACATAGAGTCCCCCCATGTTGGTGATGATCAGGTCCAATATGTATTCCCCCTTGTGGCTGTGCTGACTGATTGTGCCATAGCATATGAGTCTACAAATTGTAGCGACTGTTGGGTGAGGGTGTTGGGGCTTGAGTAGTATCCCCAGTCAATATTTGTGTATATGAAGTCACCCTATATAATGGTGTTTGTGGAGACCTTCATATTCTCCATAGTTCCCATGAAAGCCGAGTGTGGTTCCTGAGTTTGGGTGGAACGGTAGTTGTATATGTATGGTCTGTGATGCTTTGTGCAGTGCTACTAACCCAGAGGTGTGTGTATCTGTGATGTATATGGATACTCCCCCTAGTTGTGTTGTCTGTTCCAAGTCTTGTTGTCAGAAAGCATGGTATGAAACATAACCTGGTAGTGCTGGTGTGCATAAGTGAGACTGAACCAGGCATCTGTTAGTGCACAGATATTGCTATCCTCCATACTGAGGAGAGTCCTGAGTGGCCGCAATATGAGGGTTTCACATCTGGTGTTGAGCAGCATTACCCTTTGTTTCATTTAACCTGTAATGTCTACGGAGGTGGGTTTGTCTTTTGAGCCCTGCTTAAAAAAGGCACTATGATGGTAGCAATCGCCTTAGCCAGCATTCCAAAGTCCAAGGGTGACAGGTGCAAGCTGTCCATAGTGAAGCTACGTGGCATGTTGAGCATGTCACCACAGGCTGACACACACTGTATCCCCTATGAATGAAACAAATTTGTTAGGCAAGTGTTAAACGTGATATGTTTGTCTGTATACTGTGACATCATAATTGGTGGGTGTAAGATGCTAGACAAGGTCAGGGTCATACTGGCCTGGGCTACATGATCAGAGTGTTCCTCCATGTATCATGTCATGTGGTCCAGGGAGTAATGTCTGAGGTTTTACGCACCAGCATGGACAATGATGGTGCCAGTCCTGTACTTGCTTTGGAGTGACCTGACTGCATGTGTTATGTGGCAGATCCTGGCACCCGACAGACAGCCCAAAGTTACTATTCCCTTGTTTGGGCTGATGAGTGGTATGTCAGTGTGCCTGACAATAAGTGTCACCTATTACAAGTGTATTAGGTGTATTGTTTAGCCCAAAAGGCAGTGACTGTCTGGCACACTGACATTGTGAACTATGTGATATGTGGGTATTGTAGTGGGGTAGCGGTTGTGTGTGTGTCTGCTTTGGAGGTCTCTGCTGCTTAGGCAGAGTTCATTTACAGCATCCAAGTATGTCTATGTGTGATAATGTGGTTTTAGTGCTGTCACTAGAGGATATGTGAGACTGATATGTGGTATGTGTGGTTACCTTCCACCACCTGATAGACTGTGCCAGTCATGGGTCGAGAGAGTTCAGCACCCTGTATGTCTATATAGGTGCATCTCACACATATATCTGAGTTTGTCGGGAGGAGGAGACGGTTGTCTGTGTACATGAGGCAGATGTGACATTGTGTCAGTATCACAATATTCACCAGCTGGACTGGAGAGGACACACGAAACCAACCCCTGGACATGCCAGGATATTATGATGACATACTCTGTAGCCTAATCACAAGTAGTAGGGTGTTAAGTGTGTAAAAGAGTATAACAAGGATTAGTGCTCATATTCGTTGGTGTTTTGTAAAAAGTAGCTGAGAAGGAGTCCAGACTGAATCATGACACCTCCTTCAGCTATGTCATAAATAGCAATGTACACCCATATATGTCCTGAGTCAGGGCCAGCTGTACCTGACTGACAATGCTGACATACTGACAGATAGGCCCATATGTACATACCCACCTCCCACTGACAATAGTCCATATCATCATACCAGGAGATATCACATGTAGAATGGATGAACAGCTATCCCCAATGCCAAAAGCATAGCTGCAAGTGGAATACATTGATTCCCAATATGTGTCATGCACAAACTACAGAACAAACAGATCCTGCACCTGAACAGTCAGCTGAGCCTCACCCCCTACACAGGATGTGGAACCGTTGAATGTGTTACAGCGACATATGGCACTCTCCATAAGTGCTGGTGCACAACACACCATGGGAAGTCAAGTCCAGTATGCCTATGAAGTCTGATCTGCAAGGTCATGGAGTCCATCACGGTTGCAGTTATAAACAGAGCTATTGGAAGCTGACATATACACAACCCTACCAACTGTGGCATGTTCATGTGCGGATCATGGTTCCCAAACATGCTAGACTGTTTGCAAGGCAGCCACCCAGGACATACATCACTGAACACATCTACACATGTCTCACATAGACTTTGAATAGCCCTTTATCAACATCCCAGACACATGTAGTATCCACAAAACCAACAAGCTGTGCATAAATACATGTTGACATATGACGGAATGTCAATGTGTCCACAGATAGATCACACAAGGTAAGGATTATGAGGTCTTGTTCAAGCTGACACCTGCTGACCCACATGGACCATTCCTGGAATGGCATAAAACAAAGTGTACACACATCACCATATCCAGTCTGATGATGTCACCATCCTATAAATACAGCAGGAGAAGGGAGCCCAGCCAGTACAGCAAATAGTGCACCGTGTTAATGCATCTCTCTCTAGTATCATAACATAGTTAAGTAGGGGTTTGAATCCTGCAAACAGTGAGTGTGTGTGTGTGTGTGGGGGGGGTGTATGTATGCAGTTCCCTTTGAGAGGTGTTCACTTTTTGGAGACTGGGAAAACTCACTAAAAGAGGTACATTCCTCTTTGGAAAGTCTGATGGTTTCACCATCCTACAAATACAGATGGAGAAGGGAAACCAGCCAGCAAAGCAAATGGCGCGCCATGTTAATGAGTCTCTCAGTAGTATCATAACATAGTTAGGTAGGGGTTTGAATCCTGCAAACACTGACAGTGTGTGTATCACTGTTGGTCAATGCAGTGTGGGTTTTGGTTTTACTATGGTAGGACATATTATGATTAAAACAGTAAGTGCATTGCACACATCAGGTATCTGCGTGGCAAATATATATGTGTACATGTCCCCTCAATCAGTACATGGGTGTGAAGCCTGTGTACCACATGAATACATTTGTTTCCATTGACAGGTTGTGCCGCTGCTTCTCAGATCGTAGGTCACATATGTAGGTATGTGGCAAGGCCGTCCACTGTTGTGATCTGTGGCCAAGGACATCTGCGCCACACAAACCCATGACAGTAACTAAAGAGTAGTGTGAGTGAGGGTATATGCCTGGGGTATATGTCAGACATGTTCATACACAACAACGACTGTCAATAATGGGCAGTCTGTATAGGTGTACAACTGCCTTGTGGATATGCATTCAGGCCTCTAATGTCTTATGTGATACACTGAGGACTCCACAATACCTATGGATATGTGGATACCAAGGGACACATGACATAACATGAGGCTGTATGTACACATTGGTACCCAACATACATGTTGAGGTCTATCATCAATGTGGTACTGACGGGATAGTATGTATAGTAAATGTGGATGACTATGCCATAGCCGGCTTGCTGCTATACAGCATGTATCAGACAACAGGTATCTGTCTGTATGATACCCTTGTGTAGGATATGCGTCCCATCCAGGGAATACATTGTAGGCCACTGTATGCATTCCCAGATGTGGATGGACACATCCCTAGTGTGTTTGCATGTACCTAAGGGGGCTATTCCAAACAGGTGTGGTCCTAGGAATGGGTGGCGGTCAATACCACTGGTTAGTGTTCGAGTATAGTACCGGAAGGATCCAACTGTTACTGAGTTCCCTACAACTGTGTGTCATTTGTCAAGACATCATCCAATGATTTCTTATAGTCATGCTGTTGAGGTTGTGTATACTACCAGACCACAAATTATTGACAGATATTAACAGTATCACCTACAGCATAGTGTCAACCCATGTCATACACACATGTGGACCCATGTTAGTACATAACTGTAGTAGAATGCATACTGGCCATTGAAAGTTACTATGAGATGTTAACAATGTGTACAACAGGGTATGCTACACGTCCCATGTGTCCACCATGCACGTACATGCAGACAGTGCGCACCCACCATGTTCACAGATGTACACTTGCTAATCTGTACTGCACACATCACACACGTACTGTCCACTCACTAACACATGCTGGCAACACAGTACACTTCAGCCAAGTGGCACATGGGTGAACAATACATACACAGGCCTAACAGTGGTGTAAACAATGCTACATTGACAATCATAGCTGTGATGCATAATGCCTGCTCAGACATACCTACAAGGATGTCATTACACTTTCCTGTTGACAACTTGCTAATATTGCTACACTGCTATAATGTCACCCTGTGCATTAGCACCATGTTAGCCTGTTCCTGCATCAATGTTACAGATGACAGGAGGCGACACAGGTATCATCATATGCACAGGGTGTGTTGTTGTTTGCCAGAGCCTGACATTGACCCATCCAGTCGACATATCTGTGTGTGTGTGTGTGTGTGTGTGTGTGTGTGTGTGTGTGTGTGTGTGTGTGTGTGTGTGAGGGACAACAGTACAGCATGGGCCAACACTGATGTAATGTGTGTGTGTATGTGTGAGCCCTGGTTGTTTGGTTGATGTGTGTGTGTCTGCATGCGCACAGCTGCACCATGTGGCTGCCATATATGGTAGTTTGTGGGACAGCCACAGACTGTACCTGCTAGGCTGTACAGATCACTGTCTCCGGCCAAGGACACAATACCTGTGCCTGGCAGGGGTGCTACCAACCCCGACTGGGTACTGTCATCATGCATGATGTATGATATATTTCTTACAGCACCAAGTTATTGTATATCTGCTTTGGATTAGTGGTACTTCATGCAGTCTTGTGAGTCCAAGGTGTGGGGTTCGAGACTGACAAGGGTATATTATTTTGCTGCTGAGCAGAACAAGGGCCTGCCATAGAGTGACTAAGGCACTTTTAAGTGGTTGTAAGCGGGTTTGTGTGGGTTTGCGCATCGCTTAGCGACACTTAGCTAAGCGCACACATGCGCACACTTGCTTAAACCCGCTTACTACCGCTTAAAAGTACTTACTCCCGCTAACCCCGCGCTAATTTCTTTTAAAGAAAAGAAAATGGGGAGATAGGAAAGTGGTGAAAAAGGGGGCACAAAGAGGGACAGACAGTAGGTAAACAAGCTCAGGATGTGCAGGACGGGTGTAGGAAAGGTCCATAGCTGCCCATTTCTTTAACAGCAACAGCTGTGCATATGCAATGAATTTGGAGTGAAATTTGAAACCTTTCACCCCTGGGAGAAGGGTGAGAACAACAAAGTATGTTGTACTGCCAATTCTAATTATCAGCTTACATGTTTGTCCGATGGACATGTGTGCGAAATGGGCAGCTATGTTTGGGGCGTAATGTTTTTGTGGGTACAGATTGCCCTTTTTTTTTTTTCTTTTTTTTTTTCAGCTGGGAGTGGGAAGTGAGGTAGAGGAAGTAGGTATGTCCGGGGAGGTAGGTTGGGAGGGTAAACAGACAAGACAGACAAGACGCATACAGGGGCAGTGTATGACACATGGGGTGGGTGAACACAATTGACGGGGTCGGATGTTTGGAAATCGCAAGCCCAAAGATGGTAACAGTGGAACTGAGATCCCCACCCATGGGCAGTCACCACTGAACCTTCACAGCCCCAAGGGTGGCTGTGCTGGGGGCTGCGTAGGATGGGCAGGCTCACCTGTGAGATGTGCCACTCTCGCCTCAAGCTGGCATAGGGGATCAGTGACTGTACGCTGGATCTCCCTACGCACCACAGCCCGGACCCTTTGAAGGGTGACAGGTGGCCCTTCTCCGCCCACGCTTGCCCTGGGGGAACGAGCCCCATCCCCTGCAGTGGTTCCACCCAAAGGTGGCACAGGACCAACGAAGGAGGGGATCCCGGGCTGGGCACCGGACCTGCTGGTGCCTGGTGCACTCGCCGGCTGAGGAGGGACTGGTGGGTCTGCTGGGACTGGCCTTCCCATATGTTCTGTGATTAGGTGTGTTTAATTACAACATAAGCAAAACAGCATTCCAGATTAGTTGTAACAGCATGCAATAATATTCCCATTAACCCAACACACCAAGAGTAGAACAGTTGAACAGCAAGCATAACACATGCATATATTGAACCACAGTGATTATTCCAACAGCATGCAGGGATGTTTGGTAGCAACAGGTCACCATGATTGTGGTGTTCAAACAGGGAACATGCATCAACGTGAATGCAAATATTTATAGAACAGTAGGACATATGTCTCAACAAATATTTAAGATTACACATACCCATTGAGGTGTAGAATTGCATGGTTTATGAACATACAGTAGGGTGTAGAAAATACCTCTGTTAACATCTTTTAATGACCTTTTCATCTACACTACATTCCTAGTGACTGCAGGTGTATATCCCCTACATGTATTATTACACTTGCCACCATACATTAGGTTGTGTAATGGTTTTGGCTAGTTCAATATATGCCTGACCTATAACTGACATACTAACTGTCCAGGATGCAGATGTTACTGCTACATATTTCTTGACTGCATTTATATTTCTTTATCTATATATCTGGGATGTTTTCACATGACATTTTCACTTCGATTTATACAGAACCCTGCATTTCTTGACACACACTCACATTTATGGGGAAAATATAACATGCTACGCATGTGCCAGCTTTAGTTATTCATGCCAGCCAGTAACTGACTGTTGTGGACTGTATATATGTTTCACAGCTACTAGCACTTCCATCACCCACTTTATATGGGACTGCACAACTCTGGGTTGCCAGTACCTTTTCAAACAGTACTGTTTGTATTATGCAAGGGTACAACAACATTTCAGACTCTGTGACACAGACACACTCTGGGTTTTAGACCTTTATTAATGACATTACACACTTTTCCACAGGCTCACTCCTTTATTTGTTTTAAGGGTGTATATGGTAGACATGTTCTAGACATATTATACCTTTATTAATAGGTTAGCACACTCTTTTTTCAGGCTCACTCACTTATTTTGTATGACAGTGCCTGCAGAGATATTATTCCAGACATATGTTACCTTTCTTAATGGGTTACTACACTTCTTTTCTGCCTCTCTGACGGTTTTATCTGACAATACATGCAGAGGACTTATTCAGGCAATTTTATGGCTGTATTATTGGACTACAACACTTTCTTTCATGCTCTCTCCCATATTTTATATAACAATATTTGCAGAATAATCACTAACCTGCCTGGTGGTGCAGCCTTAGCAGCCTATCAGCATAGGCTTGCTTATTCATAGCACGGTCACCTGCAGCTGTAAAGTAAATGAGGGGATATTGAGACATACCTATCCATTATACATACTCCATTATCAATTCTTACATACTGCATTCCATGGCTACATACTCAGTTGTGGGGCATCCCACATCCCACTGGCCTCCTGTATCCACTGGTTCAGGCGGTCCTGCTTTCGTCTCTTCAGGTCTGCATGGTGGTGACAGGCCTGCTCACCAGTCCGAGGAATGCCTGGTGCACTGGTGAGGTCACGAGCTAACCAGTTCCAAGCCTCTGCCTTGTACTCCGTCCCTTGTAACTGATCTGCAGGAGTCTTGTCTCGTGATGGTGGACAAGGAGCCAAACCATGTATTTAGACTCCTTGATGCCCCAACGTTGCGCTTGGAAGCTTGTTCCCTCTTCGACACCAGACATTCTAACTGCAGATGTGAGCTACAATCAGTTATGGTGTGTATGCCCGCCTGTGGGGCTTAAATATGCCGCATTTCCTGCACTTTTTTGTGAATGGCTGTTTTGTAAAATTCTCAGCTGACTGCAGACCTGCTTAGTAATGGTTAAACTATCATTCGTAAGTATATGAATGTTAACAGTGGATGCTTTCCCTATGTTGTCATGGCTTAGTGGTTCTGTACTTTGCTTCTGATGCATAGAGTCCTGGGTTCGAAACTTGTCATTCATTTTATTTTCATACTGTCCAGACAGGCTAGGGGGTGTGGCTGCATTTAAGCAACTTTGCTCTACATTGCTCCTCGGTGCCCTGGTTGGCGCGAACATCTGTGCAAACACATTGAGCTAGGTAAAGCGCCATTGAACTATTGGCAACTCTATTGCACTGGGTAAAGCACTGTTAAACTGTGGGCATCTCTATTGCGCTAGGTAAAGCGCTATTAAACTACGGGCAACTCTATTGCACTGGGTGAAGCGCTGCTTAACTGCAGGCAATTTTATATCAGGATCCTTTAAAATATTTATTTTCTTCACTGATACATTGGCCATTTCACTGCTTTTTAGTAATGTTTAAACATATTTGTCAGGTATTATTTCATATACTGATTTAAAACATAAATACGAAGGGGAGTGGTGGGACTCTAACTGTGAATGCCTCTTCTTTGTGCAAATGCTCTACCATTACACTATTGCTATTTGGTGTGATTTGTATAAACATTCTTTCTTATGCTCTTCCATGTCTGAATTGCTAACTGCAGCTAAGCAATGGGCACACCCGCGCACACACGAGCAAATACGAGCAGCTATTTTGGGAATTTAACAAAATATATTTAATATTTTGTGTTTTAGAACTATGATAAGGGTTTACAATATCAGGGAGTGTAGTGTTGGGTGCAGGGACATTTGAGCGGACTCGCTCTTGTGTGTGTGCTTTTTTTACTTTTGAAACACTTGCAGGGGTGTGGACATTTAGACTGCTCGGCAGTCCAACACGCCCCTGCTTTCTTACATGGTCCGTGTAAGACTTATGGTTGAGTCAGCATGTCCTCATGCATATTCATAGCACGCTGACATCATGCCGTTCAACTGCAGCCTCCGAGTAAGACTTATTAAGTCTTACACGGAGGATTCGTGAATCCGGGGGTATATCTCTTAGGTCTTAATTTGGATTGCAATCGGAATGTACTTATTTAATTGGATTTGTATTTTTATTGGTTTTTATATAATTGATGGGTGTATTTTATCAGTCTGATGAGCAATGTTTTTAGTAATCCTTGAAGGGTTTTGTCGAGGCACTTGAGAAAATAAAGTTTGTTTCTGCCTTTTATTTTTTTAGTGGTTCTAGCCAGTGATTTTGCTGTTTTTTTTTTTTTTTTTTTTTTTTTTTTTGTGGTTATATCTACATATTTATGCTGTTGATTGTGTGATGAATGACTCCTTTCTGTCTGGCAGCCTGTGTGGCTCAGTGGACTAGAGACTGCCACCAAAGCCCTGGATGAGGGAAAGTCAGTGCATACAGCTTACCTTGACTTGGCCAATGCCTTTGACACAATCCCCTACTTGGGCATCATCGAACAGCTAACACAACTTGGTATAAATCCCTATCACATCAGGTGAGTGGCCAACTGGCTCACCAACAGGACCCTCAAAGTCAAAATAGGTACCTCCACCTGCGATAGTAGACCTGTCACTAGTGGCATTCTCCAGAGATCTGTCTTTGGACTCCTACTGTTTGGTATCTATTTCTCAGAGGTCCAGGCAAGGACAAAATGCCTGTGGCTGACCATGTTTATGGGTAATTGTAGGTTGGGTACTGTCATTGACTCCCCAAGTGATGTTAACATACTGCAAGCAGGTCTCACAGCAACTAATGACTAGTACCAAAGTCATGGCCTCAAGCACACAAACTATGGTGAGAGACCTGGGCACTCAGGTTGATAACAACCTCACATTCGACCATCATGTATCTGCAGTGGTCAGAAAAGCCCTTTACTTGGTTCATCTCATAAGTAAAAGGATTGCATTCAGAAAAAAAGTAGATTATTACCTCTCTATACTCATCCCTCATTAGACCAATAATTGAGTATAACACCCCATTTGGGATGTACTTCCCCAAACATCTGCACCAACTGGAAAGGCCACTGAAATACCTCACAAAGGGAATCCATGGCCTCCAACACCTGTCCTATACAGACAGGCTCAAATCACTATCAGTCTACTTGGTATTGTACAGATTTCTCAGGGGCGATCTGTGTCACTCCTACAAGGCAATGTCAGACTCTGCCTTACTTGAGATGCTCCATATCTGTAAGTCTAACACCTCATGTACTACCCACTCAGAAGGACTGAATCTAATATGCAACATCAACAAAATCATCTGGAGAGACAGGTTTGTCTTCCAGAGGCTGCCCCATCTCTGGAATAGACTTCTCATACATGTCAACCAGAGCACCTTGCTGACCCTGTTCAAGTGCAACCTTGATGAGTGAATGATAAACTACAAATTTGTCCCAAGGGTTCTACCTGTGTCCCTCACTGACAAGGGTGACAGGTGCTGACTGAGGTATCTTTTTTGGGATAAACTCTTGGATAGGCTTGTAAGGGACCCAGGGCCATTAGCCTATTAACCTCCTATGATCCTATGAGCCTATGATGGTGTTGATGGTTCTAATCTGGAAGTAGTCATGTCTTTTGCATGTGAGATATTATTATTTTGGTGTTTTCACATACAGCCAGTCTGTGTCTGGTGTAACATTTTGAACACCAGTCACATATTAAGTACAGTAAAAAGCTGGGGAATACCATGGACATTTTGAGTGAAGTGCAGAATTGCAGAAGCAGGGACAGATGTCATTGTCTGTAACATACAAAATCCCGGACTGGAGTACAGGTAGGTGTGGCTTGGAGTCACTCTATAAGAACTGACAGTCTCACTGGGCATGACCATACACTTAGTTAAAATGAATGCAGTTCTGTTGCCCCTTCATCAAAATGACCTGTTATGTGTAGATATGTCTATGCATACAGACATATACATATACATGCTCGTCTGTCACTATTTCTCTCTCACATACATAGTAAATCTATTTCTATGTAGTGTCAAACAGATATATACCGGTATATATATATATATATATATATATATATATATATATATATATATATATATATATATAGAGAGAGAGAGAGAGCTATGTTTACTAGAATGATACATAGACTCTCCTCATATATCTATATAACACATATACATATCATATACACACACACAGCTACATTTATATATATACATCCCTGTTATATACATAAATATGTGTATGGATGTCTGTATTGTCCTACAGACCCTAATAATGGTGAGTAAAGCTGCACTAACACACATCTATACTGTTGCTCAAAGGAGCCATATTAAGGGCGCAACAGTACATAATCCACTTAACATAATGTCGACAATGCACGCATGGACAGGGTACATTGTTCCTGCCCACATGTTTGCCTATCTAAGTGCAAACAGCCACATATGGCCATACTGGTAACTGTACACACATAGCTAAGATAATAACAATTATCTCACTGCTAGGATACTAGATGCAATATCACTCTGCAGGCCACAGATGCTGTTCGATACAAGCCTAGTTTGTGTATTTCTCAAGTACTGGGCCTGCAATCACATATACAACAGACTTAACTTGTGGCACATGTGATAAATACTGTGAGCTACAGTGTGTAAGACCTACATAGGTAGGCATTCTAATCTCACTCCCAGCTACTTGGTGTGTGTGTGTGTGTGTGTGTGTGTGTGTGTGTGTGTGTGTGTGTGTGTGTGTGTGTGTGTGTGTGTGTGTGTGTCTATATGGCATAAATGCGATCACCTTGGTAACTTAGAAATAAGCAGGGTTTTGCAGTATTTTGTTTGTAGCGTGTGATGTGGCCCCCCCCCAAAGGACTGACTGCAACAAGGCCTGCTGATGTCATCAAGCATAATATGTCCTAAACTGATAGTACTAGCAGACATGAGGTGTGTTGCGGGCATCATGTACTGTGATCTGTAGTGTGTACCATTACATAAGTAAGTGTTCTAATCTACATACAGCCAACTTGCACTACGTGTGTGCCTTGTCATGTCCTGTACACAGGAATTAAGTCATGTTAGCCTCAATGTAGCCATGTTTGTGTGTGAGCCTGTTAGAGTATTTTACTTGTTAGAGCATTTTACATCATGTTATGGAACAATAGGATGTTTGAACTTCACTAGCATAATGGCCATACAGCCCTCACAATCATAGACATTGTTATACCCATACTTACATGATCAGCACATATTGCCCCAGTACAAGAGGGCCACAGGCAGATGCCCTGTGTTGAGTTGACAATACCCAGCCAATCATACAGGTGGCATGTGCTGAGGTGCTCTGTGTGACATTAGGTGGGGTTCTGTTTCAAGGGTGTGTTTAAGTTTCTAGACAAATCTCTGCCACAAGCATGTAGTACTAATGTCACATATGAGGTTAATGTCCTTACAGTAAGTTATCCAACTACTATGGCTCCTTGAGATAGGCAGCATATGCAATCAAGCAAGGTCACACACTGTCCCGTATGCAAGGCACAGATCACCTCTCAGTAGTCTATATGCCACAGGAGACAATGACACTCATTGCAAACGATCCCCACTGAACACATACTGAAGACATGAAGTGTTCTTGTGAGGGATCATACTGTGGTGTGCAACTGACAGTACTGCTTGGAAAGGAACATCAACAAATGGACATTGCACTCAGATACTGGCATGCTATGGGAAGAGTATTTGGAAGTTATGAGTATACATATATACATATATACAAATATTTCAAGCACAGGCATTAATGCCCTTCTAACTTACCAATATACCAAAACACGTGTTCCCATAACTATCCAGGCTGTTCTGAAAAATATCTAAACTAGTACTTGCTTTAATGTAATTTGGTAGTCTGTTCCATGCATTAGTTACTCTGTCAGAGAACCAATTAGTACACTTCTCATTCCTATAGAACCTCTTTTTTTTAATTTCTCCAAATCTTTTGGATTTCTAATACCATGATGGGAATGGACCCTATTCCTAAGTGAAAGTACAATTAAAGTTCATGAAGTTAGTATTGTTTCAGTCTTTGATGTCAGCCAAAAGTGCTCTTCGCAGCACTTGCAATGTGCCCAGTAATGACTCCTTCTGCAGCTCGTATAGGGTTACATGGATTGATAACATGTCTAAATATGATTGTAGATTCTTTTTTATAAGACCCGTTGCTCCAGCTACTATTGGAACTGTCTGGGTGTATTTCTTCTACATTGCTCTCATTACTGCCTGCAGATCCTGATATTTTATGACCTTGTGTCTCTCTGTACGCAAGACACTGTAGATACTGGGTGTAGCAAGTTCAATGATCAATGCTACTTTTGTCTTCTATTCTTGGACCACTATATCTGGTTTTCTAGCATCTATCTTTTGAACTGTTGGTAATGGGTGATCCCATGTGATATAACTTCATCATTTTCTATGATGCTTTGTGGCTCATGTTTCCAGTGTTTTTCAGCCACTTCAGTACCATATCGTTTGCACAATCTCCTGTACAACAGTCTTGCCACATTATTATGCCTTTCAGTATACAGTCCTTCTGCCATTAGTATGTCACAACCAGCAATAAGATGTGTGACTGTTTCCAATTTGGTTTCACAAAACATACATTTGTCTGTTTCTCCCACATATTCAATGGACTTTGTAAACCAGCATGTAAGTAGCCCACTAAATTGGGCTCCCAGTATTAACCTTTCATCTCTTGGTTTGAATTAGCCTCTCCTTAACCATTCCAGTGTTCATTCCTGATCAACATGAGGTTCTTCCAGAAGCTTTCTGTACTTACAAGTATATTTATGCTTTTTCCACATATCTTGCCTTTTCATCTGGTCCTTCACCTTATAGTCTTTCTTTTGTTTTTAGCACATTCAGTTGCTGCCTGATTTTTATCTACTTCTGGTATAATTTCCATTCCTGCTTGACACAGATATGCTTCTGCTAAATTAAGCAGAAAAGTCATCTTATATTTATTCTTCTCATGTTTCAAAACTTTCACTGCATTTGGGTCTTGTGAGGTCATCAGATATGTATGGAGTCCCACGATTGCAGATCTATACATGTAATCAATTTCAAGGAGGCCCATCCCTCCTTCAGAACACAGAATATATAATCTTGGTATACACTGATTTTTATAAATCATTTGGTAAGCATGAAGCATCCTTCTTGTTTTCCTATCTAATCTATTCAACACATTTTGGGGCAAGTCAGTCACTCCAAAACTGTAAGTTAGGACAGGAAGAGCAAATTGGTTTATAGCTTGGATTTTTTTCCTAGATACCAATGCTGTTTTCAGAATTAATTTGTCATCTACAGTATTCCCTACATACCTCACAACTTCTTAGAGCAAGAAATCTGGACAAAGTCACAAATAATGGGGGGGGCAAAGACCCAAAAATAGGGACACTTTATAAATATTGTTCTTACAAACTTAGAAAGTTGATAGAATAACAGGTGTTGCATTAGCATGAATTTTCTGAAGGATATGAAGTCTGAAATTCAGATTGTGACATTATTTTCTGACTTCATTTCTAAATGATTTGCCATTGATTTTCCAGAAAACCACAATTTTGTGGGACATAGGTCAAAAATATGAGTAAAGAATCTGGGCATTCTGTGAAAATCTGGACAGTTGAGGGGCATGATTCCTTAATAAGTTTTATTCACATTTGTTCATGTTTTATTGTTGATCCTTCATCAGTTCCCAAATATTTTTACACTCCCTCTTGTTCAAGTTCATTTATATCATATTCTTGTCCCAAACTGTTGTTTTCCTGGTGCTGCAGTTTTCCTGCTTTAAAGGTTGCTTTTACACACTTATCAAGACCAAATGACATTGTTATATCATCTGAAAAAAGTTTAACAAGCTGCAGCTGTTTTTTCAGTTCCTCATCTGATGAGCTATACAGTTTTAAATCATCAACAAGGAGAAGATGAGAAGTCTTTACACTTTGCTGTTTTTTAGGAGCCACATTGTAGCCATGGCCTAAGTTGTTAAGTAAACAGTTTAATGGGTTAATGGCAAGGCAGAATAGCAATGGTGACAGAAAGTCACTGTGGAATATCCCCTTTAAATTTCTATCCCTGGGATAATAATCTGTCCTTTTTCATGGTTTAATTGCAAAGTGGTCTACCACTGTTTCATGGTCACTGTAATACAGTTGATCAGTATAGGGTGAATCTTATACATTTTTAAGGACTCTTTTATCCATGAATGTGAGATACTATCAAATGCATTTTTATAGTCAATCCATGCCTTACTTAAAGTTTTCCCCTTTTTACAGCTTACCAGTATGATTTTATTTAACAATAAATTATCCTTTGTTCCATATGACCTTCTTTTATTGCATTTTGTTCTACTGCCACAATTGAGTTTTCTTCTAAATGACTATAAACTCTGTCAGAATCAATTCCATCTATAGTTTATACATCATTAGAAGGCAAGTTATTTAAGCAATAACCCACGCCTGGGTGTGGGTAATGCTGGATTTACCCACGGTTGGCATGGTTTGGTCATGAGGGCAAAGCCCAAGTGGCCAAACAAAGACAACCGTAGGTAAATCCAGCATTACCCACACCCAGAAGTGGGTTATTGCTATTATACAATGACAGGACCCGCGGTGGTGGTGCTGCGGTAGCATTGTCACCTCACAGTAAGACGCTGTCCGGTTCGATTCGCAGTTAGAGCGTCTTCTGCGTGGAGACATGCGTGAATGGGCGTACCTTCGTTGAATCTTGTGTGTCAGGCCTGGCAAGCCGGTACGTAAAAATCAACTGCCAATCATTAGCGGACCGGAGTTCCGCTGTGGCGACCCCTAACTGGGAAAAAGCCGAAAGGCACAAATTATTTAAGAAAAAAAATACTTAGTTTTCTTAAATAATGGCATTGTATAATGCCTCCTTGCTGCCCTTCTGCAGCTGTCCGGTATTCTGCGGCAGTTCTGATGTACTTTGCATGCGTATGCTTACGCAGTACATCAGAGCTGTAGGTTCATAGGTTCATAGGTTCATAGGTTCATACTAGGCTATCTGCCCTAGGGCATTTATAAGCCTAGCCAGAGTGTATGTGGCTTACACCACCCCTTAGGATGAGAATACTACGCCCTTTTAGGGTTTAGTTTACTATGCCTCTGTCTAGTAGTGACACAGAGATGTCCCCCGGGGTAAACCTACGATCTCCCATCCACTCGTCGAGATTTCTCTTGAATAAAGTCAGTGAGGGGCTCTGCCTAACATGGACTGGGATTCTATTCCAGAGTGTAGGGAGCCTCTGGGTTATGAATCTGTCCCTCCAGCACATTCTATTTATTTCTGTATTGAGGTTTAAGTCACTTGTTCTTGTGGCTCTGATGGATTTGGATTTTCTGAGGTGGAGCATGTCCATTAATTCAGGATTGGACATGGCCTTGTACGTCAGACACAGATCACCTCTGAGTAGGCGGTATGCGACTGAATAGAGCTGGAGTTTTTTCAGTCGGGCAGCATATGACCCTTTATCCTCTTGGTGAGGAACTTTTGGGGTCTTTCCAACTGCTGCAGGTGTCGGGTGCGATACATCCCAAATGGGGCATTGTACTCAATCATTGGCCTGATAAGAGAAGAGTACAGGGGCACAATGACCTCTCTTGATCTAGATTTGAAATCCTTCATGATAAGGTGGGCAATATAGAAGGTCTTCCTAACCACTCTGGCAATGTGAGTGTCAAATGAGAGGTTACTGTCAACCTGGGCCCCTAGGTCCCTGATTACCTCTTCCATACTTAATGGATTACCGCCTATGTGGTAATTTGTCGGTACCTTGTTTTTCCCAAAGGGTATGACTATATATTTTTTGGTGTTCAGCTTAAGGCCATGGCTCTGGCACCAATTATCCGTTTCTATGAGGCCTCTCTGAAGGATGTTTGTGTCTGCTGGAGTATCAATTATGGCGCCCAGTTTGCAGTCATCTGCAAACTTTGTCAGCCACAATCCTCCTATGTTTGCCTGTACCTCGGAAAAATAAATGCCGAACAAGAGGGGTCCCAGGACTGAGCCCTGTGGGACACCGCTTGTGACTGGCTTAGAGTCTGACATAGCTCCAGCAACTCTGACCCTGTGGGTTCTGTCCTTGAGCCAGTTTGCAACCCATCTTGTGACATATGGGTTTACATTTAAGCTGGTGAGTTTGTCTATGATGCCCGAGTGGGGTATTGTGTCAAAGGCTTTTGCAAGGTCAAGGTAGGCTGTGTGAACTGCCTTACCCTCATCAATGGCCTTAGTGACTGTTTCAAAAAGTCGACCAAGTTCAAAAGGCAGGATCTGCCCTTGACAAAGCCAAATTGGGTAGGATCCAATGTCTGTAGGTCCCCAATGTCTTTGTTTATGAGTTCCATAATGATCCTCTCCATAGCTTTGCAGACCAGGCTCATCAAGCTTATGGGGCGGTAATTTCCAGGGTCCGTAGAAGCACCGCCTTTGTGAAGTGGGACCACTGTTGCCGTACGCCACTCTTTGGGTACGTATCCTGTAGTAAGGCTAAGATTAAACAGCAGCCTTATGTGTGGGTTTAGTTCCTCTTGGAGTTCATGTAGCACACAGCCCGGGACACCATCCGGTCCCATTGATGTTGTGTTTTTAGCTTTAGAGAGGGCGGCTCTCACCTGGGCATCTGAGATGTTAGGGAGGCTACACTCTGCTGGGATAGTTATTTCTCCTTTTGCGGGGGAGGGGGAGTAGAAATTTGCACTGAACCTGTCTGCCAGAATGTTGGCAATGTCAGTGGGTTCAGTGTATTTTGTGTCATTTTGGACTAACTCTGAACATATCTGGGAGTTTCCACCCAGGTTTCTAACATAGCTAAAGAAGGCCTTGTGATTGTCTTTTGTGACTTTTGCGATTTTTTTCTCAAAGTTGGCCTTGGATGATTTTATGAGTGATTGTAGTTTTTTGCTAGTACTGATCAGAGATGCCTTCCCTTTTAGGGATTTTGCTCTGTCATGTAGTAGCTTCCTCCTCCTGTTGTAAAGTTTGTTTATGGCTGGGGTCCACCAGACCGGGCCTGCCTTTGGGGAATGGGTCTTGGTTTTATTTGGGATTGCATGATCCATGCATTCTTGAAGGTGCCCATAGAAGGCATTTGCAAAGGATTCAGCAGTGTGGGTTGTGGTTTCCACTGGCCCAGGGGCCTTGAAAGATACCACTTCAGTCTTAAGAAGTGTGAAGTTTGCTTTTGAGAAGTTCTTCACTGTGGTCTTTTGTGCAGGGGGTGGGTGCGGGATGTGGATTTCCAGTGAGATTAATTTATGGTCTGATCTTACAAAAGAGGGATGTACTTCCGGTGTGGAGCATTTTGTCCCCATGTTTGTGATGATCAGGTCTAGTATATTGTCTCCTCTTGTGGGAATGGTGACTAGTTGTTCCATTGCATTTGAGTTTATGAATTCTAGGAACATTTGGGCTAGGATGTTGGGGCTTGAGTAATGTTCCCAGTCTATGTTTGGGTAGTTGAAGTCTCCCAAAATGATGGTATTTGGAGAGACATTCATACTCTCCAGTGTCTTCAGGAAGGCTGTGTGGGGTTCCTGAGTTTGAGAGGGTGGTCTGTAGCATGCTACAAACTGTAAGGCAGTTTTGCCTATGGTTAGTTGCACCTGGATAGTCTCCGATGCTTAGATGCGTTGCCACTAACCTGGAGGTGTGGGTATCTTTGATGAAAATGGATACTCCCCTCCTTTGTGGTTCGGTCCAAGTTTTGGGGCGGAAAGCATGATATGAGGTAAAACCTGATAGTGCTGGGGTGCTCTCAGGAGCCTTGAACCAGGTTTCAGTCACTGCACAGACATCGATGTTCTCCATGGTGAGGAGGGCTTCGAGGGTGCATCTTGAGGTTTAGACTTCTGGCATTGAGCAGCATTACCCTTAGTTTTTTCCACTTGTGTTTTCTAGGGAGGTAGGTTTGTCATTTGAGCCTTGCCTAAAAAAGGCACTATGGGGGTGGCAAGAGCCTTGTCCAATATCTGGAAGCCCAGGGGTGACAGGTGCAAGCCATCCCTTGCGAAGCAGCGTGGCTTGTCAAGCATGTCATCCCAAGCAGACAGACACTGGATCCCCTTAGAATGACACCAGTAATTAAGCCAATTGTTAAAACTGATCATTTTGTCTTTGTACTGTGGCATCATTCTTGGTGAGGGTAAGATGCTGCTCAGGGTCAGGGTCATACCGGCCTGGGCTAAATAATCAGAGAGCTCCTCTATGTCTCTTTTCATGTAGTCCAGGGTGGTACGTCTCAGGTCGTTCACACCGGCATGTACAATGACTGAGTCATATTTGTACTTGCTGTGGAGTGACCTGAGTGCTTGTGTTATGTGGCGGATTCTAGCTCCCGACAGGCAGCTTACTGTGACCCTCTCCTTGTTCAGTCTGGTGAGCGGGACGTCAGTGTGCCTGACTATGGAGTCACCTATTACAAGTGTGTCTGGCATGTTGTTTGGCCTTAAGGGCTGTGACTGTTTAGCACACTGACTTTGTGAACTGTGTGTTGCATTTGCTATGTCTTGAGGTGGTGGTTGCTTGGGTGTCTGCTTTGGAGGCCTCTGTTGTTTTGGTAGATTTTTAATCAGCACCTCCCAGTATGTTTTTGTGTGTTTATGTGTTTGGTTTGCAGTTGTGATAGTTCTATGTGAGACTGGGTTTGTGGTGTGCGTGGTTACCTTCTCCTCCTGACTGGTCTTGCCAGTACTGAATTGAGAGAGCTCAGCCTCCAGTTTGGCTATATAGTTGCATCTCTCGCATATATTTGTATTTGTTGGGAGGAGGAGAGGGTTGTCTGTGTACATGAGGCAATTGTAACATTGCCTCAAGATTCCCAGGTTCACCAGCTGAACAGGAGAGGACGCCAGCAACTGATCCTTCGACATGCTAGAAATAGTGAAAAAGATTGCTGTGTAATTGAGTCAGAAAGGACCTATAGGGAAATGGGTACTCAACAGAATTTAGGTGAATGAAGTACTTTTGTTTGTTTAAGAGTGCTTTACCTGTATACAAAATGCTTTAGGAGCAAGTGCTGAGCTTTTCAGATAGAGTATAGGCTGTTTAGATTGCAAGTAGAACAGTTCTAAGGGAAAAATTGAAGAGCAGACTTGGCGGAGCCAGAAAAAGTTTAACTTTGTTTAACCAAGTTTAACCTTGTTTAACCGGCGCTGCACTATGCGACGCAGCAAAGCAGTGCAAATGCGGATTTTAAGCAGTGAACTACAAAGAGCTAGGAATGGTCCCAAACAACCAATTACTAACAGCTTCTTGTGCTGAGGTCACTTCCCCCCAAGGACAGGTAGGCTGCTCAAGGCTCCCCACTCCCACTGGTGAGCAAAGAAACTTCCTTCTATCCAAGTAAGGTAATGGACAACACAGGAACTACACCACAGCCCAGAATACAGCAATGCCTGTATACTGGTCTAAACTAGTTGAGAAAGGCGGGAAAACAAGGATTATTTTTTTGTTTTTTTTTGCAGAAATACACAGAAAATGCAGAGTCAGTGATAAATTAGTTACACAGGCTAGCACACTTTAGTGGGCAGCCTCCACAGTTCAATTAAACAAACAAACAAGCAAACTTTCGACTAAATGTAACTTTAAGTGCAGATTTTAAAATAAATGCAGTAATCAGTAAAAAAACAGTTCAGGCTAGTTCAAAGTAAGCAGCAGAAGCTTTTTTCAGTGAAAAAAAAGCAAAGATACTTAAATCCAGAAGGTAGTCACTTTTTCGAGTTCCTTGCTGCTAGGACCACTCTGTAAACCCACGTGGAGCTTGTCTGAGCAGTATAGCCAGAAAAAAACGCCCAGAGGCGGATTTTAAGCAGTGAACTACAAAAGAGCTAGGAATGGTCCCAAACAACCAATTACTAACAGCTTCTTGTGCTGAGGTCACTTCCCCAAGGACAGGTAGGCTGCTCAAGGCTCCCCACTCCCACTGGTGAGCAAAGAAACTTCCTTCTATCCAAGTAAGGTAATGGACAACACAGGAACTACACCACAGCCCAGAATACAGCAATGCCTGTATACTGGTCTAAACTAGTCGAGAAAGGCGGGAAAACAAGGATTTTTTTTTTGTTTTTTTTTTTGCAGAAATACACAGAAAATGCAGAGACAGTGATAAATTAGTTACACAGGCTAGCACACTTTAGTGGGCAGCCTCCACAGTTCAATTAAACAAACAAGCAAACTTTCGACTAAATTCGACTAAATGTAACTTTAAGTGCAGATTTTAAAATAAATGCAGTAATCAGTAAAAAAACAGTTCAGGCTAGTTCAAAGTAAGCAGCAGAAGCTATTTTCAGTGAAAAAAAAGCAAAGATACTTAAATCCAGAAGGTAGTCGCTTTTTCGAGTTCCTTGCTGCTAGGACCACTCTGTAAACCCAAGTGGATCTCCGTTGCATTTTAGAAAGTGTCTCGCTATGTTAAAGGAGTTTAACATAGCAAGACAGCTTTAAAAAAAGCAATGGAATTGTTGCTTTTTTTAAAGCTGTCTCACTATGTTAAACTCCTTTAACATAGCGAGACACTTTCTAAATAGCAACGGAGATCTTGCTTTCTCCGTTGCTTTAGAAAGTGTCTCACTATGTTAAAGGAGTTTAACATAGCGAGACAGCTTTAAAAAAAGCAACGGAGATCTTCCTTTCTCCTTTGCTTTTTTAACATAGCGAGACACTTTCTAAAAAGCAACAGAGATCTTGCTTTCTCCGTTGCTGTAAGAAAAAAAAAGACATACTAATGGAAAAAGTCCTGGCAACCGGGACTTTTTCCATTAGTATAAGCCTGATTTACAACGTGCATGCGGACCAATCAGCGTGCACATTTTTGAATATTAATGGGGGGTCATTGTATAATGGTCTATAATTTTTAGGCTAGCTTGCAGGTTGACTCTTAAGAAGGAGCATTGTATTGCCTGTTCTAAACTAGGAAACCACAAAGCGAGCTGACACCATGGGAACAAGAATAAAATTTAATGTTGAGCGCTTTCGTCACAAATTACAGTTGACTTCTTCAGAAAAACAGAGTATCACCCCTCAGCTCCTTAAATACTCATTACAAAGACATCATTAACAGATGTGTGTTGAACACTATTTATATTTAAAGATGCAGACTCCCTTTCTCTTACATAAAAAACAAAAGTCATGTTGCACTGCTTATGATAGCTAACAATGTTAAAAACTTCAAGCCTAAGATGTATATGAAATAGTAAAATATTCTAGTCATAATGTTAATAATATAATAATAAAAGTTAACAAATTACATAAAAAAGTTTGCTTTTAGTTTCAAAAAACTAGTCAATGACGCCATGTCATTCAGTCCTGGATTACTGTTGGCATTAATCCTCAATTGCCATAACAATTCTTTATATTCAAGTAAATATTCTATTGGGCATCCTCTCTCATCCACCGTAAGTTGTTCAAGTACTGTGAATTTGAAATTGTGACCTGGGTAGGTATTGACATGTTTAGCCAGTGAATTTTTTAAATTCACTTTCCTAATGTCATATAAATGCTGGTAAATACGTGTTTGAAAGGCATTCTTGGTTTTACCTATGTAAAAACAGGCACACGTCTGACAAATACCAGCATATATGACATTCTTACTACTACAATTGTATTTATGTAGTAGTTTCACCCATTCATAACCTTTAAGGAATATGCTATCACCTTCCAAGATATATTTGCAATGGGTACACTGTCTACATTTGGACATTCTCTCTTGTTCTCCTAAGGTATTACCACCTTTTTTCCTCCGTAAGATGTTTTTAACACAGATGTCCTTTCTATACACAACCACTGGGGCATCCCCAATTCTCTCTCTCAAATCTGGGTCCCCTGACAAAATAAACCAATTCTTCAAAACAATGTCCCGAAATAGGAGGAAACTGTGGTGTATACATTAATATAAAGCCATGGTGGAAACCACCAGAAGATGAATTACTGTTCTCCAATGGAGCACACAATCTGGAGATATCAATCCCTAACAACGGATAGAAGTGGCTCTCAAGTCTCTTCTTGGTCACTTCATCAAGTAAATACAAATGGTGTTGAACACACATTTGATAATGGTGTCTTTGCAATGAGTATTTAAGGAGCTGTGGGGTGATACTCTGAAGAAGTCAACTGTAATTTGTCACGAAAGCGCTCAACATTAAATTTTATTCTTGCTCCCGTGGTGTCAGCTTGCTTTATGGTTTTCTAGTTTAGTACTGTTTTGTTTGGTTTTCAGTATGGATTCTTCCACGCAGAGTGGAGGGGGTACCAGGGACTTGCATGATGAACTTACCACTGCTATAAACAAGCTGACTGATCTTATTGGCTCTTCTAATACCCATATTTTGGGTTTGGGTCACAAAATCGATTTATTGGTCAACGACAATGTTCAGTCTAAGCTTGTTTGCAACAATGGTACCCAGGACTCCCTTCTTACTATTCCTTTAGGGCAAGGCAGCCTCAACCGACGAGAAAGCACCAGTACTACAGGTGCTTTTACTGCTACACAACCCAGCACTTCTGTTTCATTTGGATTACAGCAACAGAGGACACAGATACAGCAGAATGCTAGTTTTCATTCTGATTTAACTAAAGCGTCAAATTTATTGGAATGGATTAACAGGGACAGCGTGGGGTTTGCTTATAATGTGAACGTTTCAAACACACAAGGTACTGTTGACATGTTAAAACATTTAGAAAAAGAATGTCTCAAGCTGAAAAAATTACAAGTCGAAACCCAGTACTTGAGAGAATGCCTTAGGCGTAAACAAGTGCCTAAAGGTTTAAGATATTGGCATTTTCCTAATGGCTTAACTTTTAACAGCGACCAACATAAAGATTTAGTTGCATTATTTAACCACCAGGGATGTGAACTGTTACAGCTGCTTGATAAAGACAATGAAAAAAAGTTTCTTATTATGCAGGAAGCTGTGAATAAATTAGACGTTTGTATTAAAAATGATGTGAATTTTCCGGATAAACTTAATGAATATAACACTGTTTTTGTGAATATTGATAAAATTATTGATAAAATCAAAGATAAAAAGAACAAGAAGCTAGCAAGAGATGCCAAAGAGTATGATAGTGGTTTAGTGTACCCTTTAAATGCTAATGCTCAAACTAACATTGGTACTACTACATCTACAAGTAATAATGATGTATTTATGGATGAGAGGATGGCTGAAACAGACTATCATGGTAACAACAACCCCAGTCCCATCCCTTTAGAACCATCCCTGAGAAGGTCAGAGAGAATTCGGCAGCAGAATTGCCAGTTCAGGAGACCTTTGAACTTGACATACCAGGGGAAACAACAGGCTTATCCCCCACAGAATCAACAAGGGGGAGGAAGACGGAGGGGGAGACGAGAGAATTGGCACTGAGTCTCAGCTTGGGACCTGATATTATGAATGGTGCACTGGAAATAATAGAAAATGACCACCATGACTTCAAAATATATAATTTGAGTAGTACAATAGTAACTAAGGAATGGGCAAACCTCTTCCAAAGGGGGCTTAATTTTGTACCCTTGAGGAAATTCAACCTAGAAAATGCATTGCTAGATATAATGTTATACACTAGGAAGTTGAATTTCAGTGTGACCATGGGGGAAGGTAACCAAGTAAGCAACTTAGGTGGGGTATGTAGGAAAGCCAGTACAGTTAACCTTCCTTTGCACCCATACATTCAACTTTTTCAAAGAATATGCTTGAATGATATCAGAAACCTTTCCAAGAAGAAATCTTGTACCACGCCACTTAATTTAACCCATGAAGAAATCTCCCTACTTAACAGTATTTCAAACAACAAAACAATTCAGGTTATGAAACTGGATAAGGGAGGAGGACTAGTGGTTATGGACCAAGAAAGATACACTGATGGTATGTTATGTCATTTATTGGGGGACGGGTATCAGCAGGTCTCCCGGAATGAGTTAAACATCGCATATAGACATGTGGATATGGTATTAATGGATTTGCTTTGAATAATCAAATTTCAGAAGCAGAATTCAGTTATTGCACCCAAAAACGCCAGAGGATCCCCACTATTTTTGGGATCCCCAAGATCCATAAAGGCATCCGGGATCCACCTTTAAGACCAATAGTGAATGCAAAAGGATCTAAGACCCTTTCAATTGCAAAATTTCTAGACTTACAGTTAAAGAATTGTTTAAGTCCTTTTTCACATATTATCAAGGATTCATGGTATTGTCTTAAAAAAAATAAAATAGGAATACTTTGGTAGTGATATTATTTTTACAACAATAGATGTGAAAGACTTATTCAATGTAATTCCACATGATGAAGGTGTAGATATGTTTTATGACTTTCTATGCCAGAACACCAAGTTTTCACGCACTAAAATTTTGACTTTAAGGACATTGATGGAAATTGTATTAGAGAATAGTTTTGTAATTTATGAGGGCCAATTGTTTAAAAATAGCACAGGGGTTGCTATGGGTGCAGCCTGTGCACCAGTTTTTGCAAACATAGTCCTGACCCAGTGGGAACTTTCTAAGGTTTTTCCATCTGAAGGGATGCCATTTTGTAAGTTTTATGGACGTTATTTAGATGACATCCTGATTTTATGGAATGGCAACCAAGACCAGTTGTATGACTTTTTACTGTTCCTCAATTCCAGCACCACATTTTGGAATTTACTATGGAAACACATTTAGACTCCATTAACTATTTGGACATTACGATAAGCAAAGATTATGCTACTGCACAATTTTGCTCTACTATTTATCGTAAACCAACCTACTCAAACTCCCTCCTTCATTATAAGAGTGGGCACACAGTCCATCAAAAACACTCCCTTGTTAAAGGGCAGGGAGTGCGATTGGCCCTCATGATTAGTAAGATCGAAGATTTCTATGAAGAAAGGAATGTTTTATTGAGGATGTTGGTACAAAGAAGTTACCCAGAGCATTTTGTGACATCCTTACTTGATGAAGTGACCAAGAAGAGACATGAAGGCCACTTCTATCTGTTGTTAGGGATTGATATCTCCAGATTGTGTGCTCCATTGGAGAACAGTAATTCATCTTCTGGTGGTTTCCACCATGGCCTTATATTAATTTATACACCACAGTTCCCAGTGATTCGGGACATTGTTTTTAAGAAATGGTTTATTTTGTCAGGGGACCCAGATTTGAGAGAGAGAATTGGGGATACCCCAGTGGTTGCGTATAGAAAGGACATCTGTGTTAAAAATATCTTAGAGAGGAAAAAAAAGATGGTAATACCTTAGGAGAACAAGGGAGAATGTCCAAATGTAGACAGTGTACCCATTGCAAATGTATCTTGGAAGGTGATAGCGTATTCCTTAAAGGTTATGGATGGGTGAAACTACTACATAAGTACAATTGTAGTGGTAAGAATGTCATATATGCTGGTATTTATCAGACGTGTGCCTATTTTTACATAGGCAAAACCAAGAATGCCTTTTGAACACATATTTGCCAGCATTTATATGACATTAGGAAAGTGAATTTAAAAAATTCACTGGCTAAACATGTCAATACCTACCCAGGTCACAATTTCAAATTAACAGTTCTTGAACAACTTACGGTGGATGAGAGAGGAGGCCTTATAGAATATTTACTTGAGTATAAATAACTTTTATGGCAATTGAGAGTTAATGCCAACAGTAATTCAGGACTGAATGACATGGTGTCATTGACTAGTTTTTTGAAACTAAAAGCAAACTTTTTATGTAATTTGTTAACATTTATTATTATATTATTAACATTATTTCTAGAATATTTTACTATTTCATATATATCTTAGGCTTTAAGTTTTTAACATTGTTAGATATCATAAGCAGTGCAACATGACTTTTGGTTTTGTATGTAAGAAAAAGGGAGTCTGTATCTTTAAATATAAATGGTGTTCAACACACATCTGTTAATGATGTCTTTGTAATGAGTATTTAAGGAGCTGAGGGGTGATACTCTGTTTTTTCTGAAGAAGTCAACTGTAATTTGTGATGAAAGCGCTCAACATTGCATTGCCTGTTGTTATCCAGGTTGGTGTCTGTCTGGGGTGCACATAAAAATAGTTCTTACTAGTGGCTAAATCCTCATGCAAAGATGTTAATACTTTTAACCAAAAGTTAGGTACTGCATCTGGGCATGGGGTTTTCCAATTAGAGGCTTTTTTAACTTTGTCTCAATCTCTCTGGCTGTTACTTCATCCCATTTCATATTTTGCACCTTTACACTTCTTATTCTTTCTTTTACTTCTTCTATCCAATTAGCATCTTTGTTATGTTCCACAGGATCTTCATAGATACTTGTCCAAAATGTACCTACTTCCTCTTTTTTGGTGGTCTTTCAATTCCTTTTAACTTACTTCCCAATTCTCTATAAAACCTTTTTGGGTCATCAATAAATTGCTTATTTTATACTTTTCCTTTATATTTATCTGTGTATCCTCTAAGTATTTCTGCTTGTGCCGAAAATTTTAGTTTGTTATTTGCGATAGTGCATGATAGATCCTGGTATGTTCTAATACTGTGCATTTCTTTAATCATATCTATCTTTCTTAATATTTTTATTGATCTATTGCCTCTTCTCTAGTAAGAGTGACACATCTTGTCTTAATTGCTTTATAGTTTTTTTTCTATTTGATACTTCCATTATGGTATTCAATTTCTCCCCTTCCTTTCCATCACTGTGTTGGCCTGTACCTCCGAGAAATATATACTGAACAAGACAGGTCCCAGAACTGAGCCTTGTGGGACGCCACTTGTAACTGGTTTGGAGTCTGACATGGCTCCAGCAATTCTAACCATGTGGGTTCTGTCCATGAGCCAGTTTGCAACCCATCTAGTGATATAGGGGTTTATATTTAAGCTGGTGAGCTTATCTATAATGCCCAAGTGGGGTATTGTATCGAAGGCTTTTGCGTGGTCTAGGTAGGCTGTGTGGACCACCTTCCCCTCGTCAATGGCCTTGGTGACTGTTTCAAAGAAATCAACCAGGTTTAAGAGGCAGGATCTGCCCTTAACAAAGCCGAACTGGGTAGGATCCAGTGTCTGTAGGTCCCCAATATCTTTATTTATGAAGTCCATGATGATCCTTTCCATAGCTTTGCAGACCAAGCTAGTCAGGCTTATGGGGCGATAGTTTCCAGGATCCGTTGAGGCACCACCTTTGTGGAGAGGGACCACTGTTGCTGTACGCCACTCTTTGGGTACATATCCTGTAGTAAGGCTGAGACTGAACAGTAGTTTTATGTTTGGGTTTAGCTCTTCTTGGAGTTCATGTAGGACGCAGCCTGGGACACCGTCTGGTCCCATTGATGCTGTGTTTTCTGCTTTGGAGAGAGCAGCTCTTACCTGAGCATCTGAGATGTCAGGGGGGCAGCACTCTGCTGGGATAGATATTTGCCCTTTTGGTGGGAGGGGGAGTTTGCGCTGAACCTGTCAGCTAGGATGTTGGCAATGTCTGTGGGTTCGGTGTATTTTTTGTCATTTTGGACTAATTCTGAGCATATCTGGGAATTCCCACCCAGGTTCCTAACATAACTAAAGAAAGCCTTGTGATTATCCTTAGTGTCCTGTGCAATTTTTCTCTCGAAGCTGGCCTTAGACGATTTTATGAGTGCCCGTAGTTTTTTGCTAATACTGATCAGAGATGCCTTCCCTTTTGGGGATTTTGCTCTATCATGTAGTAGCTTCCTCCTTCTATTGTATAGTTTGTTTATGGCTGGGGTCCACCAGACAGGACTTCTGCCTTTGGAGGATTGGGTCTTGGTTTTATTTGGGATTGCATGATCCATGCATTCCTGAAGGTGTTTATAGAATGCATTTATAAAGGATTCTGCAGTGGTCTGGGCCGTATTTTCCACAGGCCCGGGGGCTTGGAAGGATTCCACCTCGGTTTTGAGGAGTGTGAAATTTGCATTAGAGAAGTTTTTCACTGTGGTTTTCAGGTCAGGGGATGGAGTCGGGATGTGAATATCCAGTGAGATTAGCTTATCTAATTTGATTCCAGTTTCTGGGGTTACCTGGATGTCACTAGGACAACTTACCACCCCTTTTGTGGAGCCAAACTGTTTTGCATAAGATTTTTATAAATATATCTATAATCTGTTGTGTCTGAGAATAAATTTTAGAATCTGCACACAGTTTATCAGTTTGTGTGTCTTTACTCCTTCCACATCTTATGTATCTATAAAAAGGTTTCCTATTATGCTCAATATCTTTATATAAATTTTCTTCAAAATGTTCTTGAGCTTGTCTCACACTATGCTTAATCTGTTTGTCCAGTTTGTTTATTTCAGTTTTCAAAGTTGTAGTTCAACTATCTTCCATTTCTTATATTTTTTTGTCTCTCACCTTAATCAGATATCTTGTTCTTATGGAAATATATCTGCCTGATGTTGTATGCCTAGATCCTGATGTTTAAATTTTTTAGATTTTTTTGCCCTCAAACAATTTCTCTTTCAAAACTTTCTACATTCCTTCTGCAGTTTTTTCCACTAAACACCTCACTCCAGTTAGTTTTACATAATGACTGTTTTGCTTCCATATAATCTGTAATTAACCTGTGCGTTGGCTTAGATTTCAGTTTGGCAGAATCATCTAGCAGCAAATTAACATTTATAACCCCATGATCACTGCACATCAGTGATGGTAAAACTTGACTTGAAGTTACAGTAATTTCTTTGGGAACACAAACAATGTCTAGTATGTTCCGTCCCCTGGTAATTTTTTTTTACAGTCTGAAGCAGTTGTTGTTCCTGAGTATACGCTGTGAACAATTTCCTTACTAACATTGTAAAATCAATATTATTCCAGTCTGTTTCTAGTAAATTTATGTCCCTAGTTAATATTATTCTTCCCTCATGTGTTCCATGCAAGAAATTTATCAATTCCTCTAGGTCATCTCCACTTGACTTTGGTGGTCTATACATTCCAACAATTGTTATATGTTCCAGGGTTGTCTTTATTGTCACAGTTACACAGTCTACAGTGTTGGTGTTATCATTGAACATGTAATAATCACAGGTCTCATAACTATCTGTAATCCCTATCATAACACCTCCACCTGATTTTTTATTAGAATGTCTGTTACAGTAAAATATTTATACCCTGACAGAACTGGTTTATAGTCATTGTTCTTTAACCATGTTTCACAAACACTAACAACATCACTTATAGGTGACTGTGGCCTCAGCTATGCCATATGATTCCTGCCATACCACTGTAAAGATATGGTGATCTGAGGCACATTAGGTGTAAACCTGTGTATGTGTGCCATCAATGGGCCACTTAGTGACCCCTACAATGACAGTATCTTGTACGTCTAAGTGTGTGCTTTGTAAATGTTGCCTGAGCAGGGTTATAGTCAGATGGCTTGGCCCAGTCTAGGAGGTTGTACACCCTGATGTACCTTCACCCAGGTCCATGGTGACTGCCTCAGAAATGTTCACCAAATGTAACAGTCATGCCCCCCGTCACACATCCAAACTTTGTACAGTCAACTGTGTGTATATCACATATATGTGTGCTGATCAGTTCCATGATGATTGCCTCTATGGGCATACAGATATGGATACTTAGACAAAGAAGTATATAGTTATGTTGGACAGTGGATGCACCACCTCTGTGCAAGGGTATAACAGTTGCTGTTGTCCACTCAGCTTGTGGGCAGCCAGTGTTGACACTATGATCGCATAGCTTTCCCAGTGGTGTTAGTAATCCTTGCCAGATCACATGTGGAATACAGCCTGGTATTTTAGCATGTGCAATAGATGCTACATATCTTCCAATGGGAGGCCAGTTATGGACTGCTCTGTAAATATGGACGTTATGGGACAGGTTGTAGGAATGTCATATGTCACGTGGTGGGGACAAGGGAGTGTAGTTGATGCAGACAGTGTGGGAGTACAGGTTAGGTATGAGTGAAGACCCATTATATGTCATGACGTATGAGGTCACCAACAATCTGTGCATTTCCTTTGAGGTTACACATGTAACTAAACTGTGCATTGTGGTTCTGCTTTGTGTGAATGGCTACTTTTGTCACTTACCATGTCTACACAACATCACAACACTATATGCTTCTTTTAGCTGGGGAGGTAGTGCCGCCATGTTAGGGGGCCACCTTCACCCCAACTGTCACACAGCACTGTCCACCTGTTATTGTACAAACTGCTAATGGCAGTTGTCTACCAGTTGGGTGTGCTGAGCCATGATGAGCCTTTGTCCCTTTTGTCATATATAGCCAAGTTCATGCAGTTCTAATGCTAGTGACATAATGCATGGGTGTACAGCTCTACATACTTGCCTGTTCCATCTGAAGAGGAGGTGCAGTCACGCTGTGTCAACCATCCCACAGAAGGTAATAAATGGCTTTCTTGACATATATGTCTGTATTGTCTGCAAGGGGAGTACATGCTGTTAGTTCTAAGTAGACTGATCTGTGGCCAGATCCAACCAAGGAGGACCTCACATTAGGGGTGTTGACTTATCACCAGTATTGCTAAACACATGATGTAATACATTGGTTCCCCATGTGGGGATGTTATGGCACTGCTGCAGGGCCTGGACCATCCTTTGGGCCAGTGAGCTGCAGCATGACTAAGCAACACAGTGTGTACATATTACACTTCCCTAATGTGTTTGTCTGTGTTCTGTACAGACACCTTGCATGCCTCTCTTCTTGCAACATGCTGGAAGCAACTGCGATACTTACTTGCACAGAGGACAACTAGCATGTAGTACAAAGCAGTGTCCCCAGATCTCTGAGTCATGTCACCTCAAATGCCATGATAGGAGTTAGCATGGATACGGGAACTAACACTGTCATACACCTACTGACACTGGATCAAACACTGTTACTTTTGCTCAAGGCCAGATCATGCCTACCGACTGTAACTGGCGGAGGCCATTGACTGTTACACTATGCAACAGATGCTATACATATGTCTCACTCCACCAACTATGGCCTGGCAAAGTGTATGACAATATTAGGCCAGCAGGCCTTTCTGGAAGCTGTGTACATCATGTACAGAGTGTTATGTCAGCTGGTGGATAGGCAAGTGTTGGACAGTCATACTCTGGGAAGACAGCCTTGAAAGACCTACACTGCAATGATGCCAGTCACCAGTTGAGTTTACCATCCTTTGTTATTGGTTTTCCCCATCTACTGATTCCCTCTCTGCAGTCACAGCCACTGTCAGTGACCTCTGACTGAGTACTTTAGTAGGTGATTGCATATTGGAAGCTTTCACAGAATCCCACACAGAACCAAGTTAGCTAGGATGGCCTAAAACACAGTCAGTTGTTCTCTGCACCACTGACAAAGACTAACTGCCAATGACTGCACAGTACTATCCTGTGGGAAATCTTCCACCCCTCCAAAATATTGTAGTGACCACACACCACACACAGTTGAGCCATTATACATGCAGTTATGGACACAGAGAGTAATACAACCTTTGACCTTCACTGGTAGGCAAGCTGTGGGAATGCATTCAATGTTGTATAACCTATATCGACAGGTAGGGAATGTAAATCCCAGACTGTCACAGCTATACTGAATGTGACATTCATCACACCTATCATTGTGTGCAATGGCACCCTTGCTATGTCACTACACAGGCTAAAAGTACAACTGTAGCAGCCACACCAGTTTAATAGTACACCAATACACAGTGTAGATAGCAAGTCCTGTGGAGTCCATGTCATAACTGGACAAATGTAGTCTGTCTCCTAAATGCTTTGGAGGTGATGTGTATGGCTCCATACAGGGAGGTGTCGGATCCCACTATGTACCTCCTGTGTGTCCATGACAGGACTAACACATCTCACCTGTTCTACACACCTACAACATCACTGTGGTATACATAATACATGCTGGAGAGACAGGTATGTAACACAGACACTGCACCCTACATGAAACAGGTCCCCCTTGCATGTGAAGCACACATCTGCTGTAACACATATAATGTGCAGGTTATAAAATGGGATGCAGAATACCACAATCATAACTGGTGTCAGGCAACTGTCTGTACTGGACACAGGATATTTGTTGATGGGTCATTTCCATCACCACAAATTGTAGATGTTTGAGTTCCCAAAACCCTGGTGACACTTATCAAGTGTAGCAGACCTATTCACAGATTAGGGATGCATGAGTATGCTGATTGCCACTATTGTCCTTGTTAGTCCATTATACACATATGAATCTATGGATCCATGCACTTATAGTGATGTACATTTCTGAAGACATATTTCTGCTGCGCTGGCATGCCATCCTGTGTTGCTTTATTGCCACTGTGTATCCATAGGTTATCTCAACAGACTCCTGAAACAGAAACAAGACTGTGAAACACCTATAATTGTGTAACTATACAGCCATTACAACATCATACAACATAAGGTACACAAAAGTATACAGTGTATTCCTGACAAATGTCAGCGTACAGTATCTGTCATTAACCACTGCAAGTGGCATGACAAAATAACCCTGCATTACACAAGTACATGTTAAGTAATATAGTCACCCTGTGCATCAGACACATAGCTTCATTTCCCTGCTTCGATGACAAGGATGAAAGGAATGTGGCATAGGTATCATCACTTGCACAAGGTGTTGTGTGGGGTGCAGGAGGCCTAGAGTGACCCAAATGGTTGACAGTATGTGTGTGAGTCAGGAAGGGAAGCAGGTAAGATGGACCATGGAAAGTGCCATGTGTCTCTGTAGGTGACCTGCATTTGACAGTGGTGTATGAGTGCATGCATGTACACAGTCAAGCTCAGTGCTAGCCCTACAGCTTTGGACCGTACATGGTAGAGTTGACAGTTCACTGTTTTTGGCCGAGAACATGGGAAATGACTCTGCCAGGAGTTGCATTGGCACCTCCATGCCCAAGGTCAGAAGCAGTGCTAGTACCTGATGATGACTGCTGTCTGCTGAGACCATGAACCCCATGGGAACCCACTGGACTATGACCCCATGGCCAGTCATGTCATGGTGTGGACAGCACACTCCCCTGTGTAGCTCTGGATGTACTGGCACTACAGGAGTGTGATTGTGCATGGCCACGTGGACTCTCAGTAGATGTGGTTGCTGACCTACATCCATGAGTCCGATGCTCATCTCCAACCACACGTTCCAGCACAGACAATGTGCGGTCCAAGACAGACACTGTCTTAGCCGACCTTCTGTTCATTGCATCAGTGAACTGATCCAGGGTGCCCCCAATGTGGTGAAGGCAGTCACAGATGTCAGACTGTGCTGCATTCATAACCCTAACCATACATCTAGTGTTCCATTCAGAACATGGCTGTGCCTGCATGATGGCCCAAAATATGCGCCAAGTGATCCATGATGTGACACCTGCAACAAGTGATAGACAGACAGCAGGCCTCCTGCAAGAACCCCTGTCAATCCGCCTGTGTGGTACCTCACCAGCTCTCTGGCTATGACCAGTGTCTACACGCACTGGAGCCAGAGTTGCCACACTTTCCTGTTCAATGTCCCCACTGTCTGACTGTCCAATATCTGTGGCCTCCGGGGACAGAAATTGTGTGAGCATACTGACTGTGTGTGGTGACAATGAGGGCAGAAGAGGGATGTCAACCTCTGGGACAGATTCAGTCCCTGAAACCTCCACCTCTGCCACACTGTGGCCATCATCATCATCAGAGTCTGTGGAGACACTGATATCAGGCTGTTTAGGGGACAGTGATTAACCCCCTGATCACCTGTGATAAGAAAGGGAAAAGTAGTACATTAACACCTGCCCTATTATGCTTTGCAGTACTATGTTGTGATATATGTAAGGCACTATATACTGTTATCACTATAACAGACCTGTTAAAAACCCAATCTCATATAGTAGGACATGAGGACAGCACTCTTCTCACTAACAACTGTAACTACTTGAAGATAACATCTCACGACACTGCAATCTCATTGACAACAGTGAGGTACACTGTTAACATTTGTGTAGACTGCACAGTTGACATATATGACACTCTGTACTGCCCTAACAATACCATCACATCTATCAGTGTGGTCACACCTACAAGCATAGGTATGAGTCTAACATGTATACAGTCAGAATATATGTGTGCAGTTGGCAATACTGCCGACAGTACAGCAATGCAGGCAGCAGGCCTGGAATGACAGTTTAAGGGTTACAATGCTGTAAACCTACATCTATAACAAAACAATGCAATGCTTACTAGGAGCAGGACCACAGGCTTGGCCAATTCTTGACAGGCCTGTGAAAAGTTGAGGGGGAGGTAATGTCAGTACCATCACATGTTCCACCACCACAAGGTAATACATCCATATATCTGACATTAGTTACTGGGTTAATTGTTATATTAGTCAAACTCTGAGCATGACAGTCAAACTGCAGTGAACCCCACCCAAAAGCAGACAGAGTTGAAACCCATGTAAGACTATGTACGCCCTGACACACTGAATGCTACAGTACTGCAATGCTGATCAAACTAAGCTTATCTGCATGCTATTCTGCCATGGACACTGTGGCACCCACATACACAATGTAGGATGTGATGGGTGCCTAGGTGCTGTCATGTGTGCCTATATTTGCCAGGAATTCCTCAGTGGCTGAGAATGATTGTCTTGCTGCAGGCCCTCCACCGGTGATACCACGATCCGTTGGTACATCTGCTGCTCGTCTGCATGTGGCATCGATCATGTCTATTGCACGGTACCAATCCTGCTCATATGTCCTTCCCTGATGACCAGTGGCATTGACATCATGGGCAGGGTCAGTCCATAATGCCTCCCACTGTTCCCATGTAGGGCCTCTACTGGGCAGTAGGACATCATGGTTTTAATGGAGTGTTTACACTATTAACTCATGCTCTGCATCCATGAAAGCCGCACGGCACCTTGCATACTTGTTCCCTGAAAGACAACAACATGGGAACCCATGTCAGGATCACATATGTGGAAGCACACTATGTACAGATATAGCAAGGACAGAATGGCTGGCAATATCCATTGCTTGATCACACATGTCATATCCCAAAGTGTACAAACATACTAAGTGTGTGAATACAAGTACAATACTGGTGATAATCAGGTATTCCCATGTGTGCCATGAGAGATACTGCTGTATGTTGATACAGCCAGCACTGGAGTATATTGTAGTGTGTCCCCAAGGAGCAACCCCCTTGATAATATGTCAAACCAACTGTGCCAAGCAAAGAGCAGTGTGGTATTACAACCACTGTAAAGGGAGAGTTCCACGAGCGCAGTGCGGTACACTGACAATATACATTCCACCCTTGCTGTCTTGCACATCCTCTGTATGTGTAACAAATCTGGAGATCATTAACATGTCATTATCAGAGTTCTAAGAAAGGCTTACTGTGTAATCCCTACTCCCTGGAGTTATAGTCAGACATCTGCATACTGATGTAAACAAGATGGTTACATACCTGATGGTGTGCAGTAATCCACTGCTATGTGCTGATAGTTAATACTTTACATACGTGTGGTCTGTGTGAGGGAAGTCACATAAAGAATGGTTCCCCATAGCCAACTGCTTGCCTTTTTAACATGCTTCTCATCATCAGGTGGTTCCCTCTTAACCAATCTGTGGTTCTGAAATGCTAATTGCAGCCAACACATCTCATTTATCTCCTGCTTGTTCTAAAGTTTTCGACAGTCTCCTACTTTCGCCTTCTAAACAAATTGACTAACGTCAATTTCTCTACCACTACTGTTGCCTGACTTTCTAGCTATCTCTTTGATCGACAACAATCAGTAAAGTTGCTCTCAACTCTCTCCCTCCTCTCTGCCTGTTATAACTGGTGTTCTCCAAGTTTCTAATCTTGGTCCATTACTTTTCAATATCTTCACTAACCTATTCTATACAGCTTGCCCTCAGTCATCTCTTGTCCAATATGCTGATGACGCTACAGTTACCTCTATTGCAGACACCTCCTCTGGTCTTATTTCACTAACTCAGTCTTCCTTTTACTCTGTTGAAACCTGGCTCTCAAGTAACCAAAACAACTTTAAATCCACATTCTCCATAATTTCTCTTAGCAACACACCTATCACTGTTGAATCTTCGACTAAACTTCTAGGACTCATAATTGATGACCAACTAAAATCTGAACTACATGTAAACAATTGAGTCAGGAAAACTCGCCAAAAATTGGGCCTCTTATACATAAATAAAAAGTTCCTCACTAACAAAGCAAAAATATCCCTCTTGCTTGCTTATCTATTATCAAGTCTACTGTACAGTTGCCAAATCCTCCTTAACCTCAACTCATCACTCCTAACTATGTTAGAATCTGTCTACAAAAAGTGGCCAGATTTGCTACAAACCAAAATTATAAATCTCATCACTGTCTCTCACTAAAAGAAAATACACTGGCTAGAATTTCCCCCTCAGCTTCTTCTCCTTCAGCTCCATATTACATCAACCATCATACTGTCCCAACCTACCTCTCCTAATCTCCTACTATACTCCTGGGACTCTTAGAAGCCCAGACCAAGACCTACTACAAATCCATCAACCTAAGAACAAAACTGGCTGCAATCTCTACAGCTACAATCCAGCCATAGCTTGGAACAAACTCCCACTGGAAATTAGGACCCTCAACAAAGTTAAAGAACTTAAATCAGTCACAAAAGAATACCTGAAATATCAATAGTTCTGCTACTGTTCCTACCCTAGTGCAGCACACCTGCCTGCCTCTATCCAGTGTGTAACTTCTGTATATCTGCAATCTACATAGCCACCTTATCTATGTATTCTCAGTCTTCACTCAATGTAACCATACTCTTACTCTCATATCACTTATTTTTACCCTTACTTAGTGTGTTTTCCTTGACTACGATATTTCTAAATGCTGCATCTACTAAAGCAAATCTGATGCCAATCACAGTCTAAACTCTGTAGTGTTGTTGTTACTTGCTTCTTATTGACAATTTCAATTTTAATAGTCTGTGTATATCTATATATATATATATATATATATATATATATATATATACATATATATATTTTTTGTTTTGTTTTTTTGTTTTTTTGTACTTTAATTACTCACTTTACTTGTATTATCAACTTGTGGAGCTTTTCTCTCTGGGCCTCAGCTGAAAAAGGGCTATGAGCTCAGATGGACTAACCTGGTCAACAAAGGTAAAATAAATAAATAAATAATTTGCACTATCATCAGTCAAGCACATGCAACCACAGTACATTATATAAGGCCTTCATGTAGATTAGGGGCCCTATCTGATATGTTATGCTGGACATTACTGAGGTGAGGAGACTACATCATCGCAGAGGGTAGGTCTGTAGCAGCAACTTTTACATAGAGATGGGTGTGCTATGGGCTGCAGCTGCTGCTGCAGGTAATAGGCATAGGCAGAGAGTATAAACACTTTGGAGGACAACAAGCTGTAGGAGTAACTGTGGGAGCTGTGTCAGCCTTGTTGTAGAGGCAGAGCCAGAGTTAGGCTACACATTTCAGTCCAATTAAGGCATGGTAAGTATGTTAGGCAACGGCATCACTAACAGAGTACTAGGCTACATGTTTGTTGCATCCTTGGGCAACATAGTGGATTAATATAACAATATGTTCACCATATGGGTGAATGTCAGGCCATGTGTTACAGGCTGGTAGTAATTTGGAGCATGTATGTGGGCAGTCCATGTTACAAGTAGGTACTTCAAATGTGTATGTTAGGTGTGCAGCTCTGCTAATTGGCACTGTGGGTATGAAAGGATTGTGTGGTACACTCTGATATTAGTGGCCCTCATTTACAGCACTTGAGTTGAATTTCTCTGTGAATACATATTAATGCATGACGTAACACTTTATGCAGTTATACTTTTGCCACAGTTCTTTGTGAAGCATATTTCTCTCTGCAGTACGGTGACTTCCATCAGTGAAATGCAGACATTTAATTTGATATGCATCGTGTGGATAAAGAGTGCATGACTCAGTAATTATTTGCTGGCCTCATAATACTATAATTCCAGTTCTACACACCACTGGATTTGAACCATGGACTGTGTGTGACAAAATGCACTGTTTGCAAGGCATTTAACAGCCCGAGCTACTGAGTCATTGCTACAGCTGGTGTATTCGCAAGACATATGTGCACACATACATGCTGTGACAAACATTTTCTACATCCCTTATGTACCAGGGTCCCAGTTGAACATGTATTTCACCATTAATGCCTTAGCAAGTGTCTTTCTACATGTTGCTGATAAAAGGGCACATTTACCTTCTATCACAGACCTCACATACATTATTTGGCTTTCTAGTGGTATACTATTGCACCAGAGTCCAAGGTACACTCCCATTTTTTTCCATTACTTTTTAATCAAATTTGCATAACGTGGCTTGGCGCACACCTCCACTGAAACAGGCTTAATGACTTTAACTGTCAATTGCTATGTTTTATTTAAACAACCTGTTTTAATTAAGAGTTGCGTGGCATGGCAGGTTAATGCAGTGGTCTGCAGGTGCAATGGTCTTGGTTTCAAAAGATGGGACACGTTTACACATATAGTCAATATAGCTCTATTTAGCTGAGCTTAGCAAAGCTGCATGATGTGCTGTGTCTCGCAGTGCCTTGCTAAAAAAATATAAAGAAAAGAAAAATGGGGAGATAGGAAAGTGGTGAACCGGGATGCAAGCAGGAGAAAAAACATAGTGAAAGGTAGGTAGAAATGTGCAGGAAGGATGTAGGAAAGAACCATAGCTATCCATTTCTTGTACAGCAACAACTGTGCACTTTGACAAAATTTGTATATGACTTTGAAGTCTCATCCCCCAGAGAGAGGTGTGAGGACAACATAACTGCACTGTCAAGCCAATTGGACCAAATTTTGTGTGTCCAGTGGACATGTGTGTGAAATGGATAGCTGAGTATGGGATGATGTTTTTTTTTTTGGGGGGGGGGGCAGGTGCTCATTTTTTTAAGCAGAGAGTGGAATGTTGCTGAAGGGACATAGATACGTATGGGCGAGGTAAGGATACATTTGTAGACAGACAAGGCAAACAAGACAGCAGACAAGAGTGGTGTGTGACACATGAGGGGGTGAACACCTTGTACAGGGAGGGTGTTATGGAATCCAAGTCACATGTGCCTTCATAAGGCAGCAGCATGACTCACTTTCACACCCAATGGGACTGTCTGCACTGCACCATCACTGCCTCAGGGGTGGCAGTGTTGGAAGCTGGACACCAGAGTGAGGCTGCCCCACTAGGTTGGCCAGCATGTCCTCAATCCAGCACAGGCAGCAGTCCAACCCATGGTAGACTGTCCTGTGCACCAAAACCAGCAGCTCAGCCTGGATGATGACTCCGCCTCCACCACCGCTCCCTGATGGGGGCCCGTCCCCATTCAGTGGGGAGGTACTACCCGATGCCACAGGTAGTGCAGAGGCAGCAGAGGGAGCACTACTGGTCTGGGTCCCAAATGTGCTGGGACCCAGTTTCATAGCCAGATGTGGCAAGGTAGGTGGATCAGCAGGAAACGGCCTACCTTGACGTGCTATGATAAATGAGGTATAGCAATAAGTTAAGGTTAGTAATAACCAAACCATTATTAGTATTAACAGAATGTAGCATCATATTTATCAATCCAAATACATATTAATGTGTATTATGTGTAACACGACATTAAGTATCATAACAGTCGCTAAGTTAACAGCATGCCAGTAAGAAGTAAATCATAAGGCCAACAAAACAGTTAGTTTAACAAAATATGTTAATATTGAATCATAATGAAAGATAACTATAATACATCACATTTTGCAAAAATAAAGTTAGTTTAACAAAATATGTTATTATTAAACCATAATAATTAATAATAATAAATAAATGAAGATAAGGGTGGGTAGAGAAAGATTCCATTGCTGGTAATGCACACTAAATCCCTGAAAACACTGATAATAAATAATCTTCAGGCATGTAGTGTCAGCTTTGAGTACAGTGACTCCAATTCTACTATAGCTGATGTAGCATGTACATATCTCTCAAACTGTTAGCATGGGTCAGTATGGACCAAGCAATAACAAATACAGGTACATAACTACACAGAACACTTTCACGTAATGTGGTCTTAAGCAACTACCAAGGTGTTCTGCAAGAGGATTTGGTAATACATTCCATTCCATACAAATTTTCTGCTAATCCTGTAACAGATGGATTAGGCATTTTTAATTACTTTATGAGAAATTATGACACTTGAGAGGCATGTCTGTGTACAGTATGTAAAATAGACATCTGTCATGCCTCAGTTGGCAGGCATGGGAAATAACTCAATATCTGTGACTGCAGGGGACAGCTGCAAAAAATGTAACACTGACTGCAGCAGCTTAATACAGACATGCAAGGAATACAGTCGTACTGGAAATATTTAGACAGATTTATTTAGGAATCAACAGTGGTGCTTAGCACTTTATTGGTGTTGCTGATAAGTGTCTGTGAAATGTTAGCACAATCATTTCTGTTCATAACATGGGCTACCTCAACCATATACCTTTTGTTCCTGGAGTGGGTGGAAATGAGAGCATTATGTGACTGAATTAATTTTGCATTCTAGAACTGTTACAGTGCTATGCTTGACTGCAGTGACAGTAGACCACATATGCTTGGAATACAGCCGTACTGCCTATATGAAAACAAATTTCTTTAGGAATCAACAATGCTGCTTAACACTTTATTGGTATTGCTGATAAATGTATGTGAAGTCCACACACAATATCTGCTCATATAGTGGGCGACCTCACCCATATACCTTTATTACCTGGAGGAACAAAGAGCATTATGTGACTGATATTGGCCTGGAAGATGGTGTCACACTTGACTGCAGCAACCTTACCATAGACAAGCAATGCATACAGCTCTAGTGCAATGGTTATGACAACACAGTCCTGTTGTACACCATTTTGCTTACTATTATTGGTACTGTTTATTGTTTATTGCAATACAGTTGTTATTGTTCATTTATTGCACTACAGCTCTAATTGCCCATTTATTGCACTATAGTTTTTATTGTTTATACTTTATTGCAGTAAATGCTTTATTCTTTCTTGCTTATTGCATTACAGTTAGCTTAATAAATATGTACTTACCACACTCACAACATAACCTGGCCAGGCACGCAACATGGGACTCAACATTGTGAGCTCTCTCAGCTGCAGCTGTTGGGAGAGAAGCACACCATTATACATACCAGGTTTGCAGACATCCAGCTTGCAGTTTGATAAAACAATGGAAAACATGCTTACATATTTGTGGGGCATTCTCAGCTCATGCCTCTTGGACCCTGGTGTCCAAGGTTCCACTCTTTCTCCTGTTCAGGTCATCAAAATGGTGGTGACATTGCTCACCTGTGGTGGGGATACCAGTAACACAGGTGAGTTCCCCTGGCCAACTGGTCCCAGGCCTCTGTCTTAAATTCTGAGCCCTGGAAACTGCCCTGCATCAGCCTGGGTTCATATTTTTTTACCAGGAGCCCAACAAAGACATTGAACTCCTGAAAGCCACATCTCTGCACCTGAATGCGTGCCCCTTAACCAGCAATGCCTGTCATATCAGATGATGATGAGACCTCTATGAATGGTGCAGAATTCCCACTTATTGCACCTAATATAGGCTGTTTTCCCATCCTTACATGTCAGTGAGCAACATTCAAAAAAGTGCAGCATCAATTAGCAGTCCACAAAACAGTGATGCAGTGCTAAGCAGAGAGAAAATTTGCACAACCAAGGTTTTAGCTAAGCTTAGCACCACATAAACAATAGTTGTAGCTGTTAGCATGTTTAAGCAGTGCTCAGCATAGCACATCAGTGGCATATTTTACAAATCTGTTTTTAAAATTAAACACATATAATAAATTAATATAGTACAGCGGTAGCATTGTTATCTCACAGCAAGAGGTTCTCCCATTCGATTCTCGGCTTGGCTTGGGAGTGCCTTCTGTGTGGAGTCTGCATGTCCTCCCCACGGTTGGACAGCATTCGAAAGACATGCGTGCATAAATGGTCGTGCCTTCGTTGAAGGTTGGGCATCGAGCTGGCACCTCAGCGTTTCGTAAAAATCTACTGCCAATCATTAGCAGACCGGAGTTCCGCTGTGGCGACTCCTTACCAGGAAAAAGCCGAAAGACAATAAATTAAAACAGACATCTTATGACTGCTATGGAGTAGAACCCAGGACCTACTAAGCATTAGGCTGTATCTCTACCCATTTAGCTACTTAGATATTATGAAAACTAGTATACCTTCACATACACTACTGGGCTACCTGTTAGGGTTGCTAAGCACCACAGCATGCAAACATGCTTAAATAGACCCAGACTTAAATAATTAATTACATCCTGTTTCTATTTGTAGATGTCTGGCAACTGTTGGCTATGTATGTATGAGCACCGCTAGGCTCTGAGGTGCTCAGCGTCATGTCATGCAAACAGCAATTAAAAAAAAAAAGAGCAAAAAAAAAAAGAATACATAATTATGATAATTAATTACATCCAGTTTCTATTTTTAGATGTGTAGCAGATGTCAGCTGTCTATATGTGAGCACTGCTTGGCATTGCTGCAGTCATATAAATAAAATATTACACATTTGAGCCAATTCAAAGCAATTCAACAGTAGCAGGGAACATTACAAGGAGCCTTACCCTGTACAGAACATCTGAACAGGCATCCACAACCAAGGGTAGCCTCTACACTTCTCCAAACATGGATTCAGTATCCCTGTTCCTATGCTTTCCCTTGTCAGCACTCCACGATTAATATACATGGTGCACTGCTGAGGGGGAACTGTGACCATGGACATGGATACATTCCATGTAGGGGCTGTACATGGCACCTACACAAATTTTATTAAATCCTGGGGTGGGTGTGTTTGTAATAGAGTAAGGTGGTCTGAACCTGATTGTTGTTTTTCATGATGTGTGTGCGTTTGTGTGTGTGTGTGTGTGTGTGCGCGCGCACATGTGTGCGTGTGTGCATGTGTGCGTGTGTGTGTGTGTGAGCATGTGTGTCTGCGTGAGTATGTGTGTGCATGTGTGCACGTCTGTATGTGTGTGTGTGTGTGTGTGTGTGTGTGTGTGTGTGTGTGTGTGTGTGTGTGTGTGCGCTCACATAACTATATATCTGTCAGTGTCTATTTGTTTGTGTGTCTCTGTATTTCCTTATGTGTGTCTGCATCTTTGTCAAGCAAAAATAAAACAGTCCCTCATCCAACTGAAATAGACTCACTTATGTAAAATACACAAAAGCAATATGTAAGGAGTCAGAGCTACAAAATATTGAATAGGCACAAGCTTTCACTTACAAACAAACTCTTCCTCGGGTACCAATATCTTAGAATAAAATCATTGTTAAATTAGCAGTCACAAGACTGCAGTGGAGTTTGTGAGTGAGATGCATGTGAATGCACATTTAGGAGCAGGTATTATATTGTCACCTACAAAAAAAATGCCTGTACAATTTATTAAAGTACCTACTGTTAACATTCTTGTTGAACCTGTTATTAATACTGTACAACAGCTGTGATGTAAATAGCTATATTGTCTAATTTTATTCCGTTTTTTCTAAACAGCTGACACTCATCAAGTGCAAAATAAAAATTTTTACTGTGTCACATCCATTTTCAAGATTCCTCTATTTTGCCATTTCCATCCTTATTATTATTATTACTCGTGACAATATCCTAGAGAGTGTCTTCGATGTGCATATTTAAGCTGTCATCCTCATTGATCAGTTGACATTTAGATAGCAGATCTCTGCTGTTGTTAAGTCATCTTGCTTACTTTTGAGGAATATTAAACGGATTAAGAACTTTGTATAATCTGTGGCTCTACAAATTGTCATTCTAGTCATGATATTTTCTTGCCTTACCTATTGCAGTGCCCTTTACAGAAGGCTTCCTGGCTTCCAGATTAACTGGCTACAGCTTGTGCACAGCTCTATAGCTTGGTTATATACTGGTACCTATCATTACTAACATACCACTCTTATGGTACATAAACTGCATTGGCTTCCTATCTCATTTCATGTCAGACTCTGAATCTCAGAGCTGTTTATTCTATAGCTATATGACCAGAGTCCATCTTAGATGAAAGAGTTAATTGTTTCCTGCTGCCTGCTTCAGGCATTGTACTTTGTCACCCTAGAATTCTTAGTAATTCACTAGGCTTTACCTGAAACATATGGGGTCTGGTCACATGTTCATTATGCTTCATATCTCTGGACTATATTATTATGGTATTTTAAAAAGTATCACATTTTGCTGTCTTTATTTTTGCCATAACCTATTTAGAATTATAGTTGTTTGTATAATTTATGCCTTTTCATATCTCATATTGTTGTATTATTCTACAAATATGCTTAGTGATGAACAATACAAAAAACATAAGAATACTGTCAAGCCATCACAATAATAGATTTAATTTTAAGCACATTCATTCGTATAATAAATGCATAACCCATTTTTTATAACTTCCACAATTACTAATAAATGTTAATTGCCTATTTTATAGGTTCGTACTAAGCTAACTGCCCTTGCGAGCCATTTTAAGCCTAGCCAATTATCCCTTGTGAGACTCAAACCCTGCACCTTGTGTTTGTAAGGCAAACACCTTAACCATTAAGCCACCCTCCCAATCATAAGAACTTGCTTGCCGATTAAAAAATATAAGTTCTGTTTTTAGAAAATACATACAAAATATATAAATGTAAAAATGTATGCAAATAAATTGTCATAAATCCAAATAATTTGACAAAACTTTATCTATTAAATATTATATTCTAAATCAAGTCATATAAAAGGTATCCTCGTTTAATTTGATTAATTTAGCTCAAGAAATAGTTTTAATACAAAATGAAATTGTCGATGACCTCTTATTTGATATGTATACCTCCCAATATGAATACGTTTTTAGAAAGGTAGATGTCCAGTGTGATAACATTATTAAAAGAAAGAAAAATAATTTTTCACTTGACAAAAAATAGCATATAAAGTTAAAAAGTTGATCAGAAGGCATTTAATTGGAGTCACCTAGAGGGTCAGGATGGTTATGGAAGGTATGCTGGAGATACTTCCCATCACAGTGGAAATATAGATATTGGATTTAACAAGGTATAAGTAGAAGTTATTTAAAATGGGTTATGTATTTAATTTTAATTGTGCTGATAATGTTCAACATTATACGAACAAAAGTGCTTAACATTAAAGCTTATTTGATTAATACATAGACTTATTGTGATGGCTTGACACCGTTTTTAATTTATTATATTTATTTACACTGTGTGGAAGTTTTTTGGATATCAGTGATGAAGAATATTAATAAAACAGAAGATGAGGATGTACAGTACTCAGTAGTAAAGTCTCACCTTTTTAGGCTTTATGGTACATTGGAGGTTCAAAATGATTCCCATAGAATCCATAAATTTCAGCAGCATGCTGTGATGTGACAGTGACCAGCTTATACCCCACATACCACCCAGCTTATTGGATACTGACCATTCAAAGTGATAGAACAGTGATCATTTGTGACTACACCCTACCTGTTTTATCAAATACAGACCTGCAAACACTTTACAAGTTGTGGGACAATGATCAGTTGTAACCCAAACCCCTACCAAAGTGTCAGGCCTTACTACTGGTGGACAGTAATGAGCCTGTAACCCAGACTCCTACCCAGCATATCAGGAACTGACCTGTAAACTCTTCACAAGAAGTTAGACACTGAAATATCTGCAACCAGCACTCAAGACAGCAATTCTGATACAAACCTTTAAATCCTTCATAAGAGGTATGGCAGTGATCAACTGTAGCCCACACCCTTCCCAACATATCAGGCACTGGCATGAAAAACCCTCACAAGTGGTACAACTAATTTATATCTTCCACTCAAGCCTTCCTTTACTCTTAACAATTAACTTCTCCCCTATCATATCATATTTGATAAATAATGTAGCCTTATTTATTTGCATATTTACATTTGATGGTGTCAGATGTTCAAATGCAATGTACCATTTTTACAAGAGACTTTGGAGGAAAAGTTCCAGTTACAAGAGGTAATGAGGCTATAACATTGCCTGTATCAGGGAATGGTATTACTTTGTCAGTAAAGATGTCTGAATGAATGAACCATGAGCAGGAATAACTAAGCAAAAAGGAATAATCAGAAGCTGGCTGTAGGGAGATTAGGCACAGAAACCTAAGTGCTAAGTTAATGATTTTTGCCACAGGTACAGTTGAGGATAAGATAAATGACATTGGCCTAAAACACCACTAGGCAATGCAAACTAACTGACATTAGCCTAAAACTCAGCAGACTACAACAAGAAGAACTTATGAAGACTATCAGCAGCATAGCTAGCCATACCACATTGCTTCTTGTTTGCATAACTATATTATTATACATTTTTGGTAGTCAGTTTTTAGTCCATTGTTTTGAAACCAGCTGTTTGCTTGAGAAAGGCCCTCTTAGAAGATCTTTATGTCCTTTGGAGAGTTTATGATGTCCCCAAGTTTACAGTCATTTGCAAACTTGGTCAATGTTAACCCTTAATGGTAGCTTTGACCTACAAGAAGTAAATGCCAAAGAGGAGTGGCCTAAGGACTGAACCTTGGGATTCACTGCTATAGACAGGTCTTTTGGAGGAGGTAGAGCCACGTAATCTAATCTTCTGGGTTCAGTTTGTCAGACAATTTGCTATCAAATGAATTACATTCTCATTTTATAAAGCAACTTCAGTGGGTTTTTTTACATGCTAGCTGAATGGATGCTGTTATTTTAATTTATATATTAGGTTTCTGTTGTTTATATTAATAGCTAAAGAGTAGGTGGAAAGTTTGGATTTAATGAAATCAATAAAGTATTGTTTAAATTACTTGACTAAGACCAAGGTGATCTGCATTTTCGAAAATGTTACCTTGCAGATACACACTACTTACTTAGAAGTGAAGCAGGGTTTATGTGTAAGCAAACTAACTGGTGCCTTTTTCAGTCATGAAAATTAAAACTATTACCACTATCATAGGGATATCCTGTTAAAGCAGATTTTAAAATGGCAACAAACCAAAGAACTAACTTGCAATGAATAATTCAATACAGCATTTATGCCAGAGGACTGTTTTGCCTGAATTACTGACAAGATCCCTCAGATAACACACTGACATTGTTCTACAGTGTGATTGCCTATGAACTGGCACAGTACAGCTAAAGGATTTTTACAGAACAATCAACAGGACATGGGATACTGATATACACTGGTTTATAATAAATTATGTTAAAGGTAATTGAAAAAAAATCAGTCCAGGTAAGTTTACAACCATCAGTATGCCAGCTATAAGCATTATCACTTTAAGGAAAAAGCAAGCCACAAGAGTTTGATACATTGCCAACAATGGAGTAGCATTGTAGTTGAACAGTATCCTTGGTTACAGTAAGCCCATATACCAGACTGTGACTGTAGACACAGACAGTACTGGAGTACTGGGCACTGTCAGGTGGAGAAGAAAAATACTGGCTGGAAGGAGTTGGCTTCTTGCACTGCTTGAGAATAGTCATGACCTGTTAAAGAATATACATCTGAGCATACTGGGAGGACATTGAAAATATTCATGGGGTTTGAACTGACAGAGAGATGTTTATCTTTTCTTCCATTCCTTGATGCTGAGTCCTACCCAAGAATAAGCAAGTCATATTATTTCCAGAAATCTAGTAAATATATTTCACATCTCTTGGTTATGTTTTTTGGAAATATTTGTAAGCTCTTTTGGATTTGATCTCTTGTTCCATTACCTGAATTAAAAACTTAAGAAAGAGCTCAACTATTGTATCACAAGGGAGGAGACACCTGTGTCTGCAAGGGATGGTTGATATATAATTATCCTTATACTATGTAGACTTGCAGAGATTTTCTTTCCCATCCGGCAGGGGTGTGCTTCTAGGATTCAACTTAGTGACTTTTCTGGTGTTTTATGTAGACTTCTGTGTCATAGTACTATATTCCTAATGAAGTGAGAAATACCTTTAAGTAGCCCAGTAGAGGGACACTGTCCTGCTCTACAGGAGTATGCTTCTGGGTCTAAGCCTAGCAAGAACTTTCTTTCTCCTAGTCCTCTGATATATCTTGCAGTATATATACTCTGTCAGTCCATTGTCATCCCCCTTCCTCTAGTTTAACTCATTCACACCTGCCTACAGTCAGTAAATGACTTGTCTAGTTCTCAACTCACAGGTAGACTGGAGAGCAATTGTTTGAAGCTAAGAATCATTTTTTTTTTAATTGAATGAGTAAATGAAGTTGTTTTCAAGTTTAATATGTTTAACAGGTGGAATGAAATTTACAAACTGAGTACCATGATTAAATTAGACTGAAACCATACTGCTGCTAATAATGTGCTTTTCAAGTAGTGTGAGTTTAAATGACACAAAGCAGCAAACACAGCTTGTTCTGCAAATAAAAAGTAGAACATGGTGTGATGAGCTCTGTAGTTAAAAATGAATTAATTACACAGGCATTTTCCCAGGTGCTGATCCTGCCTATACCATCGACCTCTTCATGGGCTAGATTTCCATCTCCTATCTGACTTCAAATTTGAAGCTCTGCTTTATGCGTATGACTAATTTACCACTATTTAACCGTCTTCTCATTTCTGAATAATTATACTGATGTGCTTCCTTGACTCACCCCCTTTTCATCAGTGGCCCATGTTTCTATGATATCAGCCATGTCCACACTCAACTTTAGCATTATTTCATGCAGTTATTCCAGTTGGGATCAAGGTTCCTTGCACTCCACTGCCAATGAATACTACCCAGCCATGCTTCAAGTCACCACTGTTTGTTCCAATGTTACTTTCTGTGCCACATTTTCCCTTATGTATAATGATTCAGTATCTACTCCTTTCTTCTGATTATTTGATGTATGTGTTATAATTAGAGCTTGTGTCTCATAGGTTCATAGGTAGGTACTTTGGTGTTCCAATCCAGGTTAGATGGCCGAAAAGTGTGGTATGAGTTATAGCCTGGTAATGCGGGGGTGCTCTCTGGATCCTTGAACCAGGTCTCAGTCACTGCACAGATATCAATTTTTTTCCATTTTAAGGAGTGCCTCGAGGAAATGCATTTTGAGATTTAGACTTCTAGCATTGAGTAGCATTACCTTCAGTTTTTGCTTGCCTGTTCCTGTTATGGTGGTGAATTTGTCATTTGAACCTTGCTTAAAAAAGGCACTATAGGGGCAGCAAAAGCCTTAGCCATTATCCAGAATCCTAGGGGTGACAGGTGCAGTGCATGTCTGGCAAAGCATTGTGGTCTGTCTACCATGTCGTCCCAGGCAGACAGATACTGAATCCCCTTAGAATGACACCAGAAACTTAGCCAATTGTTGAAGTCAATCATTTTGTCCTTCTATTGCGGTATCATTCTGAGTGATGGGAGGATGCTACTCAGGGCTAGGGTCATACCTGCCTGGGCTACAAGATCAGACAGCTCTTCCATGTCTCTTTTCACATAGTCTAGGGAGGTATGTCTCAGGTCTTTCACACCAACATGGACAATGACAGAGTCATATCTGTACTTCTTGTGGAGTGACCTGAATGCGTGAGTTATGTGGTGGATCCTGGCACCTGACAGGCAGCTGACAGTAACCTTCTCCTTGTTTAGCCTGGTGAGTGGGACATCAATGTGCCTGACTATAAGAGTCACCTAAGACTAGTGTGTTGGGCACGTTGTTTTGCCTTATAGGCTGTGGTTGAGTGGCACACTGAGTCTGTGGGCTATGTGTCACTTGGGCTGTGTTGGGGGTGGAGGTTGCTTGTGTTTCTGCTTTGGAGGTCTCTGTTGCTTGAGCAGATTATTACTGAGAGCCTCTGTGAATTTTTTTGTATTTCTATGTGTGGATTTTAGTGGTGTAGGTTTAGTGGGACTATGTGATGAGTGTGGTGTGGTTCAAGTGTTTACCTTCTCCTCTTGATTGTCAAGTTCAGTCTTGATTGGAGAGAGCTTTACCTGCAGTTTGGCTAGATAAGTGCATCTCTCACAGGTTGTAGTGTTGGGTGGTAGGAGGAGAGGGTTGTCTGTGTACATGAGACAATTGCTACATTGCCCCAAGATGCCCAGATTCATCAGATAGACAGGGGAGAACACTGGGAGCTGACCCTTGGACATGCCTGAATGAAAAGCTATTTTCCTCTAGACAAGTGAGAAAAGTGAATACAAGAGCTGTTTTTCTCTAAGCAAGTGAGGAAAGTAAGTACAAAAACTGTTTTCCCTAGGTAATGAGGAAGGTTGAGTGTTGTAGTAATTTGTAGCTTATTTAGTGCTTACAACAAGTTCTGAACAAGTGCTGAGCATGAATAAGCAAATTAAAGTGCTAAAACTAAGAATCTGTATCTGAATTGGACTAGTTACAGGAAAGAAACAAGTGCAAATGCGGGCTTTTAAATCAGAAAATTGAGAGAGATGGAAAAACTGCCCAAATGGCCAATAACTACAATTTCTGGGCCAGAAACTACTCCTTATGCCGTAGATAGGTTACCTAGTGCTTACCACTCCCACTGATAAGTTAGCTTCCCTCCAACACAGAAAGGCTTGGGGGCCTCAGGAACTTACAAACAGTCCTGGATACAGCAATCTGTATCTGGACTAGACTAGTTACAGGAAGGGGGGAAACAAGTGCAAATGTGGGCTTTTAAATCAGGAAGTTGAGAGAGATGGAAAAACTGCCCAAATGGCCAATAACTACAATTTCTGGGCCAGAAACTACTCCTTATGTCGTAGATAGGTTACCTAGTGCTTACCACTCCCACTGATAAGCTAGCAGGCTTCCCTACAACACAGACAGGCGTTGGGGGCTGAAAATTAAATAGACTAACTCTGAAATTGCAGTATAGTGGGGAAAAGGGTAAGTTTCCAGATCCCCACTCTACCATGATCTTATTTATTATTTTATTTATTTTATTTTACATTTGTTAACCGGGAAAGTCCAACTGGATACATATCCATTTTCAGTGGATGCCCGAGAAGCAAAGCTCCAGAAGTACAAATTTTATTTAACAGATACAAAATACAATTAACAGTATAATATCAACAGTTCAGATAACAATGCATATATATAATTCCAGGAGAAATTAATAGAAAAAGATTGTTTACGTAAGTTAGGCAGAAAGGATTAGAATGCAGTATGCTATCTGGATGGACGTGCCAGTAGCATTGAGGAGAAAAAAATGGGAGCAAGTGAGCTGAGGGAGATTAACCTGGGCTAGTGCAGGTACATATCCAGTGGTTGGTGAGATAATTGTTTACTGCAATTTTAAACTTTGTTATAGAGGGTTCAAGTGTTATGACAGGAGGGAGTAAGTCCCAAGTTTTTGGTATGTAGTTAGAGAACACTGAGTCACTGGCTTGATTACAGGATTTAGAGGTCTTTAACATTAATTTGTCACTAGATCTCACTGGTCTGGTATTGGTGTGAGGGATAATTAAAGGTTGTATTCCCGGGACTCTGTCTGGTTGGTAAAGTATTTTAATGGATATAGTAAGCTGATTATAGAGAAGTAGGTTGAGAAAATCAAGCCAGTTTAGTGCTTTTAGATTTTGACAGTGATATGTGCGATGGGTAGATCCTACAGCGAATCTAGCAATAGGGTTATAGCAGACAGGTGATTTATTTAGCTCAGTTTTTGAGAGGTTAGTGAGAATGGGTGAGGCATATAGAAGACAGGAGAGTAGGCAGGTGTGTGCTGTGTTGGTTTTGGCCAAAGGGGTTAAGTAGGCTTTGTTTCTGTAGAGTGAGCCCAGCTTTTTATTGGTATTTTTGATTGTTTGGTTAACATGTAGGTCAAATTTCAGATTGTTGTCAGTTAGTACCCCAAGTGGTTTGGTGTGGTTAACAGGGGCTATAATGGTACCGTTGTTGGATGTGATACTGAAATTGACCTGAGAGGAGCATTGGGGTGGGGAAAACAGCAGTGGCTTGGTTTTATTAGCATTTAGTAGAAAATGTCTGCTGGAAAAACAGTTTTCTACTAAGTTAAACATTTTCTGGGTCTGGGTTTGGAGTTCTGGAAGGGATTTGGCTGAGCAGAATAAAGTAGAGTCATCTGAGTATTGTATACAGATAGCTTCAGGGATGACTGTCTGCAGATCATTAACAAAGACTGAGAAGAGTAGAAGACCTAATATGGACTCTTGTGGAACTCCCAATGATACAGGTAGAAGTTTGGATAGACTATTTTGCCAGATTACCGCCTGATTTCTACCTTGAAGGTAATGTTGAAACCAGTTGATGGTTTGGTTGTGTAGGGTAAGTTTATGAAGTGAGAGTATTCAAATGCTTTGATTTTCTGACATTTATATATATATATATATATATATATATATATATATATATATATATATATATATATATATTCACTGGTATACTGATAATGTCAGATACACACACTGAAAGACTTTGCAAATGCTGACACACTACTGTAAATGCACTGATAGACAGTCTCAGCACAAAACCAGTGAATCCAAAAATATAAAAAAAAAAAAAAAAATGTTTTTGTAAGGGGAACAATCCCTGCACCTCCCATACCTCCTGCTAATTATATATATTAAGTCTGAGATCGCACAGTCTCGGGGAAAGGGCATACTTCCCTATCAAGAGAATTTTTTGATCTTGCACACCTGTTGATCATGTATTTAATTGTTCCAATTTTTTTGCGTAAACAGATGTCAAGCAAATATAGTGTAGACCAAGTTCAGTCTACCCACACACACATGTAAATATATATATATATATATATATATATATATATATATATAGATATATATATATAGATATATGTATTCACACACACACACACACACACACACGCACATACACACACACAAAAAACAAAGAGTGTTATGAAGTGCAGACAACTCTACATGAAAATATTAATGCTCTTGAATCTTCTTCTGAATTAAAAAGTCTTGTCAGATTTATGGCAGACTACTGAAATGGTAGTCAAAAAATAGCAACCTTTTTACAGCTTTGCAACTTTTAATGGTCTTTATATTTACACTTTTCTAGAGTTTTGGTCTTCCTTAAGATTTTTAAGGCATTTTAATTAAACAATTTAATTGATAGGGTTATCTAATATCTGTAGCAGATGTAAATGAAAGCGATGAGATTGTATTATGGTTTTGCCTAACTGATGCAGTCTTGTTGTGAAGGAATTCATAACCACTTCTTCCTGCCCTTCCCAGCATTAGCCACAATCTAACAAAACATTAAACGATTTACAGTGATCTGTAAAATAACTTGTCATCTAAACTCAGACATTTTATTTTGACCATTTTCAACAGCACAGAATTTCTATACTCATCCATATAAATCAAATTGTGTGGGATAATGTCTTTCCTTTGGGCACATTACTGCCATTGTACTTATTCAGCTTCAGGCTCCTTTGTGAAACAGAGCATTTAGTCGCTATTTTTGATTCCCTCTATTTGCCTGAATTAAAGGTCCTTAACTTACAGAATATATTGCAATGCATAGGCTAACAGAGACGGTAGGCCATATAATATATTAAAGAATGTAAATTGATTCACGCTTCCCTCTGTTGAATAAGCAGCTGTACTTTGTTCCTTCTGATCCATGAAATAAGCTGTCAGGAAAATGGGAAATGTGCCACAGGTGAACTTTACTCTTTGATTCCATTTGATATAACTTGGGGGTTATATTAAAATAAGTTAAAAGTGTTTTGAGCCAGATCATGATATTTTGCTGCATTGCCTGTTATTTGTCTTGCATATTTACCAACAAATTAAGTGATGGGTTGTAATGTCATCATTAGTTTATTCAAGTCACTTAGCCATAAATCCACTGAAATTAAATGAAAGTATTGAACAGAGCATATTCATTGCCTTTTAACAAAAATGGATATGTGAAGCATAACATGAAGCATGAAGAAAAACTACGATTACAAAGGTACGTCAAAGCAATATGGCATATACACATGGAAATATTGGTGTGTGTGTGTGTGTGTGTGTGTGTGTGTGTGTGTGTGTGTGTGTGTGTGTGTGTGTCCACACGTATTTGTGTGTATGTGTGTGTGTGTGTGTGTGTGTGTGTGTGTGTGTGTGTGTGTGTGTGTGTATGTGGGTGTGTGTATGTATGTGTACTCCAAAATAATGCACTATAAATTGTTAAAACTAAGTCAAATAAATCTTTAACAGTGATTACTTTCTGAAATGTCTGTATGGGAGATTATACTAGCTTTAATTTAAAACAGAATCCCGTCTTATTAGTTTGAGCACAGATTTTACAGTTTCAATTAACAGTATAACAATAAAATATAAGATTTTCTGAGATTAATTATATTAAGTATTGAGTTTTATTTGATCCTTCCCTCCTTAATTGAAGCAAAGAATGTAGTTAGTCAAAGGAGCGTTTCAATGTGACTTAAAATCATTACTTTAATCTAATGTGAGGGTTACATGAGTCGTGAATAACATGCATATATGTGTGTGTGTGTGTGTGTGTGTGTGTGTGTGTGTGTGTGTGTGTGTGTGTGTGTGTGTGTGTGTGACATATAGGTTTATTCATATACATTGAATACTTCTCAAAACTGACATGCTAAATATTGACAGTGAATGCAACAATAAAAAAACAAACAAACAACATAAAACATTTTTTTTGCAGGGGGAAGCTCTGTTGTGTTCCCCCACAAACCTGCTAATTATATACACTAGCTCTGTGATTGCACAAACACAAAGTAAGCACGTATTCCCCTAGTTGACCAACTATTTAGTCTGTTTACTAAACAGCTGTTGATAAAACACAAATTTGACAATAAGAATGGAACCTATATATATATATATATATATATATATATATATATATATATATATATATATATAGATAGATAGATATATATATGTGTGTGTGTGTGTGTGTGTGTGTGTGTGTGTGTGTGTGTGTGTGTGTGTATATATATATATATATATATATATATATATATATATATATATATATATATATATGTATGTATGTATATCTGGTTCCCCTTTATAATCGTGAAATACTGAAACCTCAAATTTCAGTACTTTGCGACCATAAAGGCGAAACCTTCAAATACCAAACCTTCACAATCTCAAAACTACAAATCCCGAACACACAGCATACACCACACCACACATAAACCACAACACCCACACTACAAAACAAATAAACACACAAAAACAAAACACCACACATCCACATACCTACACTGCACATAAGCAAGCCCCCTGCACCCCCCACACCCCCACTTATATATACTAACTCCAAGATCGCACAAACAGTAAAAGACAGTACACTCACACCCAGACATTCCACAGTCCCTTGCACGCACACACACACACACACACACACACACACACACACACACACACACACACACACACACACACACTCACACATACACACACACACACGCACACACGCACACACACATATATATCACACATAGACAAACACCAACACATCCAACAATTACACACTCATATGTTCACCTTCCTACTCTAACCCACACATACAACTTACAAACAATCTCACATACACTCAAATTCTCTCCCAAAACCCTTACAAAACACTCACTTACCTTAGATTTCACGTAAATCCATACACTACGCTGAACAACATCCAAACCAAACAGCGCATGTCAGTAATGTAAAGCCATAACCGCTTATTCAAAATATTTGAATTCGTGATTATGCTCTTTCGACATTTTAAAAATTCTCCTTTATGGTCACAAAATACTGAAATTTGAGATTTCAGTTTTTCGTGATTATGAAGGGGAACCATATATCTATATCTATATACATATACATATATATATATATATATATATATATATATATATATATATATATATGTATATGTATATATACATCTATATATGTATATATATATATATATATATATATATATATATATATATATATATTTATATATCTATCTAGGAAGAGAGATATTAAATGTGTGTACAAAAATATATATCTGTACCTATATATACATTTGCATGTGTACGTGAAACTATCCTTTCACTGAACTAACTAAACATTGATCCACACATGACTCAAAGCTAATAGTTGACCATAAAATTAATGATCCACAACAAATGATTGAAACATTTAAATAAATTGTTTTTCAGGGAGGATCTTTGCTAATTATATATACCATCTCAGAGATCACACAACAGCAAGGAAAGGGCAATCTCTGTTATCCCCACTGCTAGGATCTAAAAGTGAAAAAACGGTAACTCTTAATCACCTGATTTTCAATTAGTTCTACTTGCCTTTTCAGTCATTGATGAACAGACTCAACAATGAAAGAGTGTGCTTTCTTACGTAACATTGACTCAAAGTACTTCCAAAAAAAAAAACAGAAAAGCAAGTGTTTTTGCAGGGAAGCAAGCCTACTACACCTCTCCCAAGATATGCTAACTATTAGTTTGCACAACAGTGAGGAAAAGGACAAACTTCCTTAACCCCCCATTCTCTGATTTTACAGTAACACAGTGCAGATACATTGCAGTGGTGATTGACAAAATGGAAGTCAACAGAGTCAATGATTTCTATTTTGACAATTTGAGAATCAGTCAGTAGAGTCAAAGATTCCTATTTTGGCAATTCAGATAGTTTACAGATTCAAGAAAAAAACATGTATATGTAGGAGTGGTGGACCTGTGTGAAATCCTGCCATTTGTTAGTTATTTTGTTTGTTTTAAAAAGTATATGTATTTTAATAAAATTCAGGCTCGAGTCTTTGAATGCAAATACACCCTGGGATTCAATAAACTCTGTGTATGCTCCTTGAGAAGCCTACAAGGATCTTATATTTTTGCGCAGTGATGTACGATGAGTGGCAGACAACATGTCTAAACTAACTTTTGTGGCTGGCAGCAGTGTTGCTAGCCAGGAAACCATGTAAGCGAATGTGGATACAATTCTGTTTAAAGCAGAGTATCTACAGTTGGGAGATTTGTGGGGAATGCCACAATGATCACCAGGGCTTCACAGATAGCTGTCTGTCTGTTAGTGCAACACATCTGCACAAAGGCCAGCATAATATGGGGACATTTAACCAGCAATAGGGACATATTTGCTATTGATGTTACATAGAAATGTGGTAGAATTATACTCAAGCATACCTCTCAACCTCTTTGAGCAAGAAATCTGGACTACGCCATAAATAATGGAGGACAAAGGTCCAAAAATAGGGACAGATTTGTAATATTGCTCTTCCATCTTAGAAAGTTGATAGAGTAATAGGTTGTACATGAACTTTCTGATGAGCACAATGTTTGAAACTCAAATGTCTGTCATCAGCTTCTGACTTCACGCTGCAATGATATGCCAATGATTTCCTAGAAAGCCAACGTGTTATGAGGAAGAGATCACAAATATGAGGCAAAAACTGGATGTTCTACACTAATCAGTATAGTTGAGAGGTATGCACTCAAATGTACGCAGTATTGATTCATATCAGTCCAGAGATCAGCCCAGTGATATGGCAGAAAGCCAGAAATTTGATAAGAAAAACATCTGGACATTCTGAGAATATCTGGACAATGGAATGGTATGAATGTGAAGTATATGGTCCAAATATAGTACAGGACAGTGTACCTGCAGTGCAGAGTATCATGATATCGCATTCCTGGCATTCTGTACTGAAGCTGTGCTAATGATCTATAACAGGACATGGACTGCCATGTAAAATGATCACTCAGGGGAAGGGTGTGTATTGAATAGAGACATACAGATGAATTGTAGGAATGAAAACAGAGAAAGAGGACAGGTGAAAATCCTTCATGTACAGCAGAGGAGGGCATTTCAATGCAAGATGGTTGTAGCAGTAACACCAATCACATTTCAATATGGTACAATAGGGATTGTACACTGAAAATGTGTTTTATGTGACTGTTATACAAAGTGACATAAGAATGGGGAAGATGTCTGTGTGAAATAATCATCTTTACATAAATAATGCAGAGGACATCTTATTAGGGATCTAACACACAATAGGGGCATGGTGCTTATTGTGAAGCTGTGCAAATTGATATGCCTGAATATGAGTGCACTCTCAGCAAAGGTTGCCAGGAAGGTAGGCACAAGTAAAGAATCATGGAAAACATTATAAGAACCAACCGCAATCATGAACAATATCAGAATAATACCACCAGTAATCCCATGTCTCTGACATAACATATCTGATGTAGACTTATAAGAGATGACTCTGCACACACGCACTTGAATAACTATTATGATAACTATTATAATGCATCCACACTCTATGAGGGTACCCACGCACACTGTCCTGGCACTGCAGCATCTACTGTAGGTGTTATGAGGGACACTGCTATACATCTATGCAACAGTATGGGCAATGCAGGCTAGTTGCCTTGTGTGTGTGTGGCATGTATATATATGGCACTATCCACACTATCAGGAATGATATGCATGCCATTAATGTTGTCAAACACCTATGTATGTGTGCGCATAAGCAGAACAGGTAGCACTCATGCATCTGGTGTACAACTTGATTGGTGTTCCACACCATCAGACACTCGTGTATATTCCACAAAAAGAATACTTAGATATGGCCAATAAGCTGTGTGACACTGTACTGTGCCAAAGGTGGTACACTTCAGTTACACATCACTGGAAGATTGAGGTACATGAAGAATGGTGCATTATACACAGTTATTGGTGTGATGACGGGTGGGAGCCATGAAGGTATTATGGCCTCTGAGGTGCATGTCCTTCACATAAACAGTACTTGTGTTACATTCAAGGGAATAGTCAGCACTGTGACCACAAGCTGGTGGATGTACTACTTACCCTCTACCCCAGAACATGGGACACATACCTATTGGTCTGATTATGGGGGTGATGTCCCCATTATACTTGGGTGGTGTGTTTGTTTCCTGAATCAACAAATCCTCCCATATTTCTTGTCAATGCACGGGTGTCATGGCTGTGGCAGCAGTTTTTAGAATGTGTTGATACTGTCTGTATTATGGTAATATCACAGTTGGAGTCAATGATTGCCCACAGTCTGTAGTTCTGCAGGCACTGGTTTGGACACAGCATGTGTATGTCATCTATGATGTCCATCATTTAAATAATGAGCAGGAAAGGGCCTAGCATACAGCCCTGATGTATGGACCTGATCATTGGACCTAAGGTGAGACATTTCAAAATCGGGACATGCCGCATATGTGATACACTGGTCTACCCATTTGGTGATATAGCTGTTGATGGCCACATATGACAGTGCTGCGTTAATACCTCAGCGTGGATTTGTGTCAGATGCCTTAACCTAGTCAAGTTCCACAAACTGATACTGTTGTCATCATGCATACCCTTGATGACCTCTTTGAGGACATCTATCACATGTAACAGACCTGCTATAGCATTAACAACTCACACAGTGGAATATTAGTAGTGTACATGTACAAGAGGTCCATGATGACATGTTGGTCTACCTCAGAGTCGAGGAGAGTCAGGATGTCTTTATACATGGATGTATCAGGCACTGTCCCCCCAACGTAGGTGGATGCATGTTAATGCACAGCCTTGTATGGGAACACAGTCCATGTGGATGGTGTGTTGAAGTGTGTATTCAACCATATCAGGAAAGTGTATGTCCTGGGTCACACCATAGGTAATCTGTGATGTTATCACAGCCTAGTGATTCCATGTGATTGGCCTGTATGAAGGTAAGACAGTGCATACGGCCTATTGTGATCTGTCCTATGGTTTTGAAAAAATCCCCCATGCAGGTATCATTGACAAACCCTCCCAGCTGGGGATTAACCTTTACGCCAGTTGATGGGTAACCAATTGGTTTATGGACAGAGCGCATACTGTAAAAGTTGGTGAATCAACCTGTATGAATAGAGCTGTCACCATTGGCAAACCCCAGATATCTGTACTTGGATCTTCAATGTTTGGACTCTATTTGACAGCTTAGGCTGAAGTATATGGCATTTGGCTTACCAAGATTGCTGATTCTTGCATAGTGTGTGCAATCATTGAGTCTACCAATGGTGATAACATAGTACAATTGGTGCTAACACAGACAACTGAATGGTTCAGAGGCACATGATCTACAAATAAATGCAGAAATGTATGTTTTTTTTCTATTGTCCATCTGAAAAGTGGAATTCCATGTTAATAACAGCATTGGCAACAGTACTGCTCTGCAGAAACCCAGTGATGCAAGCAGCGGAAGCACATGCAGATAGCAATCTGAACTTTGACCATCACATGTCCACACTGGTATAGAAATCCTATGATGTACACGTCATAAGTCAAGCCATCATATTCAGATCTTAGGATTGTATGACAGCACTGTAGTCAAACCTCATCAGAACACTAATAGGATATACTGCTATTTTTTGCAGGTACCTCAACAGACACACGTAGCAGCTACAGAGACTACAGGACTTTCTCAGAGAGATAACACAGGGCCTACAAACCATGGCATGATGTATAGATTACAAGGTATGTCACTGTAATCTTTATTGTATAGGATGAGGTGACTTCTTCCTGACATCCAGGCCAGTCTCTGACCCTGTCCAGGTGGGAGTACTGCATATCCAGAAATCTGATATAGTTACTGACATCAGCAGTGTCTCCTGAGGACAGTATGGTTATAACAGTGTCCCACATGGTGGTATACACACACATACACACACACACACACACACACACACACACACACACACACACACACACACACACACACACACACACACACACACACACACACACACACACACACACACACACACAGTTGACAGCAGTGAGAACATAACCACTACCTCTAAGTACACAGACTACAGAACCCAGTACTTTACACAAGCACCACAGCTCAAGTCTGACTTGGAGTGTCTCAGGCAACACTTTGTAGCTGATGATATCAGCAGTGTCTGTTCAGGAGAATATGCCAGTGTCCAACATGGTGGTGTAAAATGCTCTCTTTAATGTCAAGCAACAGGTCACACACACACCCAGTTGACTGCAGTGAGAAAAGAACCTCTACCTATCTAAGAAGACAGGCAACAGACCACAGTACTTTACGCAAGGGCCATGACACAAGTCTGACTTTTAACAGTGTGCAGGTGAACTTATAGTAGATGACATCAGCAGGCTACATGGGAGACAAGATGCTGGGAGGTCTGCATAGGGTCATAGCTTCATAGGTGTATAGAAGGCTATTAGCCTAATGGCCCTAGGGTGTTTAGAACCATAGCTGTGTAAAAACACAAGCACCCTTATTGAGCATAGTTAGATTTTCATTGTTAGAAGATTGATATTGGGAGCAGCACCAAATGGCCCTGTCCATGGGGGACATAGGGGCTCCCCCAGAGGTGACTTTACAATCACCCAACCAGTAGTCAAGGTTGTGCTGAACAGGGTCATTGAGGAACACTGCTTCACATGCAGTAGATGCCTATTACAGAGGACTGCAAATGACTGGGGGATATATCTGTCTCTGTCTCATGTTCTGTTTATGTCACAGGCTAGGTTGAGAACCCTGGGGCAAGTTATTCTTGTCTCATTTATTTATTTATTTTACATTTGTTGACCAGGGGTCTCTGACTGAGCTAAAGCCGTTTTGCAGCAGGGGGACCGGGGAGAAAAGCTCCAACTGATACAAACAATTTACAATTTCAATGCAGTTTAAGAATACATGCAGTAGTACATAATGGTAGAAAGACATAAGTCAAAGGGAGACAGACAACAGTACTATGTTACAATTTTAAGATATGAATGTATAAGAAATTTCATGATAAGTTAGATTGTTTATTAAGTAATGCATGAACTGCACTGTACCAGTATATTAGAAGGAATTTACAGATAAAGGGATGGGAAAGAAAGTGAACATATAGATTGATGAAAGAAAGGGGGGGTAAATTAAAAATGATAGAGAAGGTTTATGAGATGGTCAAGTAAAGAGAGAAGAGAAGGACAATTAGTTTGTATGATAGATGTATTCAGGGAGGTTGGGAACAGTGGCAGGTCCAGTGTCTTTTAAAGTACTCTTTTGTGGCCATTTTAAATTGTTTGGGATATGTAAGAGATCTGACTTCAAGTGGGAGTTTGTTCCAGGCTATAGAGGGGTTGTAGCTATATATGCTACACCCAGATTTAGATTTGGATTTACAGATAAGTAATAGATCTTAGGTCAAGCTCCTGATGTGCCTATTAGGAGAGTAGTGGGAGATGAGATAACTTAGAGCTGGACAGTAGACTGGCTAGTAAAGAATGGAATGAATGGCTTGGAGCTGGAAGAGAAGAAGCAAGTGAGTTAGTTCAAGCCAATTTAAGTCTTTTAAGGAGAGACAGTGGTGAGATTTATAGGTTTGGTGGGCTGCAAGTCTCTCTATCTTGTGATAGGTTGATTCAAGTTTTGCTAGTAGAGTAGAGCAGCAGTCCCCAACCACTGGGCCACGAACTGGTACCAGGCCATGGAGCACTTGGTACTGGGCCATCAGGTAAGTAAGTGAATGCCTGTATTGGTGTATTTATGTGTCTGTCTACGTGTGTGAGTGAATGCATGCATGAAAGCATAAGAATCTGTGTGTGTGTGTGTGTGTGTGTGTGTGTGTGTGTGTGTGTGTGTGTGTGTGTGTGTGTGTGTGTGTGTGTGTGTGTGTGTGTGTGTCTGTGTGAGATCGTAAGAGTTAGGGCGATGTGTGAATGAATGCAGGTATGAATGAGGAAGTGACTGTGTGTGTGTATGTGTGAGATTGGGAGAGTGAGAGGGCTGTATGAATGAATGTGCAAGTGGGTGTGTGGCATGTGGGTGTGACAGACAGTGAGAGCGATGTATGAATGAATGCGTAAGTGGGTGTGGGGCGTGTGGGTGCGACAGACAGTGAGAGTGATATATGAACGAATGCATAAGTGGGTGTGTGGCACATGGGTGTGACAGAGCGATGTGTGAATGAATGCAGGTATGAATGAGGAAGTGACTGTGTGTGTGTGTGTGCATGTGTGTGTGTGTGTGTGTGTGGGTGGGTGTGTGTGTGTGTGTGTGTGTGTGTATGTGTGAGATTAGGAGAGTGAGAGTGATGTAAGAATGAATGCGTAAGTGGGTGTGTGGCATGTAGGTGTGACAGACAGAACAATGTGTGAATGAATGCAGGTATGAATGAGAAAGTGACCGTGTGTGTGTGTGTGTGTGTGTGTGTGTGTGTGTGTGTGTGTGTGTGTGTGTGTGTGTGTGTGTGTGATCAGGAGAGTGAGAGTGATGTGGAATGAATGCAGGTATGAATGAGGATGTGACTTTGTGTGTGTTTGGGAGAGAGTAAGAGTGATGTGTGAGTGAATGCAGGTATGAATGAGGGAGAGACTGTGTGTGACAAATGGGAAAAGAGTGAGAGCGATGTGTGTGAGTGAATGCGTGCATAAATGCAAAAGAGACTGTGTGTGTGTGTGTGTGTGTGTGTGTGTGTGTGTGTGTGTGTGTGTGTGTGTGTGTATGATATGGATGAAAGGTACACAAACCTCATTGCTACTGCTGCCAGCGGTCACTCTCACTTTTCACTCTCTCTCTCTCCCTCTCTGTCACACACACACACACACACACACACACACACACACACACGTGTGCGCGTGCACACACACACACACACACACACACACACACACACACACACACACACACACACACACACACCGTACCTCTCAACCTCTTAATAATGCAAAAAATCTGGACGAAGCCTAACAGAATGGGGGGACAAATAGGGACAGATTTCAAATATTGCTCTTATAACCATATAAAGTTGCTAGAATAACAGGATTTGTCTTATCAATCATTTTTCTGGAGGATATGAGGTCTGAAATACAAATGTATATCATTATTTAGTGACTTCAGTCCTCAGATCATCCCAGTGATTTGCCAGAAAATCACAAAAGTTATGAGGAACAGACCAAAACTCAGAGGGAAAAATTTGGACATTCTGTGAAAATCTGTACAGTTGAGAGGTATGAATACCTCTCAGCCTCTTACTTAGATCAAGAAATCTGGACAAAGCCAAAAATAATGGGGGGACAAAGGCCCAAAATAGGGACCGTTTTAAGTACTGCTCTTACAAACTTCAAAAGTTGATAGACATGCAGGTTTTGCTTTAGCATGCATTTTCTGAAGGGTATGAAGTATGAAACTCAACTGTATGTCATTATTTTCTGACTTCAGCCTCAGTGATCTGCCAGTGATTTGCCAGAAAACAACAATTTTATGAGAAAAAGACCAAAAATATGAGGCAAAAATCTGGACATTCTGTGAAAATCTGTACAGTTGAGAGGTATGCTGATCAGAGCCAAATAATAGGGGCAGATTTTAAATATTGCTCTTATAAACATAAAATCAGTAAGGTTGCCATTAGGTTTACTGACCTCTCAACCATAGCAGATCACTGTTATGCTGTTAAGCAGAATATACACTTTTTTTTGGTAATTATTGGCAACTGTCTTTTTATTGTAAGTTGGAGCTTTTCTCCCCGGGTCTGGCCTCCTCGTTAAATAAATGTCAAGTAAATAAATAAATATCTACTTTATTTTGCTCGCCGTGAGATGGCCGGTCCTTGGAAAATTGTCTTACATTGATACCAGTCCTTGGTGCAAAAAAGGTTGGAGACCACTGGAGTAGAGTTTAGATTTGTAAATATTTGGGAGCAATAAGTTAGGCAAGGTAGAAGATAGGCATGTGTGAGAGTGATCCTAGCTTCCACCGTGAGAAATTGTTTATTTCTATACAGAAGTCTTAGTTTCTGATGGGTTTTTCTTATGCAATTATTTATGTGATGGTCGAGTTTTAGCTGATCATCGATGGTAACGCCAAGGAGTTTAGTGCTGGTGTCGACTTCGATAGGGGTATTGTTAAGGGAAATTTTGGAAAGGAAGATTTGATGTGGGTAACTGTTTTGGGGAAAAGGAGGAACACTTTTGTTTTTTTGGGTTGAGGGTGAGCTGATTATTAGAGAGCCATGTCTCAAATGCATTGAAGGATGACTAGGTGGCTGTTAGAAGTTCAGATGGGAAGTTGGCAATGGTGATGACTGTAGAGTCATCAGCATATTGAACAATGGAAGATTGTGGGCAAGTACAATAGAGTAAGTTGGTGAAGATATTAAAAAGTAGTGGTCCTAGAATGGATCCTAGGGGGGCACTCATTCTTACTGGAAGGGGGCTAGACAGAGCAGAGTGCCATATTTGCAGATGTGCAGCATTTCCAGTAGAGCGTGGTCTGAGACTCTGTATAGGTGAGGCATAGGTCACCTCTCAGCAGCCTGCACAACACTGAGTACAGTGACAGATCTGACAGGCTTTCCATGTATATCATGTTTAGATGCCCTGGATTCTCCCAGGCACAGTCCTTTGCTTCTCCAATTGCTGCAGGTGTCTTGTGAGGTACAGACAGAAGGGAGCATTGCACTCCATTAGTGGTCTAATAAGGATAGAGTACAGCAGAGGTATGACCACCCTGGTCTTGGATGTGGTGTTCATATGTATGATGTGCAGAATGCAAAATGTGCATGACACCACTGTGGAGACATAGTGATGAAAGTGTAGATTCGTATCAACATGTGTTCCCAAGTCTCACATCACTGTGTGCTTAGAGGGTGCTATGTATATCATAATTAGCAGGGGTACTTCATTGGCAAAGGGGACAATGAGGCATTCTATGCTTTAAGATTCAGTGCATGAGTTTGCTACTGATCATTTATGTTATCAGCCCCTTCAATAATATGTTATCATCATTGGAGGACTCTATATGAGTGCGTCCAGTTGCCACTCATCTGCAGTCTTGGTAAATCCTAGGTTATCTACCATTGCCTGCACTTCAGGGAAATAGTTTGCAAAAAGTTGAGGGCCCAGCACAGATCCCTGTGGTATTCTAATGGTAAGTGGTTAGTGGTGGAGGTGCAGTCCCAAACTTTGAGAGTGTGTGTGTTCTGTTGGTGAGCCAGTTGGCTATCCATCTACTATTGTATGGCTTAATTCCCACATGGGAGACATGAATGGGAGATAGTGTCAAAGACATAAGCGCTATGTCCTGTTATCCCTCAACCAGGCCATTGGGGCCAGTATCAAAGAAGTCCACAAGGTTCAGTAAGTGAAATCTACCCTTGACAAAAAGGAAAATGGGTTGGATCAAGTGTGTTGAAGGTCACCTATGTCCCTGTGGATATGGTCCATGCTGATTCCTTCCCTAGCCTTGTAGATAAGGCTTTTTAGCTGTATGGGTCAATAGTTGTAATACTGCATGTTAACAGATTGATGTGCATTGCATATCATACAACATTTGATATTGCATTTTGTAGTGTGATTGATATATGTGTGGAAAAAGTACTGAGACACCAGGGTTGCAGTGCTTGATGGGGTGGCAACACATGGCTGTATTGTAAATATGTGACACAGTGTGAGATAGGGCATTCATTTTGTAATGTTTCCACATGTAGTGTCATGTCATAAACAATAAATGAACAGTAAATAGCAGTAATACATAATATTTAGTTTTCCATAGCTCGGTGGGCAGCAGGTTTGTGCGAACGTTAACAAAGTGTATTTGCACGTGTGGTACACATCTGTGAGCATAGCTAAGCAGTGTGCAAATGGGAGATGCATTGCTAAAGTCTCACAGTTAGTATTGACAGTATGAGACATACTTGCTGCTAGACAGACTTTGTGGCAACATGTGTTAATGCATTGATACGTTTCTTTTTGGGGCCAGATGGTACTGGGTTCAAATCAAGGTGTATCTAATGCTTTGAAATAATTTTAATTACAGAATGATATTGCAATGACATGCATTGTTTATAGTAAATGTGTTGCTGTTTGTTGACATAGTGCAGCAGTGTTAATCGTCATTGCTCAGGGCTAACAGTAGCTGTTTGCCTCCGTTCACCATTGCTGTATGTTGGTATGTGATGTGCACCTCAGTGCAAACATGGAGCCCAAAAAGTGAAGGGATCAACTTTTGTAGCAACTTACATGTGTTGTGTGTGATTCTATTTTTGACCAGATTAAAGGGGTGAAATGGGGACCAAGCAGGGGGAAGAACAAAGGGAAAGCAGGACAGGAATGCTCAGGAGGCAGGTAGGGAAGAACCATAGCTATCCATTTCTTTAACAGACTAAACCAAATATATGTACACAATATTAAATGAATTTGGTTATCTCCAGAGAGAGGGGTGACCACAACACAATCATGTTGTATAGACAATTGGGCCAAATCAAGTGTGTCAAGAAGACATGTGTGCGAAATGGAGAGCAATGTATGGGACATTTTTTTTTTTGGGGGGGGCAGGTGCCCATTTATTTTTTATGTCAGAGTAAGATGAAAATTGGGGAAGGGATGTAGGTACTGTATGTCTGGGTCAGATAAGTTGAGTAGGTGAGGAAGCAATTGCAGACAAACAAGACAAGAGACTGGGTCGGTGATGGACACAAAAGGTTGGGGGACACCATGATTGCAGTGAGGGTGGGGATATCCAGAGCCCATGGTCATCAAGCTGGAAGACAGTGAGAACTGAATCCTCACCCACTGGTCTGTCATCACTGTCACCTCAATCCATGAGTGGCTAGAGTGCTTGATGTCTCCTCCTCCTAGTAGTATGCCAAATGAGGGAGAGCATTAATATAAAACAAAAATAAAATAAAATAAAAAATATTTTTTACAATAACATAAAATAAAAATAAATTAAAAAATAATCATAAAAGAAAATATAATAAAATAAAATATTTTAATAAACAATATAAAATACAATAAAAATAATATAAAAATGAGAGATAAGGGCTCGGGTGAGAAAAAAAAGAGATACAATTATTGCCATTATATGTGACATACAGTGTATTAATACAATTATTTAATTCTATCATCTTAGCTTTTACATTTAACTGTACATCTCCTAAAATATACACACTATTCTACAGATTGCAGGACGTAATCCTTGAAATGTGCATATATCATACATATGTGTGTTCAGATTATACAGATTAAGTTTACAGGAGGGCATTTGTGCCACCGGTATAGAGGTTTAAATTTAATGAATATATTATTGAAGAAAGAACAGCATTGTATAGTTGTGAAGAGTGGTATTTGAACCCATAACCTCTGACTAAAGTCTAATATTGGACTCTTACAATTGGTTTGTGCTACAGAGTAATGCATGCATACTTGATTTTACAGTTGGGATATGCATGCTCAATTTGATACAACTGTATAAAATACTAAAAAATCTATCTTTAACTTGTAATGCTACAATAACACTGCTCCTCTGCTGCATACATACCACAAGTTTCCCTCATTCTCACCAATCTAGCCTCGTGGGCTCTGACATTGCACTCCTGATCACTGGCAGCTGTGGTAGAAAACATAAAAGAACAGAACACCATCATGCATTCCAGTCTTGCCTATATTCAACATTCTAAGTCTTACAAGTACTCTATGTAGTTGATGCACAGGTGTGGGATGTCCTCAGTCCTAAATTCCTTATTCCAGTGGTCAAATGTATCGCTTTACTTCCTCCATAGGTCATTGAAATGATGACTACTTTGCTCTCCAGTGTGTGGGATACCTGTGGTACTGGAAACTGCCTGGGCTAAAGTATCCTGAGCCTCAGACTTGTACTAGGAGCCAGAATAGTCCCTCTGCAGAAGCCTTTGGCTGTGTTTCTTAGCTAGGAGTCCAATGAATATCTTGGACTCCTGGACACCCTGCCTCTGTGCCCTAAACCTGGCACATTCCCACAAATTCAGCAATAGGTGTTACTGCAACTGCTTGAATAAAACAACAAAATATACACCAGGATCTTTATTAAATAAAGCTTTCGGGTCTACACCCTTCATCAGTATAACTTAACATATAAAAAAAATCACCATTTAAATAGAAGAGCATAAAGTCACATGCTTCAACCCAACCCACCTAACAATAAAAATTGAAAGCTACAATGAATCAATAAATATATGCAAAGTAGCACATAAAAAATCACATCTATAAAACATGTACATTTTTATAAATAAACAATTTTATACTGTTTCATATGAAATCACATGCACCATACTTAAAAATTAATAATTAATAATTAAAACTTAAACTTATAAAACTTCTCTCTGTCTTTTAGCCAGAACGGGCTTTAGACTAACTGAATTATTTAGGCCTGGGGCTACATCAGCTTGAAGTCTAATAATCCATTCTAGTTCTTTCAATTCCAATAAATTATTAATGTCACCCTTCCTCAGACCTACCTCTACCTTACAAAGAACCCTAAATCTAAAAGTATGTCCCACACCTTCATCCAATATATGCTTACTTAAGGCATTGGTGGGCAACTTCCTCTTGATTTCAGACCTGTGTTCCACCATTCTCTCCCTCAATTTTCTTATAGTTTTGCCTACATAGAATGAGGTGCAACACACACAGGTAGCCAAATATACTACTCTCTCCTCATTACAAGCAGTAATTGTTCTCATGGTAAATGTCTCATTAGTCATAGGATGTGTAAATGTAGCATCACCTGTATAAATGTCATTGCAACAAGTACAATTATAGCATTTCACTGTTTTAGCCACCCTTCTGTCAACTCCATTTTTATTCTGAAAATCCTTGTAGCACAATTTCTGCTTCAAAGCTTCAGAGCTCCTATAGGCGAACCTAGGTTTATCACCTACTATAGACCTAATCTCAGGCATAGCCATTAAAATTGCCCAATTCTTCTCAATTATGCTACAAACACTATGAGAATTTAGGTTATAAGTTGTCAAGTACCTAACAGCAATATTATTACCCAACATCACTTGTCTAGTAGCATTATTCTCACTACAGCCTCGTAATATAGGTTTATACCTGGACTCTCTTTCAATAATTACATCTTTAATTACTTTATTTATAAATTCCTTCGAATAACCACTCTTCTCAAACTCCATTGCCATAGCATTTACCTGCTCTTGAAACACTTCATCCTTTGTATTTAATCTACTCAGCCTAATAAACTGTGCTTTCAACGTTCCTTTGAAAATATGAGGGCCATGCATGCTGTTTTTATTAACATACCTAAGGGCATCAACATCTTTTCTAAACACCTTGGATTCCAAAATATTAGATTCCTTAAAAATTGTTACATCCAAAAAATTCATAACACTATCTGAAGTTTCCATCTTGAAACTCAGGAAACTAGTTGAATCATTCAAGTACTGCAAATACAGATCCAAATCCAGCAAAGTACCCTTCCATAACATAAAGCAATCATCTACAAATCTCTTATAGAATGACACATATTTGTTGAACTCAATACTCTTATCTAAAATAACCCTTTTCTCCCATTCATAAAGTACAAGGTTGGCATAGGTGTTGGCAACGGGCGTACCCATTGCTACACCTGTTAATTGAAGGAAAGGTTCACCATCAAAAATAAACACATTATGTAATAAAACAACTTCTAAAAGAGAACAAATAGTCTCAATGTCTCTATATGGTATACCCAAGATACATAAAAGTATTAGTGACCCCCCCCCTGAGGCCTATTGTTTCTGGTGGTGGTTGGGTCACTGAACCTGTTTCGAAATACCTGCAGGGCGTCTTGGGGAAGTATTTGAAAGTATGTACAACTGTGCTTAAAGATACAAATGATTTTTTTGAATAGCTTATATGAATGGCAGTGTATTAATAATATGGATAACTGCATTTTGGTTACCCTGGATATTGCTTTACTTTTCACAGTAATACCTAATGAATATGGTGTTAATGCCATACATGACTTTTTGTGTCAAGAGGTTAAAATGAATGGAAGAGAATGGGAGAAAAGGGTTATTTTAGATAAGAGTATTGAGTTCAACAAATATGTGTCATTCTGTAAGAGATTTGTAGATGATTGCTTTATGTTATGGAAGGGTACTTTGCTGGATTTGGATCTGTATTTGCAGTACTTGAATAATTTAACTAGTTTCCTGAGTTTCAGATAGTGTTATGATAAAAACAGCATGCATGCCCCTCATATTTTCAAAGGAACGTTGAAAGCACAGTTTATTAGGCTGAGTAGATTAAATACAAAGGATGAAGTGTTTCAAGAGCAGGTAAATGCTATGGCAATGGAGTTTGAGAAGAGTGGTTATTCGAAGGAATTTATAAATAAAGTAATTAAAGATGTAATTATTGAAAGAGAGTCCAGGTATAAACCTATATTACGAGGCTGTAGTGAGAATAATGCTACTAGACAAGTGATGTTGGGTAATAATATTGCTGTTAGGTACTTGACAACTTATAACCTAAATTCTCATAGTGTTTGTAGCATAATTGAGAAGAATTGGGCAATTTTAATGGCTATGCCTTAGATTAGGTCTATAGTAGGTGATAAACCTAGGTTCGCCTATAGGAGCTCTGAAGCTTTGAAGCAGAAATTGTGCTACAAGGATTTTCAGAATAAAAATGGAGATGACAGAAGGGTGGCTAAAACAGTGAAATGCTATAATTGTACTTGTTGCAATGACATTTATACAGGTGATGCTACATTTACACATCCTATAACTAATGAGACATTTACCATGAGAACAATTACTTCTGTCTGGCAAATGGCTTGATAGATGCCAACACATGGTTCAGAAAGAGAGACAGTCACAAAATCACATACAAGAGTAGTCAACATGCAACTCAGGTAGACTTCCTCCTAGTAATCCATGATTGCAAAGTCATCCCCAGTGAAACAGTCAGCCCACAGCATAAACCACTAGTTGTCACAATCAGCTGCAAGCAGTGGTCAGAGAAGGCTCTAAGGTCAACAGAGACCAGACCTGGAAGCTGACTGGGGAGAAAGGACAACAGTTCAAGGAATTACTCAGGGATCTAGTGAGAAGGAAAGAGGTGGAGCTGAAAAAGAATGTCAGCACCTAAAAACAGCATGTGTAAGGACTACAGAAAAGATATGTGGCCAAGCCAGGTATGGAAATAAGGTACATAAGGAAAGCTGGTGGTGGAATGCAGAAGTCCAGAAAGTCATCAAAAGAAGAAGTGGTAGACAGAGAAGACTGACCAGGTTAGGAAGGACTACTGGTTGGCTAACAAAGAAACTAAGAAAGAAGTTGCAATAGCAAAGAACAGGAAAAAGTGGTGAGGAAAGGGAAATAAGTATTTCTAATTACTTTGATGGTATTATTAATGAATATAATGGGTTCAAAATTTTCAATTATACATCTTGTACTTTGACTAAATTGCATTTTTCTTTATTTTCAAAGGGTTTTAAATTTGTGAAATCACAATATGGTGACATAGCTAACCATCTAGTGGATTTAAAACTATATTTAAGGAAATTAAATTTAAAAATTTTGTATAATAACGAAATTGAAAATAACGGTGGTCAGTACAATGAGTTGGTAAGGAGTAGCACATTTAACCCCCCCCCCCCGCTTCATCCAGTACTTCTTATGTTCGAAAGGATAGTTACAGAAGAATTGTATGATTTATACGTCCAAAACAGATGGCAAACTAAAAATTCTAACTTGACTAGTGAGGAGGGAAGATTATTAGAAGAATTACAGACTCAGGACATTTTTCGCATCATGAAGCTGGATAAAGGTGGGGGAGTAGTTTTATATAATAGAGAGGAATATAATAATGTGATTACTAATATTCTTTTGGACAATAAAACTTATGTACCTGTATCTATTAATGAGATTAATATTGGGTATAGTAGAATTGATTCTTTATTAGAAGAATATCCTGTTATTCCCAACATATTTGGAATACCTAAGGTACATAAGTCAATTTTTGTGCCCCCGTTTAGACCAATAGTATCAGCAAAAAATTCAAAGACGCATCCTTTAGCTGTATATATTGATTATCATACTAAAGATATTATTAGTAGGGCCACACATTTGGTAAAATATTCGTGAGAATTTCTTAGTAAAATTAATGATAATTTATGGAAAGAAGACTGTATGTTTTTGACCATTGATGTTAGGGATCTTTTCACATGTATTCCTAGAAATGAAGGACATGAGTATTTCGGTGACAGTTTGACTAAGTTTTCCACTTTAGCTAAGGATAAAATAACTTTAATTTTGGAACTTATGGAAGTAGTATTAGATTCAAATCATATCCATTTTCAAGGAGAATATTACCAACAAATCAGCGGAGTAGCAATGGGTGCGGCTTGCGCACCCGTGTTCGCTAATTTAGTTCTCCTTGAATGGGAAAATAGGTATGTGTTTAATTGTCCTTTCTTTTCAAATATTGGACTATATTTAAGATTTTTGGATGACATCTTTGTCTTATGGTATGGAACACCTGATGGCTTAGAAAATTTTATGTCATATTTGAATTCATGTACATCTTTTTTAAAATTTACACATTTTTGTAATGATGTGAGTATAAACTATTTAGATGTCACTATTTGTAAAACCTCAAAAGGTTTTAAGTCCAATATTTATAGAAAAAACACATGGTGCAATAGCTATTTACATTATTCAAGTAATCATCCCACTTTGCAAAAGAAAAGTATTGTTAAGGGTCAGGCAGTGAGGATCTCAAGAATGACCTCTGAATATGGTGATCTCAGGGGTGCTTTAACCTCTCTTGGTAATATGTTTGTTGAAAGGGGTTACCCCATTAATATGATTAAGGAAGTATTAAATGAGATACACTCAGGGTGGGGTGTTAAATATAAGGCCCTTTTGGGGCAACCATTAATGGGTAGTGCCGAGGTGATAGAAAGAAAAAATTTTAAAGGTTCTTGTATTATACAATATGACACTTTTTCAGATGTGTTCACACAAACTTTGAGTTCACATTGGAATATATTTAAAACTAATAAAGAAGTATTTAATGTGGTTGGAAACAAACCTGTATTTGCATATAAAGTTGGTAGAAATTTTAAAAGGACATTTGAATACATTAATACAAATTCTATAATATTTAGAGCAACTACTGCCTTTGGAAATTGTAATATGTGTTCTATGATTTTTTGTGAACCTACAACAAAGTTAAACAATGGATTAAATAGTTTGGTTAGGTTCTGCAAAGGGAATTGTAAAACTAAAATGGTTGTTTATTTAGCTCATTGTAAATCATGTTGTGCATATTACATAGGGAAAACAGAAAGGTCCTTAAAAGAGCGTATGTATGAACACCAATATGACATCAAAACAGGCAAAGTTACCAATGCCTTGTATAAGCATAGTTTAATGTGCTCTTTTTTAATGGTTACAGGTTTGGTATCATTGATTTAATAAAAGAAAATAATTTTAGGGGAAGGGGTAATTTTAAAACTTTTTTGCTTAATAAAGAGCTTAAATGGCAACTTAGGCTGAGGGCAAATATACCACCAGGTCTAAATGAATACATAAGCATCAAATCTATTTTAACAGCCAGAGCTGATTGTATTCGATAAATAACAGCATGTAATATATGTTTAATTTTATTCAATGTTTTTATAATATATATTTTTAAATTTTAACAGTTTGCTGTTTATTATATTCATATTATTATGCAGAAAGCAAGATGTTTGTAATTTAACATGCAATATCATATTATTTTTTACTGAGAACAGATGTTAGAATATTTCTTTAAAAATTTATTGGAAAGGTTTATTGGTTAATTGATTGGTAATTATTGTATTAGAAAATATGTATATAACTAGATTCTTGGCACCAGTGCTTTCATCTGAAGAAGTCTGTGTCTCAGACGAAAGCGCTCATTTACTAGCTTTTTAAGTTATTAAAATTGACTGTTGCACTTTATTCGTGGTACTGGACTCCTGTTCGTTTTTACAGTTGTGAGGTGTGCCAGATATGTGAGTCATGGTAACTGCCAGGGTTGCCAACACACATGTTCAGGATGATTTCCTTGGCATTACTCATGACTTGGCAGTTGAAAGAGTGGCAGCTCTTTCTGTTTATGCATAGCTTACCATGTTCCCTGGGTGGAGCCTTCATTTATATATGTGTGCAATCTATGGCACCCAGTACTTCACGGTAGTGTTCTATACTGTAGAGCTTCTGCATATTTCTGTCTCTCTCCAAAGAACTAAGGGGTGAAATATATGTAGTCACTGGCATGTTGAAGTATAGCATTCAGGAATTGGTGGAGGATCTTGGATACTGATGCCTGTGACACCCCCAGCACGTCCCCTGTTTGTCACTGAAAGGTACCTGTAGCTAAGATTCTAAGGGCTACACATACCTTGTCTCCACTGAGATATTTCCCCTCCGTTGGCTCTGACACTGAGATGAAGATGGCAGAAGTCACAGAGTTCCTGTAGTGTGCCCCTGTCCACTTTGTAGCTCTCTGCAATTTCCATGTCATGTAGGTTGTGAAAAGTTAACCGGGGCTAGAAAACTCTTCTCCTTCTCAGCCTAGGCCTATTGGCAGCAGCAACAGCATTGGCCTCAGCCTATAGCAAATAAAAATAAATTAAGCCAGTAGCAGACTCTAACATTATGTCCATGTAGACTCCTTTCCGTGGCGGCATTCCAAAAGTTTTGCAATTTGCAGGAAACACCAGCAAGGAGTCTACATGGTTGCTTTATAGCTTGTAAGATTTATTGAATCCACCTGACAGTGTTTTTTTTTTTTTTTTTTTTTTATGGATTTGTAAGTTATGTGTGCACAGGTATTTTACCTGAGAGAGTTTTTTTTTACTACTTTTATTGCCATCACTATCAACACCCTTTTTCCATTTTATTCGTGGGGTTGGGGTGTCACATCATTTTTGCTACATATTTTGTTCCTAGTTAAGGGGTGATGTATGTTGGCGCACCTGATGGATTTTGAGTTCTGTTTTTGGAGCTCTGAGTCAGCCAGCAATGGTGTATGTGTTCTCAGATCACAGAACAATGTGGATTGGGTAGTTTTCCCTTGCCTGCACTGTTCGGCAATCTCAGAGTTATTATACATAAAGTTAAAGGAGCAGGCAGGATGGGGGGGATTTCCCCTTCCAAAACCTTTAATTTACTAAATTCTGTCACTCAGAATTCAATGTACTTTCCTTGATACATTAGTTCTAGATGAAGTGTCATTTCGATGAAAAGTACTGCAGGTTAATGGCCTTGAGGAGTGAAGACAAATCCTCATGAATGAAGATGATGCAAGCTATGTCCTCCTCCCTTTAAACATAATCAGAACATAGGCCTCTCCTCGAATTTCTGGAGAAAGAGGTGGATGCCTCACTCACTACAGAGACAGGCAGCAGTCTGGAGATATATATAGGCTAGATAATGGCAACGGAACTGGGGGAAGGGACTCTCTAGCCTGGAAGGACTCCTAGAGATATCAAAGACTGAAAGGAGATTGCAAGTTATGTGTTGAGTTATAGCCATCCTTTTTACATACTTTGAGCTAGGACAGCTATACAATAGGTAAACCTGTCCACTTACAATTTTTTAAAGTAGAAACTTAATAACCCAGACTCTGTCTCTGCCAATGGAAATGCTTCTTGTATTTTATAGATGAGCTGTGCAGTAAGATTACATTACTACATTGTTCTGTTTAGCTAATTTCATATCTAAGCTTTGAGTGAAGAAACACTGCTATGTATGTAATTTCCATTCTCTTCAGTAAAAAGACATTCTATTAAGCCTGCAAGTTTGTGGATGAGTTATCCTCAAAGACATCAGCTGACAGGGCAAGGATATCAAAAAGGGTGGTGAATGATGTTTCACTGCGTGCTTCCATTATTTATTTGTTTATTTATTTAATATTTGGTAACAAGGTAGGTAGAATGTCCAGAGACCCTTTTTAGACGTGGCTCAGAGGCAATAAAGTTCTATACTTCAAATATGATAGTGTTAAGTTTACATAGTTGCAAAACTTTAGAAAGTTCATATACAGATAACAGAGAGTACAGTTTTTTTAAAGTAGAATGTTATATAGTTCTTACATATTCCTAATAAAGTAGCAGGTTTACATTAGATTTTATTGGTTTACATGGTTTGCAATTCAATCTGGTTATAGGAAATTATTCTTAAAGGTTTAAAATTCAATTTCTTTGAAAAAAAAGTCAGATGCAAGTGAGTAAAAAAGAGATTCACAAAGTCAGGCCTAAAGACTAAGAAGAGAGCACAGGAATAAGAAGAATAAACAGAAAATGAAAACATTTGAAAGAATGCAAGTATTATAAGAATGTTAAGGCTTTTAAAGAGTCTAAACATTATCCCTAAAACATTTATAAGCAACACCATTGAAATGGTGCTAAGAAAGGAACTTCTTAATCTTGGAAAGAGTATCTCGATGTCTTGTTTCAGCTTGTAGTTTGTTCTAAAGAGCTGGGCCTGTTTGTGAGAAGGCTCAGTCACCAATTTCTATTTTAAATGATGGACGTTTTTAATGATTTTATTGTTCTCCTGGGAATTCCTTAGGTTTAGGACTGCTCCCTGATTGGGAGTTTTCTTTTCAGAGAGGGAAGTAACCGTCATTTAGAATTTTATATAGTGAGGGGCAAAGAAGATAAGTGGACCTTTCAGCAATTGTAGACAATTTATGTTATTTGGAAGGATGCAGTGGTGTAACCAGATATCAGCAAATAGGGCAAATTTGGTAATTTTATTGTCAATGATTTGTAATCTTTGAGTGCTATAAGCAGAGTGTAAAGACAGTACAGGAAGACAATACTCTAGTTTAAGGAGAAGGCCAGTGCTCTGCTGGCAGCAGGAGATCGTAGAAATGAGATTTTATAGCAGAATTTTAGTTGTGAGATGACCTTATTAACGATGCTATCAGTGTGGGTTGTAAAGATTAAGTCAGAGTCGAGGGTTAGGCTGAGGTATTTGTACTTGTTTAAAAGAACTCCTTTACTTTAAGAAAAGTAACTCAAAAAATGCAAAAAACATTGGAGCTAATTCCAAAAGACTTGTTAGTGCAAGTGACTTATTCTAGTGTAAGCCTGCTTTATAGATAGGCATTACACCAGATAAGTTACATGCACAGAGAGTAAATCTTTTGGATCTGTCTCATTCATTTAGTCTTGAGTAATGTCTCTGTACTGAAAGTTAAAGTTAGCGAGAATCAAATATACAGAAAAACAAAAAGATTAAAAATAAAATACTTTCCATTTGTGATCTTACAAGAAAATTCCCACTAGCACATCAGTCTAAATTTGCCTGAATAATGATAGTGTTATGGAAAAGGTTTTTCTAAGTGCACCACCTTAGAAAAACCTGACAATCCTTACTCTGCCCCTGCCCTTAATCCAAGTCCTGTTCTTAACCTTAACCCTGCACCTTTAGAAAAATTCATACTGTAGTACTATCACTTTGCAATACAGGCTCAGATACACACCATAAGCACAAACATGCAAGTACAGCACTAAACATATCCCTTTACTGAACCCTAAACATAACTTTAGCCTGCAGTCACTCACAACACTGCATCCGTTCCCTTATCTAATCCTTACATTAACCCTAACCCCCATGAAACTTCACAGACACTCCACACCCTTAATGTTAAAGCTTTTGGCATATCCAAGAGTTTTGTCATTAACAAAATAAACTTAACTTACCTGCTAAATCTACCCAGCTTCCTTCAGCAAAAGCACACTTTGACCAAAACTATGCAGTAACTACCCAACTTCGCAACCACAGAACAATTCAATGAAAAAGTAAGTCAATAGACAGGCATACTACATTTCTGGTGTCCTGTGGCTGTATGGCTCTGCATTCTGTTCTGGCTATATATTGCTTAACTAAATTGTTCAGAATGACAATGCATTATAAGCAGGCATTTGGAATCAGAACCAGGTCTGCAAGATGCATCTCTGTCTCTCTTTTTTTTTTTTTAGCTCAGCTGAAGAGTAGTGCATTGGTAAATGTTGCTGCCTTACACCACTTAGTTCTTAGCTAGTTTTTTAGCTGGTGACCTTCTGTGCAGAGTCTGCACATCCTCCATATCTTCAGATGGTATCTTTTGTTTCCATTCTCAGATAAAGTGAATTGCCACTCCTCAGGAAAAACAAATATCAGTAGGTATTCATGTAGTATGAGAGCTGAGTGTGTGTGTGTATACATCTTGTCATTGGCTGATGCCACATTTGGGATGGGTGTGTATGCCTCGTTCCTACTGGGTCTGGCTTCTTGTCATTCTGCATTGGATAAAGTAGATAATCAGAAATGAATAAATAAAGGAAGGAACCACAACAATATTTATATTACTCTACTAAGTGCTGGAAGATTTCATATTATACATAGGTTCATAGGTTCATAGGTAGGTACTAGGCTATCTGCTCGAAGGCATTTATAAGCCTAGCTGAAATGTGTTGGCTTTCACCACCCCTGTAGATTAGTTCCCCGCGCCTCTGTATAGCAGAGCCATTGAAGTGATCCCTGGGGTAAACTTTCTGCTTCCCATCCACTCATCCAGGTTTCTTTTGAAGAGTGTTAGCGAGGAGCTCTGCCTAATGTAGACTGGAATCTTGTTCCAGAGCATGGGAAGTCTCTGGGACTGGAATCTATCCCTCCAGCATGTCCTATTTATTGTTGTGGTGAGGTTTAGATCCCTGGAGCGTGTTGCTCGAGGGGATATGGTTTTCTTTAGGTGGAGCATGTCCATCAATACTGGGTTGGACATGGCCTTGTATGTCAGGCAGAGATCACCTCTGAGTAGGCAGTATGCAACTGAGTACAGCTGGAGTTTCTTCAGTCGAGCTGCATAGGGTATCTGCTTAAGGCCAGTGATCCTCTTGGTGAAGTACTTCTGTGGTCTTTCCAGTTGTTGCAGGTGTCTTGTAAGGTACATCCCAAATGGGGCATTGTACTCTATGATGGGTCTGATGAGTGATGCGTAGAGGGGCCCAATGACCTCTTTCGATCTGGATGCAAACCCTTTTGTGACTAGGTGGGCCACATAGAAGGATTTTATAACCTTTTTCTAACATTTTTGTTTTGTACTTCATCAGGCAGCATTTTCTTATTACGATTCAATGCAGAATGTAGAATATAGAAGTGCATTAATTTACCAGCAGAATGGTGCAGTATCACCATTAGTACTTCATCACCACTGTCTGATATTTGAACTATAGTGACCCCATGAATAATGTAAGTGGTGGAAGCCCGTGATTAGAACAGCATGCAGCATTGTTTCTTTCCACTTTTACCACCCATGCTAAGTTTTAATAATTTAAAGTAATATAGCTATTAACAGATTGACTGAAAATCATGCAACCCAAATAATGACAACCATATTCAAAAATACAGGTAAGGCTATTTGTACTATAATTAAGAACAATAAATTGCTAACCTGAATGTGCAAAACATGGCTGAGTGCATTTCTTATTATTTTTTAGCAAGAATGACAAATTTGGATAATTTGAATGTACATGCAGTTTGTGGGCATGATTCAGAAAAATGGCAATATATCAGTGCTGTAAAAAGTAGAGTGATCGAAGTTGTACAGTGCAACCTGAGAGGGATTAAATATGCATAAGTAGCAACTTATTGCATATGTGGTGGGACTAATTAGGCATAAGTAGGCTATTCACCCATAAGAGTAACCAACAGTTTATCAAGATATAAACTGTGATATGGCCTGTCATGTCCTTAAGGCATAGTAGTGTGCAAGTAGCATACTTATGACAATATATATCCATAAATGCATTGAGAAACCACTAGCATACAATATGGCACAGTCCATAGTCCATACTATGTGGGCATTATAAATGGGAAGGGAATGCTTGCTCATTCATGAGAGTCTTGTCACCGGTGTCCTACCATTCAAGGCTGTACTGCTGTACATCTTTACAAGTCATACAAGGATGCATTCCAGGGTGCCATTCTGGGTGTTCAGCCATGAACCCACCACACTAGCCCTTCAAACTCCACCTTTATTGATATACTAATGATGGTCCCTAATGAGGAGCTTACACTCCCCAGTCTAGCAGCAGCAGGAGCAGTAAAACCCAACAGTGAGCCCTCCAGGTGGCCTCCTACAGGATAAACTTCATCACCCTGAAGAGAGGTCAGCCCAGAGACTGTTTAGGACACAGCAGTTGGTGGCAAGGCAGGTGCAGGGTGTGGTGGATGTTGTTGCAATACATGTAGCTCTGTGGCCAACACTGCAGGAAAAAGAACATAAATGTAAAGAAACAAAACCAAAAATGTGAAATAATACAATATAAAGATAGGAATGATAAAGATAAAGGAAAAAAAAAAAACATTACATGCCCTGGAAGGATTGTATGCCCCCCACCCCCATCAAAGGTGCAGTGGGGGCTTGAACCATGCAAAAGCAAGTTTAAAGGAGAAATGCAATGTTTAATATTTCATTTTCCCTGGTATTTTTGGTCTTTTATTAACTTTCAGGGATTGTCAGCCAGGAGATCAATAGCAAAATACCAGAAATCTATGGGGCAAAGTCACTGCATTCCCAGACTGTCAAATGGACTGCTTAATGACAGGGGTTGCTAGGATGGGCATGCTGGGTGGGAACATGAACAGAGGTGGGAGTGTTAGATGGCACCTGTAGCAGTACTATAGTCATTACAGGGCAGGATAAGATGGGAAGCACTTTGTCATCATTGTGTTGGACAGTAGCAATGTCTATGAATGTTAACTAGTGTTAATGAAATGGGCACTGAATACAGGCATAAATAATCACAATGCAGATATAAACTGAACAGCCCTGAGGAGGAAACACTATATGAGCAGGTATCATGCACAGTATTGTAGATGATGCAATTCTTGGTACAGGGTGGCATTAGAACACATATAACACATATCAGAATAGCAACAGAAGCATACAAGGTGCACATACTTCTAGAGGTAATGCTGCAACCTGGCAAATATAACAGTACACAACAACCTGATAACTGCATGACAATAGTTCAACAGTGAACCTGGAACAGCCTTGGCCAGTGGAACGGGTGCTAATGCAGTATGACATGTCTGGCAGCAAGTGCAATGAACGGTATCCACATAGTGATCATATAGGTACAAGGCACTGTACAATGCAGACTGAAAACTGATAATCATTTGAAATGCTGTGATTCACAATGCAAAGTCCCAGAATGTGGAGATGAATGATCGAAAATGCTAACTTTTACATACAAAGTCCGAGATAAAATCTATATACTGTCTTTTCACCAAGGTAAGGCAATCTTGTATACTGGTACATGTAAGTTTAGGTATGTAGGGGGCTTGCCCCCCTCAATTGAAGGTGCAGTGGGAGCTTGACCCATGCAAGAGCAAGCTTAAAGGAGAAATGCAATGTTCAATATTTGATCTTCCCTGTTATTTTTTGTCTTTTACTTAGCATTCAAGACCTGTCATTACATGTCTTGGCATTTCAGTAGGATCTTTCAACATGGGACCAGCAAAATTATCCCAGTGTAAACTTACACCCTTAATTGCTTTATTGCACTCAAGATCAGTACACTCTGTGCTACAATAACACTGTGAGGAACACCTAGCCATAGTTAGGAAACTAGAACAGTTATGCATGCATTTACAATTTATCTGAGGCATAAAGCAATGCAAATCTCTCTGCAGTGGTTAAATTATTTGGCAGCTCTGGCTGCTGTCCTACATAGAAGCCCAATTTCAGCCTTTCCAGAAGTCATATCCATTTGGCAGGTTGATTCTAGGAGGAGAATTATAGCTGCGTCATACAGATGCATTTCAATCAAACCATATGGTGTGTATTGACATTCACCAAACAGCCCAATACCAATGTGTACTAGTGTAGTCACAAGAGATGTGAGCAGAGTGGGGTGTGGTAGATGCATGCCTGTCACACACAGTTGAATGTCACTGCTAAGAAATACCGAATAAGGTAGCATGGCAAAGAGACTCAATGCGCAACACTGATGCAGCATTGCACCCCTATAAGCTACTTGCTGGGTAACAAAAGTCATGTTGTTGTAATGGAACTGCCTGGACATGTGGGGATTGCAACTCATGCATGAGCACAGCTAGGCATGGGCCGAAAGCATGATGGAGAGCCAATATAACACTGTGCTGTATGTACAGTTCAGAAATATTTCAGCCACATTATCTCAGTAGCATAATCACTGCACTATAAGGCCAGTAATAGTGTGAAAAAAAACAGATTTGTCATGGAGGTGTTCTTTGTAGTATTTATATCGCAATAGCATTTTGAGCATATATTACAACAGAGATTACTGGATATATTAGGAATCATTGACTCTGTTGACTGACTCTCATTTTATCGGGCACTGCTGTAATGTACCTTCACTGTGTTAGTTCATAATCGATGAACAAGGGGGTTAAGGAAGTTTGCCTTTTTTCTCACTGTTGTAAAATCTCACAGTTAGTATGCAGTAAAAACCTGTGATACAGCAGCTGTGGTATGGGGACACAAACTATCAGCAGGTGGGTATGCAGACTGAATGTACTTACCACATGGGGGGGTGCTCAACAGTAACCTGCAGACACTGAGACTAACAATAAGGGGACAGGGAAAGGAGAAGAAGGGCATACAAGGCAGGGTCCATGCATCCAGAACCCACCCAATGGACTGCTTAATGAAAGGAATTGCTAAGGTGGCCATGTTGGGTGGTTATAAATACAGAGACGGGTGTGTTAAACTGCACACTTTCCGTTACAATTCAGCTGGCTCACACAAAGAAGGAGTAGGGTAGGTATAACTGCTAAATGGGTCAGGCATCACTTGTGTTCCATGGAGCACACGTTAGTGTTGCCATGGTGATATGGGTCCACATATATGGATCACGGGCCACATGTTACAACACACCCCATTTCTAGACTATCCCTACTGGCTATCTGTGATGAAGTCACCTGTATAAACACAGTAGCTGACAAACCTCCTGTTGCAACAAGAACCATGGCATGGGTGGTGGACTGTTGCTGCAGGTCTCCAAAATATCTGTGCCCAGACAATGACCATAGGTCCATACTCCCATGTGCAGGTATTGCAATAGCACTGAAACAGCAACAGCAGCTGGAAAAGTTCACCCTGGAAGAGGCAGAGTTGATACTACAGGCTCTGTATGCAAGTCAGGCACGTTCTCAACACAGGCAAGACTTACAGTCCCTTCTGGGTGTTTGTGTGGCAGGATTTTGTGATGGGTGTAAATGCTTTTGGAAACCACAACAGATCTGGGGTAGCAGATATGCCACAGGGTTCCTGACATAATACTTCATACCCATATGAATTCCCAAGCTATTACACAGAGGAGGATGGCCATAGGTGATAGTCTGCTGTCCCAGACCACACTCACTAGCACTTAGGAGTTCTTGATATTCCTGTTACAGGACAGTGAGAGGAGTTTGATACCTTGTGGAGGCCTGGATATAGGAGCTGGACTGATGAGAACAATGTGTGTCTTTGTGGAAGATGCACCAGGTTGGTGGCACACAAGTTTTGTGAGCTTGCCAATGGTAAACATTGACATATCTCTTTCACAGGTGCTTCTGGGATGCAGAAACTGCAACACAGTGCATAATTATGCCTGACAATAATGGCAGACTATGCATGGCACAGACAAGTAGTACAGTATCACTGTCAGTAGTAGTTATGGAGGAGAGCACCCTTCTACCCACATCCAGTGACATGGCTGAGCTATCCCCCCCCCGACATTCCACCATGACATGACCATCCTAGTCAGTTGTCACCTGCTACTGGAACTGCAAGGGGCAGAGACACTACCATAGAGTGTGAAGATAGCATTAGGAAGCAGCATTCAAGAGGATGTTGGCATCATGACTCCCAATCAGTGTCACATTGAGCAAAATCAACAGACGTGCAGGTCAGTGATACAACCACAGACTGGTGTAACCAATAACATGGCTGAGAAGATTAGTGGACAGCCTGGCATATATGATGACACACTTCAAAACTACTGCAGCATATTGCACCCAGTTTATCTTTGCAGGTGATTCCCTGCAGCTTGAGCCACCAATGACTACTCAAACGGCAATTCCTGTGCTGCTGGCTCTGGTCTGAGGGGCCATCTAATGGTGATATAATGTACTAGCTGTCTGCACACTACCACGCTGAGCAGCATGGGACAAATGGAAGATATCTTACTGCAGATCTCCAGAGCATACAGCAATGCACCACCAGAGGAATCTAGGTAATGGTTGTGGATCTTCAACCATCCAAACTCATGCTTGATGATGTTTTTGGCCTGCAACAGAGTTAAACGACATCTCAGCATTTTTTTTTTTCGGTTATATATCTGTGGTATGAACAATAGCTCAGGGATAGCAACATTAATAAGATGCCCTTTTGGGAAATCACCTCCAACAAATCACTGGTTTAAGTCAGATGTGTGCCATATAAATCATGGGTGCAACCTGTATGGAACAAAAACACGTTGCTAATTTCACCCAGCGTATTGCATACCACATTGCTGCTGATGGTGTAAAAACTCTTCAAAATGATACAACAGTAGCCATGTGGACCGGTAGGGCATTGGTGGTGGTGTGGGTGCAGTCAGTGGCCCCAGAACTTGAGAGAGATTTACTGCAATAGAATAAGTCTTTGCAAGGCAGGGAATTGGCTTCCAGTGTTCTTCAACTGAAAAGCTGAGTTAGTGGAGGTGGGGAATGTATGTTGGTGTGAAGCAGCAGAATATGGGAGTGGACCTTATTTTTTGGGGGAAGGGTGCCAGATTGAGGACTGGTACTGGGTGGTAGATGAGCCAGCTAAAGCTCTGTAAATAGATCCCATAAAAATCAATTCCATCTCAGAAAAAAAAGTATGCGATGATCTCAGACATAATGCTAATTAGTAAATGTCTCATTAGCAAACCATATTTTAGCTTAAAAGGAAAAGCCTTTAACATAGAAATGAAAGTATTATGCAAAAGTACAATTTATGCACAGGGTTAAATATTTAAGTTCATAAAACCCTATTAACAGTACTTCTAATCCAACAGTATGGTATGTCTTAATAAGTAAGCAGTGCATTTATATTCTAGACTTGTAATACCAATAAAATGAAATAAGAAAACAAGAATATGACACATCAAATCATAAATACATATTCTAAACAATATGGATCTATGTCAGATTATCGAAGTTCCAAAACTTTAAAATTTATATGGCTGAGACCATATGGTTGAAGTTTCAGAACTTCAAACATTAAAAAAAAAAAAAAAAAAAAAAAAAAAAAAAAATTCTATTTTTAACATTTTTGCAAGGGGGTGAGCCCCCCTGCACCTCCCACATGGATGGCTGCTCCCCACACCCCCCTCCTAATTAACTCAGAGATCAACCTACATTGCAAAAAAAGGTAAATTTCCCATTCCACTGTGTACCACAATCTCAATTCAATACGTTCAAAGTTTCAAAACTTCAGTCATGTGGTGCTGACCATATGGCTTTCGAAGTTTTGAAACTTTGATAATCTGATAGGGACCCATATCTACCTATCGATATGTGTATGTGTATATACATATATATATATATATATATATATATATATATATATATATATGTATGTATGGGTCCCCTTCAGTCGATTGTACGTTTACAAGTTCGAACCACATATGGCCGAAACCATATGTTCGAACTTGTAAAAGTTCGATTGGACTGAATGGAGATCTCTGTACAGAGCGGAAAGGGAAGATTTCCCTTTTCTGCAATGTAGTGTGATCTCGAAGTTGGTATAATTAAGTAAGGGGGGGTGGGGGTGTATGACCCCTTTCTATAGACATTTAGTTTTGTGGTTTTTTGTTTTATGTGTTTTTATTTCAGTGTTCGAACTTTTACGAGTTCGAACATATGGTCTCGGCCATATGTGGTTCGAACTTGTAAAAGTTCGATCTACTAAAGTAGATCCACAAATATATATATATATATATATATATATATATATATATATATATATATTGTTAGATAAATTGTTAAAATCAGACTGTAAAAATCATTCACAATAACAGACAGTAATGCAGGATTCTCAGGTATCTACTGTATATGTATTCTCTAATGTACATTAGGAGGCAAAAAACCATACACAAACTTGTACAGAATTTTGTCTAGCTTTATTTAGGAAGCACATGTCATTTTATACTATTTACAATCAGCTTTTGCCCACCTCACTGACGTGGTCAGTGACAGGGTCTTTACATCATAGTAACTTATGAAAAAGTGCTGAGATAGTGTTTTTCAAAAATCTTTTTCCCATGAGAATATTACAGCCTTGCAAGCACCTGGTCAGTCACAATGTCCTTCCGAGGATGTAGCCAATTCAAGGCCCCTAGATTAGTTCGAATACAATGGATGCATGTCTTCTTTAATACTTCTCTTTGTCTCTTTCTTGTTCACCAGATGGACATTATCTCTGATAGTGCGCACAAGGCCATTCTTCTGGTGGAAGCAGGAAAAGATACATATGCACACAGATTCATTATTTTCTAACTTTGCAAAATAATCTCTTACTGACAGACATGAGCCAGCCGAGCTGGCTACTGTCAGGGTCAAGTTTCTAATCACACTGCAGCTATGCTTCAAGCAATAATATGCAAGTTTATTTCTACTATCATTCTAGTAAAACAGAATTAAATGCATTACATATTATTCTATTTTTCAATCTTTGCACTTCATATATGTTCAAGTTCATTTATATATATCTGACCACACAACTTATATATGTCTGAATATATGTCTCTCTAACAGTTGATATATTTGAATACATATTTTCCTAACAGCTTATATGTGTGAATACATATTTTTCTAGAAGCTTGTATATGTGAGCACATATTTTCTAGCAGCTTGTATATGTGTGAATACATATTTTTCTAACATTCTCCCTCCTGTTAATGCATTTCATTCTATTTGAAACATAAACAATATCATTTCATTTCTTAGCCTTTTCCCTTCAAGGACTTTCAGCTAAGTAAGTCATTTGTTTTATATTTCAGATAGGTTTTCGCTTGGTATCAACAAATTCAATTCCATGTCTTGGTACATAGTTTCAGTTACTGATATGTCAACTAGGTCTCTAACTAATATTTTCACACAGGGTTTCCCGCAGCAGACACATGCTCCAATTATGAGCAGTACTACACAAATAGCAATCAGAATATTCATAAGGACCGACCCCCACCCCCCAAATAGATTCTGGAAAAAGTTCGTCAGTGGGTTTGGGCCTGGTTCTGCCATTGCTGACACCTGCTGTATTACCTCCAGGTGATCATTGATTTCATGTTGGTTGTCTGGAATGTACGCACAGCATTCTTCTTTGATAAGCGCGCACGTACCACCTCTCGCCGCTAGGGTGAAGTCGAGAGCCATTCGGTTCTGTAGTACGACTGTTCTCATTGCATTCATTTCATCAGTCACAAGTTCAAGAGCGGAAAAAGTCGCATTGCTCATTACTTCAAGGAGTTTTGACAATTTCCTCAGTTCCCAAATCGATTTGACTGCTCCGTAGGCTGGGAATATTCCAGCCCAGGATATGACACTGTCACTCAAGTCCATATGAGTCAATTTTTCTTTGTCCTTCACAGCCGAATGATCCTTCCAGCTTGCTTCAATCTTACCCACCGGATTAGCAGGTTTTTTGACTGTATTCTCGGCTTGCTGAGCTGCATTTTTCACATCATGCATTTTACCCAGGCGCAATTCTGCAGTATGTCTTATGGCTGGAACCAGATAACCCAAAAAACAACTGCCGGACCAATTCTCAGGTAACCATTTATAGGCCTTTTTCCCACAAACAAAATAACAGTTTTCTACTTTAGTACTGATGCGGGTTAACCCTGAATGAAACATTTTTTTATCTATAACAGATAATTGTCTATATATTTCAGGAGTTTTTTGCACATCTCTCAATGTTGTTTTCATCAGGCTTAAATACGAACCATAGTTCGAGCTACAACTAGTACCTCGGTCTACAGGTTTTATATAACATTTGTAAGACACAGTTATGTTACAATTACTCCAACCAACCTGGAGTGTATCATTTTTAACAAAGCAAACAATTCCTCTCTGAGTAACGGGTAAATATAATGCCACTTTGTCTTGTGATCTCACAGTACCCGTGTCAAATAATAGATTTTTCCAAGTTTCATTTATCCCCAGGGGGACAGCAGACATTAAAAGTCCTCCATATGCTGTAGGTATTGCAGTACAAACCCAGCAATTCGAAACGTTCATAGTCTCTACATAGACTCGTTTCATAGCCAGGTATGTGTTGAAGTTTGGGTGCCAGTCTATAGTCAGTTCATCACGTTTTATCAATTTCACTTCTGTAGTTATATGCAAGAAAAACCATAACAACAAAAAGGTCACTACAAACATGGTTAATAAATGTATGATCAGTAGGCCAGTGAACCAATGTCTTTGGGGTTGTTTTGCATTTTTATACACTCTGCCTCTGGCCATCCTGTTTCTGTGGTATATCAGTTAAAAAATGTTTATCCAACTTAAACTCTTTGAGTGGTTTACAGTGCGTCAAATGAACCCAAGATGATCTCTCAGCAATTTTTACTGCAGTAGGCATTGCCAATAGTACCTGGTACGGATCTTCCCACTTTGGACTCGCCCAGTTCTTTCTTTTGACGACTTTCAGCCAGATCCAGGACCCCGGGGTCAGCACAGCCTCCGGTTTTGTTTTTTCTTTGTCTGAAAAAGAGTTCAACTGCAAAACAGTCTTATTTGTTAACAATTTCTTCATATAACTAGCTAATGAGCTATCGGCCTCCAGCTCTGCAGGCATGAGGGCCTTCCATTGTGGCACACAATATGCTCTTCCAAATACTACCTCAAAGGGTCAAGCCCTTACATTTGGAACAGTTCTCATGCTCAGCAGTGCTAAAGGCAGACAGCAAATCCAAGTCTTTTGAGTCTCACTCATCAATTTTCTCAACTTGTTTTTCAAAGTTCCATTGTACCTCTCCACCAGTCCTGCTGACTGGGGGTGATAAGCACAATGGTTTTTCAAAGAAATCCCAAAGAATCTCCCAAGCTGGTGTATTGTCTGATTAACAAAATGTGTTCCATTGTCACTATAAATTCTTTCCGGTATGCCAAATCTAGGAATGATTTCTTTCACTAAGGCTTTTGCCACTGTTGCTGCATCCGGATTCCTGGTCGGAAAAGCTTCTACCCATTTTGAAAACATATTTATGATCACTAAACAGTATTTTTTCCCTTCACATTTATGCAGTTCTATAAAATCCATACAAATAGTATGGAACGGATAGGGTGGTGTCGGAAAGCTCCCTCGCTTTGGTTTAAATGCTCCCTGTGCATGGTGTTTGCTACAAATATGACATGCTGCGCAAAATTTTTGTGTATAATTCGTAAATCCGTATGTTTGGAATGTTTTGTTAACTAACTGTACCATTCCCCCCTGTTGAGACATGGCTCTGCCCATGACTCAACAAAGCTGCATATCTAAATAAATTACATGGCAATATTGGCTTTTTCTCTTTGGAGATGTACAGTCCCTCTTCAAGGATTGCTCCTCGTTTTATCCACTTTTGCTTTTCTGCTTTTGTAGCTAATGTCTGCATTGTTTTTAACATTTTTAAATCTAGAGTCTCAGAAGGTTGCAGTTCTTCATTTGAAAACACAGTTTCTGAGTCTGAGGCAGCTTGCTTTGCAGCTGCATCAGCCCGAGCATTCCTTTTGAAATTTTATCCTGTTGTTTGGTATGGGCTGCACATTTACAAATAGCTACTCTATGTGTGAAATACATATTTTTTCTAGCAGCTTGTATATGTGAGCACATATTTTTCTAGCAGCTTATATGTGAATACATATTTTTCTAACATTCTCCCTCCTGTTAATGCATTTCATTCTATTTGAAACATAAACAATATCATTTCATTTCTTAGCCTTTTCCCTTCAAGGACTTTCAGCTAAGTAAGTCATTTGTTTTATATTTCAGATAGGTTTTCGCTTGGTATCAACAAATTCAATTCCATGTCTTGGTACATAGTTTCAGTTACTGATATGTCAACTAGGTCTCTAACTAATATTTTCACACAGGGTTTCCCGCAGCAGACACATGCTCCAATTATGAGCAGTACTACACAAATAGCAATCAGAATATTCATAAGGACCGACCCCCACCCCCCAAATAGATTCTGGAAAAGTTCGCCAGTGGGTTTGGGCCTGGTTCTGCCATTGCTGACACCTGCTGTATTACCTCCAGGTGATCATTGATTTCATGTTGGTTGTCTGGAATGTACGCACAGCATTCTTCTTTGATAAGCGCCAAGACGTACCACCTCTCGCCGCTAGGGTGAAGTCGAGAGCCATTCGGTTCTGTAGTACGACTGTTCTCATTGCATTCATTTCATCAGTCACAAGTTCAAGAGCGGAAAAAGTCGCATTGCTCATTACTTCAAGGAGTTTTGACAATTTCCTCAGTTCCCAAATCGATTTGACTGCTCCGTAGGCTGGGAATATTCCAGCCCAGGATATGACACTGTCACCAAGTCCATATGAGTCAATTTTTCTTTGTCCTTCACAGCGAATGATCCTTCCAGCTTGCTTCAATCTTACCCACCGGATTAGCAGGTTTTTGACTGTATTTTCGCTTGCTGAGCTGCATTTCTCACATTGCGATTTTACCCAGGGCAATTCTGCAGTATGTCTTATGGCTGGAACCAGATAACCCAAAAACAACTGCCGGACCAATTCTCAGGTAACCATTTATAGGCCTTTTTCCCACAAACAAAATAACAGTTTTCTACTTTAGTACTGATGCGGGTTAACCCTGAATGAAACATTTTTTTATCTATAACAGATAATTGTCTATATATTTCAGGAGTTTTTTGCACATCTCTCAATGTTGTTTTCATCAGGCTTAAATACGAACCATAGTTCGAGCTACAACTAGTACCTCGGTCTACAGGTTTTATATAACATTTGTAAGACACAGTTATGTTACAATTACTCCAACCAACCTGGAGTGTATCATTTTAACAAAGCAAACAATTCCTCTCTGAGTAACGGTAAATATAATGCCACTTTGTCTTGTGATCTCACAGTACCCGTGTCAAATAATAGATTTTTCCAAGTTTCATTTATCCCCAGGGGGACAGCAGACATTAAAAGTCCTCCATATGCTGTAGGTATTGCAGTACAAACCCAGCACCAAACGCTCATAGTCTCTACATAGACTCGTTTCATAGCCAGGTATGTGTTGAAGTTTGGGTGCCAGTCTATAGTCAGTTCATCACGCTTATCAATTTCACTTCTGTAGTTATATGCAAGAAAAACCATAACAACAAAAAGGTCACTACAAACATGGTTAATAAATGTATGATCAGTAGGCCAGTGAACCAATGTCTTTGGGGTTGTTTTGCATTTTATACACTCTGCCTCTGGCCATCCTGTTTCTGTGGTATATCAGTTAAAAAATGTTTGTCCAACTTAAACTCTTTGAGTGGTTTACAGTGCGTCAAATGAACCCAAGATGATCTCTCAGCAATTTTGACTGCAGTAGGTGTTGCCAATAGTACCTGGTACGGACCTTCCCACTTTGGACTCGCCCAGTTCTTTCTTTTGACGACTTTCAGCCAGATCCAGGACCCCGGGGTCAGCACAGCCTCGGTTTTGTTTTTCTTTTGTCTGAAAAAGAGTTCAACTGCAAAACAGTCTTATTTGTTAACAATTTCTTCATATAACTAGCTAATGAGCTATCGGCCTCCAGCTCTGCAGGCATGAGGGCCTTCCATTGTGGCACACAATATGCTCTTCCAAATATTACCTCAAAAGGGTCAAGCCCCTTACATTTGGAACAGTTCTCATGCTCAGCAGTGCTAAAGGCAGACAGCAAATCCAAGTCTTTTGAGTCTCACTCATCAATTTTCTCAACTTGTTTTTCAAAGTTCCATTGTACTTCCACCAGTCCTGCTGACTGGGGGTGATAAGCACAATGGTTTTTCAAAGAAATCCCAAAGAATCTCCCAAGCTGGTGTATTGTCTGATTAACAAAATGTGTTCCATTGTCACTATAAATTCTTTCCGGTATGCCAAATCTAGGAATGATTTCTTTCACTAAGGCTTTTGCCACTGTTGCTGCATCCGGATTCCTGGTCGGAAAAGCTTCTACCCATTTTGAAAACATATTTATGATCACTAAACAGTATTTTTTCCCTTCACATTTATGCAGTTCTATAAAATCCATACAAATAGTATGGAACGGATAGGGTGGTGTCGGAAAGCTCCCTCGCTTTGGTTTAAATGCTCCCTGTGCATGGTGTTTGCTACAAATATGACATGCTGCGCAAAATTTTTGTGTATAATTCGTAAATCCGTATGTTTGGAATGTTTTGTTAACTAACTGTACCATTCCCCCCTGTTGAGACATGGCTCTGCCCATGACTCAACAAAGCTGCATATCTAAATAAATTACATGGCAATATTGGCTTTTTCTCTTTGGAGATGTACAGTCCCTCTTCAAGGATTGCTCCTCGTTTTATCCACTTTTGCTTTTCTGCTTTTGTAGCTAATGTCTGCATTGTTTTTAACATTTTTAAATCTAGAGTCTCAGAAGGTTGCAGTTCTTCATTTGAAAACACAGTTTCTGAGTCTGAGGCAGCTTGCTTTGCAGCTGCATCAGCCCGAGCATTCCCTTTTGAAATTTTATCCTGTTGTTTGGTATGGGCTGCACATTTACAAATAGCTACTCTAGTGGGTAACTGAATGGAATCTAACAGGTTCAAAATCAATTGTGCATGATTAATCGGTTTGCCAGTGGATGTTATCATTCCTCTGTTCTTCCACTGTTGTGCAAAAACATGTACTGTAGAGAAAGCATACTGACTGTCAGTATATATGTTAACGCATTTGTCTTTCGCTAGAGTGCAGGCACGTGTCAAAGCTATCAATTCTGCTGCTTGAGCAGACAGGTTATGTTGCAGGGGTTGTGCTTCTATGATTTCATTATCTGTCACTTCTGCATAACCCACTAGGTTCTTTCCTGTAGGTCCTCGTCTACAGGATCCGTCCACATAAAATGTCACCTCTGCATCAGCTAAAGGCACATCAGTGAGATCTTGTCTAGGTCTGGTTATTTGTTCCATTTCCTGTAGGCAACTGTGTGGTGTGCCATCTACAGGAATCGGAAGTAATGTCGATGGATTTAATATTGTGCATCGTTCAATTGTCATGTGAGGTTGACTCAATAGTATGGTCATACAAGAAAGATGTCTGGCAGGGGACAAAAATGCTATTTTCTCTTGCAGTAAAATTATCGCAACTGCATGAGGTACTCTCAACGTGAGAGGATGAAACAATACCACTGAGGCCGAAGCTTGCACTGCCATAGCTGCTGCAACAACTGCTTGTACACAGGGTGGCAATGATCGTGCCACCGGATCTAACTGTGATGAATAGTAAGCTATGGGGCGTTGCTTGCTGCCATGTTGTTGCGTCAGTACTGATGTCATATATCCCCGCCTACAATCTACAGTCTGGAAAAATCTCTTATGGTAATTCGGAAGCCCTAAAACTAACGATGAAACTATCAGTTGTTTTAGTCTGCAAAAAGCTGTTTCTGCTTCCGATGTCCAATGTAGTATTTCTTGTGCTGCCATTGGTGATTTAAATATTAAATCAGCCAATGGAGCTGTTTCCAAAGCATAATTCGGTATCCAACTTCGACAAAAATTAGTCGTTCCCAAGAAGGACATCATTTCCTTTTTGGTAGTTGGTTTAGGTGCTTGTAAAATTGCTGTTTTCCTATCTTCATTTAATGTTCTACCTTCTTTGGATATCACATACCCCAGGTATCTAACCTGCTCTTTCCAAAGTTGCAATTTATGTTTATTCACTTTATGTCCTTGCTCTGCCAAAAATTTCAACAATGCTATTGTGTCTTCCCTGCATTGCTGCTGGGTGGGGGCTGCAAGCAAGATGTCATCTACATAAAGTAATACTTGACTGCCCCCTGGTGGAGAAAATCCCGCCAGGTTGCTAGCCATCTCTTGTGCAAATATTGTTGGACTTTCACTATATCCCTGTGGTAGTCGGGTGTATGTGATACCTTTTGCCCTGAAATGTAAATGCAAACCAATGCTGGCTGTCAGGGTGTATAGGTATTGAGAAAAACGCATTGCTAATATCTACCACGGTGAAATACTTTTGTTGCGGCTTCAAATCATTTAACAAGGTATGTGGGTCTGGCACCGTAGGTGCCCTTGGTATTACCGCATCATTTACAGCCTGTAAATCTTGTACCATCCGCCATTCCCCGTTTGCTTTTTTAACAGGAAACAGAGGAGTATTACATGGTGAATCCAAGGATTCTACCAGTATTCCTTCCTTAAGCAATGCCATTATGATAGGTTTGATTCCCTGTTCCGCATCCTTGCTCAAAGGATATTGTCTTTTCCTTGGTCTAAAGGCCGATTTTGGTGTAATAATTACTGGACCTGCTGTTCGAATAAGCCCTACATCCGATTTCCTGTTGACCAAAGAACATTTGGTATCTCACTCAAAGCCTTTTTTTCTTCTTCTATCAAGAACGCCAATCAGCTGTCTTTACTCTGTTGTAAGTGTACAGCTGGGCGTGCTTATGCTAACCAATTTAGTTTCTGTTTTGTACTCCTAGGTCTGATAACTCCAAGTCAGTTAGTTTCTCCCATTTTGTCACTTTGTCACCCAAATCTACCCACCTAACATTCCTGTTTTTGGTTAGGCTAACATGCGGTAGTTTATTGGATCTGTACAATTCCAAGAACTCCTGAGGTAATGAACAACTCACCACACTATTGCCCTCAGTGTCCCAGTATAAAGTCCGTAGTATTAATCTATTTGCGGGATTCCTGAACAATTTTGTTCATACTCTTTATCAGGCCCTGATGTGCTGCAATAGTATAGGGTACAATGTAACAAATGTTGTTGATCAACATCGAGGGGAAGCACCTTGCTGGTGGCTACATTCATCAGTTCCTTGGTCACTGCCCTGGACCGGTTGTAACCAGGTCCTGGCTGTACCAATAGTAGGCCTCACCCTCCGATCGTACCACAAAAGCATCAGTTCGCCTCTGTGCCTCCATACCTTTCATGGTAGGGACTACTGCTATGCCAAAAGTTGCATGAGATCTCTTCCTAATAGGTTCATGGGGCATTTAGCAGAAAGTACTATTTTACTTCTCTGGGTTATACCCGAGACAGGGTCAGTTATTGCTATATCATGGGAAAGTGGTTCCCTGTACAGTTGTCCATTTGCTGCTTTCACTAATATATAATCGGGTGACTCAGAATGTTCCGGTAACTTTGAAGGGTGTATCAAAGTTCGTGATGCTCCTGAATCACACAAAAATTTGATTTCTCTCCCTTCCACCAGAAGTGTAACTTCCGGTTTAGTGTCTGCTAAATAGAGCTCCAAGCTCAGTAGTGCCAAGTCCAAAACTTCACTTTCCCCAACTTCTACATCCGGTTGCATGTCATTTGTTTCTTTTATGATATTTACATTATTCCCCTGCTCATTAGTCTCTCCTAATGATTGTCGAGCAGTATAACTGCCATCTAGTCAATCCTCATCATCCTTATCCTTTTCTTCCACGGGTGCCTTACTCCTGCAATCCCTTGCCAAATGTCCCTTCTTACCGCAATTGAAGCATTCACCTCTTTTTTTCCTGTCCTCATAGAACTCTGAGTTTCTGTCAGAACGTTTGTTACCCTGAGTATTTCGCTTACCCTTTTTGGCTGTTTGTACTACAAAAACTTCCGCACCGTCTTCAGCTGTGAAGACCTGTGTTTTCTTTTTCTTTTTACTGTTAAAATGTTTTTCGGCATGCCTAGCATACTCTAATAAGGCTTGGAGCCTACTCGTTCGGTGATCTATCATATGCTTCGTGAAGCTATTGATAGGGGCAATGCAACCTTTTAAAAATGCATTCTTCAACTGTTGTTCATATGAGCTATCATTTTTTTGATTTTCAGGAATAGTCATACCACTATGGTTATTGAAACATTCTAATAATCTACCATAGTATGCGTCTACTGTTTCATTATCTTGTTGCACGCATTGGTTAATGCAAGTCCAATCTGCCCTAGGTTTCCATTTTTCAGTAATGCGGTCTGTAAGACCCTTCAATCTAGTATCTAGTTCTGCGTCACTATGTAGGAGTGGCCTGAGTTGCGCGTCACGGGCATTCCAGGTGCCACAAATCATGTGCCAGTCCGGACCTAAAATTTGTCTAACTACTTTTTCTACCTCTTCCCCATTTAGGTGGTAACTCAATCTCATACCCTGTAAATCTTGTACAAATTTTTCAAAGTTAATTTTTGGATGGGGAATTCCCTCTGTAGCTTTCCGGATGTCTTCCGGTGTCCATGGTCTATACACTAAGAGAGTTGAGGCCTGGCCCTCCTGTCCTGCCTGTGGGTTTGGTACTTCAATTAATGGACAGATTTCCTCACTCTCATCTAATGAATTTCCGCTTGGTTGAACATCTATAAGTGTTTGACGTGTTCGGGATCTAGTTCCGATAGGTTCTCTTACAAATGGTTGTCTTAATACCCCTGTTGTCTCCGGATAACGTGGAGGGGGTCCAGCCCGCCCTCCCGCTTCATATTCTAAGTAAGGCATCGGAGGAGGTGGTGGGGGAGGGGCCGATGCTACTACCGTATTATTATCCTCTTTGTCTAAAAATAATGCTTTTGCATTCTTATTTTTCTGTTCCCTCCGGTTCACTTCCTCAATCCACCTATGTGCTTGAGGAACACCCAACTGTCGTTGTTTTTTTGCCTGACCCTCTGCGTCAGATTTTAACTGTTTCAAAAGTTTTACTAGTGATATTTTATCTAATTTACCATCAAATTCATACTTATTGACCCATTTTGAAAAATGTCTCACATTATCTGCTCTTTGCAATTGCATATACTTTGCATCTTCTGTTAGGGGCGGGTCACGTGACCCTTTAGTGCACTCATTTCCCATGTCTCTTAAAAAAAAAAGACTGTTACGTAACCCTTTCTCTTGTACCACGTGGTATCTTATTCCCCGTATCCACAGTAGTGTCTAGAATGACTGTTTTACTTTGCTTTGTTTATTCCCTGATCTATGACTCAAGATACAATACTTCGACTATCTCTCTCCCTGCTATCACAAACCTTAGCAATAGCACAGTGTAACCTGGTCCCTGATCTAAAACAAAGACAAAGAGGGGAATTCTGCTTACCTGAGCCTCCCGCTTACTGTTATGCTTCTTTTTAGGATCCAGTTTTCCGCTTTTCGGCCACAGATCAGACAAGTGGACAGCCTCTTTACATACGACAATTCAGTCGGAGGTCTTTCCTTCTTCTCCGCAGTTTTCAGTGCCACCTATACACTCTGACCTGCAGCTTACCAAGGGAATTCCGGCACGATTAGGACCAAAATGTTAGATAAATTGTTAAAATCAGACTGTAAAAATCATTCACAATAACAGACAGTAATGCAGGATTCTCAGGTATCTACTGTATATGTATTCTCTAATGTACATTAGGAGGCAAAAAACCATACACAAACTTGTACAGAATTTTGTCTAGCTTTATTTAGGAAGCACATGTCATTTTATACTATTTACAATCAGCTTTTGCCCACCTCACTGACGTGGTCAGTGACAGGGTCTTTACATCATAGTAACTTATGAAAAAGTGCTGAGATAGTGTTTTTCAAAAATCTTTTTCCCATGAGAATATTACAGCCTTGCAAGCACCTGGTCAGTCACAATGTCCTTCCGAGGATGTAGCCAATTCAAGGCCCCTAGATTAGTTCGAATACAATGGATGCATGTCTTCTTTAATACTTCTCTTTGTCTCTTTCTTGTTCACCAGATGGACATTATCTCTGATAGTGCGCACAAGGCCATTCTTCTGGTGGAAGCAGGAAAAGATACATATGCACACAGATTCATTATTTTCTAACTTTGCAAAATAATCTCTTACTGACAGACATGAGCCAGCCGAGCTGGCTACTGTCAGGGTCAAGTTTCTAATCACACTGCAGCTATGCTTCAAGCAATAATATGCAAGTTTATTTCTACTATCATTCTAGTAAAACAGAATTAAATGCATTACATATTATTCTATTTTTCAATCTTTGCACTTCATATATGTTCAAGTTCATTTATATATATCTGACCACACAACTTATATATGTCTGAATATATGTCTCTCTAATAGTTGATATATTTGAATACATATTTTCCTAACAGCTTATATGTGTGAAATACATATTTTTCTAGCAGCTTGTATATGTGAGCACATATTTTTCTAGCAGCTTATATGTGAATACATATTTTTCTAACATATATATATATATATATATATATATATATATGTGTGTGTGTGTGTGTGTGTGTGTGTGTGTGTGTGTATGTGTGTGTGTGTGTGTGTGTATTCATATATACACATATAGACAGATATATATTTCCCCAGCCCAATGAAGTTCTGTATTTCTGCAGACATTTTTAATGAAGCGGCATAGTTGCTTTTTGTTTATATAATTATTTTTTATTTGTTCCTTCACAAGTTGATCAGATAAGTGAACTGGTACAAGGACCTTTTTATCATCACATCTGAGGCCACATGAAGTATTATTATGATGTACTGTAATTAGGATTAATCTGTGGTAGGTAAGTTCATATCAATAATACCAAACAAGAATGAGTCACTGCAACCAACAATGAATCATGCAGTTGTTTGCTGTATAGTGTAAGTCACATTCACATACAGAGGCTGGTAGGTAACAAACAAGTTATGATTGAGTCCATCTATTATTTGTATGTTAGATGTCTAGAAGAAACTATTTTCATCCTACTCAAACTAGGGCAAGATTGAAAAAAACAGACCAGGACGTACTTGTAGGGTATGTGGTAAGGTAGGTGTTGAAAGTGAAAAATAAAATAGTATTTAGACCAAACATACAATAAAAGTCATTATAAATAGATGAAAACATGATAAACCAGTATTTCAGAAACTGGCACATTGAATGCATGCAATAAATGGCAACATTTAGCTCCAAATATATCATTGTCTGCAATATTTCTTAGGTCCAAAGGAATGGTTTTGAATAGTATAGATCTCACAGAGAACAAAGGTACAATAAAAATGTGAAAGACACAAGTACACTAAAAGAGAGAAAAATAGTAGCGTGTCTATGCTGTTTGTATTTTTATGAAGTCTCGATCTTATTCAAGACGAAAGTGCTTAATAATAAATCAGCTGGTTCTACAAGCACTTATTATTTTTCTGAATGCAGATCACAGTTTGGAAAATTCTTTTTCATGTGTTACAGTGAAGAAGTGAGCGAACACCACCACACAAGGACAATTAGTAGTAATGTATTTTATAGTTAGCAGTAGCATGTGGCAGCTACCTTATATGTCAGGCCAAATAGTAAGGAGGCTAGTAAGTTAAATAAACTTTAATGTTTAGAAGTCACTGTGTTGAAGAAAGCACTATGATGTTTCCTAGGGCTGGAAAGTGAGATAAATCCACAGATTTTGTTCTGGCAAGCAGCAACCTTTTTGTTTTGGTGTGAGACCATCAAAACAAGAGGATAGATTATATTCCAAACTAGGCTTGAATGATTTTTTTCTAATAACTTGTATGGCCTCAGCAGAGAGGCTGCATAGTTCTGTGACCATTTTATTTGATTTTTGATCTTAGGCACAAACCATTCAGTATAATGGCTGAACAACAGAGTGGAATCTGAAACACATCCAAAGCTACGTAAAATTGGTAACTTGTGAAAACTGAATCTGGTGAAGATACTTTAGCAAGAGATAAAGGGCATTAGCAAGTCTTTTCTTGGTTTCAGATAGACTGGAAACAACATCATGTCTAAGGCTTAGTAGTACTAGTTCAACAGAATGCAGAGTACCATTTAAACTTGAAAGCTTTGACAGACTATATCATTGATATAAAATAACAAAAAAATGTACCTAGAACTGAAAATTTCAGTGTATTTCTCATAAGAACCTGTAGTACAGTGCTTTTGCATTGTTTATCAACAGTTTTGTCCAAGAGGAAATTAGAAAATTACTCTAAATAAATTATAAGATGAAACCTTTTTTAGTTCATCTAGAAATGGTGATGTCCAACATTGCAAAAAGTGTATTTTTGACCTACAAACCTCACTCTGATTAACAATAACTTCCTGTTCTTGTGGAGGTTGTAATAGACACTGATGGTATAGGAAGAAGAGCACTATACACTTTCTAAACACATAGTAGGTAGACCAAATAATTATATATTTAACTAACATGTACAGTATGATTTGTTTGTAGGCTAACTTCTTCAAAACCTTACTATACAAAGAAAAAATAAAATTGGATCTAAAAATTTCCAGACTTCCTGGATAAGAGATATGAGGGATGAGGAAGACATGCTTTTGAGCATACGCAACAACATCAATGTAAAAAATGAGATTGCAAATGAAGATGAGTGATTTAGAAATGAAATTGTTCGCCATTTCTCAGTAAGTTTGTTGCAGTGAAGCACCAAGCCTTTTCAGGACAGGACTCAAGCAGGTGCCTGACTTTAACATCAGACATTTTCATGAATAGAAAGTGAAGTATCAGTTCGTCCCAGTTAACAAACAGAATAATAGGCACAAATAAGTAAATGTGTCATTAGGATTTCAGAATTCAAATCTAAAAGTGATAATTAAAACATGAAAAGAAGAATACAGGCTTGGCATGTGACAAGTAAACCTCACAAACAGACCCATAATCACACACATAGACACATAGGCGCACACACACACCTACAGTTCACACACACACACACACACACACACACACACACACACACACACACACACACACACACACACACACACACACACACACAGCTACAATAAAAGAAATGAAGGTTCATTAAACAGTCATCCAGAGAAACAGATTTAATTTTAAGGATTTTTTTCATTTAGCTTGGGTATCTTTACAAAGAGTGTGTGTTACAATGTCAGACGTCCAAAGCAGTAGCACACACTAAGCCAAACACCAAGTAAGCTGGAGGTATACAGATGATCCTGTTGTTCTTTCAGCCACCCGTGTATATATAAAAATAACATGGCTTCATATGTAATGAAAAACAAGTAATTTTGTCATTTGAAAAATAGTTCAGCTGCAGCCATAAAGTAACCTCTCTCTACAAAATAATATTGCTAAAAATTGAAATTGGAGTTATGCAATCAGATTTATTCCTGAAAGCAAGTGCAGTCCTTAGAAGCTAGGGAAGGTATATTTCTGCATGTCAAAGAGGAAACAGCACTTAAAGTTTATAATACATTTGAGTGTTAAGGAAGAGGAAAACATTCTTGCAGAAGCAACAAGATAGATGTTTACAAGTGAAGAAAGTTTTACTATTTGTTCTCATGAGGGCACAGCTACAGCCTTCTAATGAGTTTTTTTCTTTTTATCTTGATTCTATAAAACCATTTACCTTCCCTTCTATTCTCTTGCTAGGCCTATTTAACTTGCTTGAACTGAGAGATCTACTACCAATTTGCTTGTCAGGACAAGGGTTTCTAGCATCTTCCTCCTGTTCTGCCACTGTGCGGATCCACTGTTACATACCAAAGAAATTACATGTAGTTTTCATCTGTGAGGCTAAGTCTCCTGCATTCATAAGCGATGCCATCTCAACAGCTGTGCCATCCTTGACAGAAAGCACTTTTGTTGTTCCTTGTTCACAACATAAGCACTATACTAGAGACCTCACTTCTGATATATGAACCCATTTCTTCAAGACAGATGTTCACTGTACACATGCATCACTCTTCAGCATTCAAAACTGCAAACACTAATAGCTGCATTAAAGCAAACACACCAAAAATCATAAATAGTTGTTAATATATTTGAAAGCATTTTTGCAGGGAGCTTTACAATCTCTGCATGTTTGTAGTGAAAGTGAATACTAACTCTGAAATCACTGTACTAGCAGTAAGAGGATTTCTCCAGGGTATTGCAGACCTAAAAATAATATGTACTCAAAGGCAGTCTTTACATGTTTGTGTTTAGAACATGTGTATGGTGAACTTGTCTTGCTCCTACATCCCAACCCTTTCCCCAGGTCAGAGGTGAGCAGGCTGTGTCATCATTCCTGTCTTTCTCTACTGCCAGCTTATTCAGTTCTAAGTACGCCAATCAAACTTTGGTCATCTGTATCTGTGTCAGAGCTTTCTCCTATTAGACTATTGGGTTGGAAAATCCAATGATGCTTATGGTACTGGATAAGAATTAAGCCAAGGATTCTGCATTGAGATTTACTCTGAAACAGAATAGTGCTAATACCACAACTGATCACACGAAGGAAAGACTACTAAAATAATCAGAATTTACTTTAAATATGTGTGTGCATGGAGCAAGTTGCATTACTTCATCATAATTCAAAGAGCTGATTGAAGTGATTGTTGTGTTTAGAGTGACTGTTGCTGTAGTTTAGTCATCTGTTAACTGAAAGCAGCTTCAACTCAGCAACAACTCACAAATATTGAATATCTTAACAACAGTTAGAATTCTATATATGAGTGGCTACTAATTTTGAGCAAGTGGCCATTTTTTTATTATGGCATTAGTGTATTTAACTGAAAGGATGTAGGGGTTAATCTTCCTTTGCTGCAGGTGCAGGAGAGGCTTGTCCTCTGCAAAATATATTTTTAAGTAGAACTTATCGAGTTGAAGGTTCAAACACATTTTATCTGGATGAACATTCATCGAGTGCAATCAAAGGGTAACCAAGGGAAAGTGCAAAGTTGCTTATAAGAAATCCTGAAATGAGTAAAATCAACAAAAAATTACATATAAGTTATGAAGTTTCAGGGCAAATGGAGAAGTTGGGTAAATATGATATTTGGAAAACTTTGTGTACTACATATGGTTGTAAGCATAACAAAACATACATGACCAATGACCATTAGTCACTTATATTAAAGGCATGAACTACAAAAAAAAAAAAACAGTCCATTCAGAATGATGGCACCTTCCTAGTATCTTGACCTTTTTGACCAGAGGTTTGAAGTCCTAACACAATGGGTTAAGACCAAATATGTGGTCTTATCCCATTCTTTGAGTAGCATATTCCCTGGAAACACTGTAAATGCAGATTATCACTGAGCCATGTTGTACTGTAATGCTCCATAGAACTCCACCCAACCCCAAGCACAGGAGGACCTAATACACAGTGGAATACCACAAGCTGCTGTATGCCATTCAAGAAAATAGAATGTGTTGCATACCATCAAGGACAACCGCCCTTCATATGCATTACTCATATTCTTCTTAGTGGTGTGCAAGCCACAATGTGTACAATGCTTGCCCACATCAGTGCACTGTCTATGAATCCCAGAGCTACCCTGCTGTAGAGGTTCTATTTCTTATATAAAGTTTGCTTCTTTATACTGGCAATAATTTTCATTGAGAAGCTTAAAAGTTAGTGGATTAAGCTAGATAATGGCCCTGGCAGATACAATCAGCTAGTCTGTTCTTCATAGGGTTAAACAGTGGTGCCACATTTGTTTGCTTAGTGAATAAATCTCAGTACTTCTTTTAAGGTAATATGTATGTATCTGTGGACAGAGTAAAGCAAGTACAGGCACGGCATATATAACTCTGGAAATTTGTCAGTTAGCTTTTGCTTCTTTCTTTAGTACTAAGAAGATGAGACATTTTTAGTGGATTTTTAAGCTGAGATTATAGTTTTTATTATTTTTTTTTTTTAGTTATATTTGTGTACCAGGGTAGTGCTCAATATTGACCTATTTCGGGCTCCACCAGGCCTCTGCATGTCAAAGAATATGCAGACTTTTGAGCTAAAAAAATTCCAAGGTACTTGTGCTGTGATATACACAGTGGGGAACTAGTTGGTTCTTGTATTATCAAAGTTTATGCTGAAATTACTCTTTCACAGTTTCGTAGTTTGAAATTACTGCATAAAGGTCAAAGAACATCAAAACACAGTCTCCATTGTCATAAAATAAACATTAGGCTGGATTTAATAATGCCTGCATGGTACACTAAATATGTGTGTGCATCATGGTACAACCTGCACATGGTAGCACAATCTTTTGAATTCAGTAAGCAGCTTTACATGCTGTGAAGAGCTGCACAAACACAATAAACATTGTGGCATGATCATTACTGCATAAGCAGCAGAACTGTAGGGTATATATTATATGAACAAAAGTTCATATAATTGAATGCTGTAAACAGCGAAAATGCCATTCTTCGAACCCTTTATTGTGGGGGGCTGCACCCCCCCATACACACCAGGAAAGGGCAAATTTCCCGATCTTCACTGTACCACACTCTCACAAAAAACACATAGATGAACAGCATTTTCGTGTATACAGCCGTTTGATATTTTGGACTTTCGTTCTTCTAATAGGAACCTGAACTGTATGCTAATCAACCAATGCAAGATGGAAGAGCTATTCAACAAGCTATAAAGCAATCTTGTAGACTTGGTGCAGGTTTTGCCTGTGAATTCCCAAACCTATCAGAATACAGCCAAGGGAACTACTGTACATGGAACAATATTAGCGTCTGCTGTTGCTCTTACATATGTGTCTTTTTTATTGTATCTGCTTTAATTTCTGAAAAAAAAAATATATATATATATACTTGTTTCCCACCTTTCTGAACTAGTATAATCCAGTTTTCAGGTTACTGCTGAATTCAAGGCTGTGTAACAAGCTTCTGTATTGCCCATACCTTACTTGGATAGAAGGAAAATGTCTCTGTTCACCTGTGAGAAAGGGGAGCTTTGAGTAACCTATATGTCCCTGGAGGAGTGGTTTCAGCCCAGAAGTTAGTAGTTTATTGGCCATTTTGGGCTAATTTCTATCTGTTTCATTTCCCTGCTATAAAAACCGCATTTGCGCAGTTTTGCGTGCCGGGCAGCGTCGGTTAACTAGGGTTAAAGTATTCCCGGCTCCATGAAGTGTACTCTTCAATTTTTCCCTTGGAACTAGACAAACTTTCAACTTAAGCACTCAAACCATTCATTTCTCAGCCGAGAACTTACTCAAAACTCATAGCAAGCACTAATTAACCCTAGCACTAGACCTCCCTATACTGTCCAGAAGGACAAGGCTCTCTATTTGTCCCTACCAGCCAATCAGTAAAACAGCTCACTTTACCTATTCAGGCATGTCTAAAGGGCAGTTTCAGGTGTACTCTCCAGTCCAACTGGTGAATCTGGGCATTTTGAGGCAATGTTACAACTGCCTCATGTACAGAGACAACCCTCTTCTCCTACCACCAATTACTAATATATGCGAGAGATGCAATTATACAGCCAAACTGGAGGCAAAGCTCTCTCAACCCAAGACTGGAACTGACAGTCAAGAGGAGAAGGAAAATACTTGCAATACGCCACCAGTCTCACATAGACCTACTAAACCAACACCGGCAAATAACACAAATAAATGTACGAAAACATACTCGGAGGCTCTAAATAAAAATCTGCAAAAGCAACAGACACCTCCAAAGCAGACACCCAAGCAACCTCCACACCCCATCACAAACCATGAAACACATACTTCACATAATCAGTGTGCCACGCAATCACAGCCCTTAAGGCAAACTAACATAACCAGCACACTAGTAATAGGCGACTCTATAGTCAGGCACACTGAATCCCACTAACTAGGCTGGACAAGGAGAAGGTTACAATTAGCTGCCTGTCTGGTGCCAGGATTTGCCACATAACACAAGCACTCAGGTCGCTCCAGAACAAGTACAAATATGACTCTGTCATTGTCCATTTTGGTGGAATGACCGGAGACGTACCTCCCTGGACTACATGAAAAGAGACATGGAAGAGCTCTCTGATCACATAGCCCAGGCCGGTATGACCCTGACCCTGAGTAGCATCCTGCCCTCACCAAGAATGATGCCACAGTATAAAGAAAAAATGATCAATTTCAACAATTGGCTAAGTTTCTGGTGTCATTCAAAGGGGATCCAGTATCTGTCTGCCTGGGATGACATGCTTGACAAGCCACATTGCTTCGCAAGAGATGGCTTGCACCTGTCACCCTTAGGCTTTCAAATACTGGCCAAGGCTTTTGCCGCCCCCATAGTGCCTTTTTTAGGCAAGGCTCAAAAGACAAACCCACCACCATAAATAGCACAAGTAACCAAAAGCTAAGGGTAATGCTACTCAATGCCAGAAGTCTAAAACTCAAAATACATGCACTCGAGGCACTCCTCAGTATGGAGAACACCGATATCTGTTCAGTAACAGGAACCTGGTTTAAGGTTCCAGAGAGCACACCAGCACTACCAGGCTATAACTCATACCATACTTTTTGGCACAGAACACGGACAGAAACACAAAAGATGGGGGTGTATCCATATTCATCAAGGATACCCACACCTCCAGGTTAATGGTGCAGCACAATGCCTCAGCAATCATCCATGTGCAACTAACAATGGGCAAAACTGTAATTCAAATTGTAGCTTGCTACAGATCACCCACCATGACCCAGAACCCCCATTCCACATTTCTGGAGACACTGGAAAATATGAAGGTCCTACCAAATGGCCTAATATTGGGTGATTTCAATTACCCAAACATTAACTAGGAGAACTACTCAAGTACTAACTACCATGCCCAATGCTTCATAGAATTTATAAACTCGAACACCATGGATCAACTGGACAACACCCACACCAGAGGTGACAATATATTGGACCTGGTCATTACCAACATGGGCAACTAGTGTTCTACATGGGAGGTCAACCCCTCACTGGTTAGATCAGACCATAGACTAATCACTCTGGATATCCACATTCCACCCCCACCCCCAATCAAGAAAACCACAGTGAAAAAATTTTCAAAAGCAAACTTCACGTTACTTAAGACCGAGGTGGAAAGGTTCACAGCCTCCATATGCTCAATGCTGTCCAAGCTGCTGAATCCCTTACAAAGGCACTCTATGAGCACCTGCAAGAATGCATGAATCGTGCTATACAAAGCAAAACCAAGACTCACTCCTCCAAGAAAAGGAAACCAGTCTGGTGGACCCTGCCATAAACAAGCTATACACCAGAAGGAGGAAACTAGTACAGAAAAGAGTAAAATCCCAAGAATGAAAGACATCCCTGATTCAGCAAGAAACTACAATCCCTCATAAAATCATCCAAGGCTGGCTTCGAAAGAAAAATTGCCAAGGACTCCAATGATAACAACAAAGCGTTCTTTAGCTATGTCAAGAACCTAAGTGGAAACTCTCAGATCTGCTCTGAGTTAGTGCAAAATGGCACAAAATACACTGAATCGACTGATATTGCAAGCATTCTGGAAGACAGGTTTTAGTACAAACTTCGCCCCCTTCTCACCACCTAAAGGGCCCATAACCATACCAGAAGAACATAGAGCCCCGGCAATCACTGACACACAGGTTAAAACAGCCCTATCCCAAACCAAAAACACAGCTTCAACGGGACCAGACGGTGTCCCAGGCTGTATCTTACACAAACTCCAAAATGAACTAACCCCTCACCTAAACACACTGTTCAAACTCAGCCTCTCTACAGGCTACATACCCATAGAGTGGCACACAGCAACATTTATCCCACTCCACAAAGGTGGAGCCATAACCGACCCCAGGAACTATCACCCTATAAGCCTGACTGGCCTGGTCTGCTAGGCTATGGAGCGCATCATCATGGAATTCATTATCAGGGACATTGGGAAACTCCAAACACTAGACCCTACCCAGTTTAGCTTTGTTAAGTGCAGATCATGCCTCCTAAACCTGGTGGACTTCTTTCAGGCAGTTAGCAAGGCTTTAGATGAGGGAAAGGAGGTCCGCACAGCCTACCTAGACCTTGCAAAGGTTTTCAACACTATTCCCCATTCTGGTATTATAGACAAGCACACCAGTCTGAACATAAACCCCTATGTCATGAGATGGGTTGCCAATTGGCTCATGGATAGAACCCAAATGGTGAGAGTTGCAGGCTCTAGTTCCGACTCTAAACTGTTTACAAGTGGCGTCCCCCAGGCCTCAGTTCTGGGACCCCTCATGTTCGGTGTATACTTCTCAGAGGTACAGGCAAGCAAAGGAGGACTATGGCTGACCAAGTTCACAGATGACTGCAAACTGGGCAGCATAATTAACTCTCTGGCTGATACCGACATCCTCTAGAAAGGTCTCACTGAGACGGACACCTGGTGTCAAAATCATGGCCTCAAGCTAAATGCCAAAAAGTGCATAGTCATCCCTTTTGGAAAAAGCAAAGTACCCGCGAACTACCACATTCGTGGTAGTCCCCTAAATGCAAAAAAGTAATAAGGGATCTGGAGACCCAAGTAGATAGTAATCTCTCCTTTGATAATCACATTGCCAAAGTGGTTAGAAAATCCTTCTATGTGGCCCACCTTATCACAAAAGGGTTTGCATCCAGATCATAAGAGGTCATTGTGCCCCTCTATGCATTGCTCATCAGACCCATCCTAGAGTACAATGCCCCATTTGGGATATACCTTACAAGACACCTACAACAGTTGGAAAGACCACAGAATTACCTCACCAAGAGGATCACTGGCCTCAAACAGATGCCCTATGCAGCTCGACTGAGGAAACTCCAGCTGTACTCGGTTGCATACCACCTACTAAGAGGTGATCTATGCCTGACATGCAAGGCCATGTCCAACACAGAATTGATAGACATGCTCCACCTAAAGAAAACCATATTCCCTTGAGCCACATGCTCTAGGGATCTAAACCTCACTACAACAATAAATAGGACATGCTGGAGGGATAGATTCCTGTTCCAGTAACTTCCCATGCTCTGGAACAAGATTCCAATCTACATTAGGCAGAGCTCCTCGCTAACACTCTTCAAAAGAAGCCTTGACGAGTGGATGGGAAACAGAAGGTTTACCCCAGGGATCACTTTAAGGGCTCTGTTGGACAGAGGCACAGGGAACTAATCTAAGGGGGTGGCGAAAGCCAACACATTCTGGCTAGGCTTATAAATGTCTTCGGGCAGATAGTCTAGTACCTACCTATGAACCTATGAACCTATATGTGTATGTGCAACAGACCCATGTCTATGCTGCTGTTGCTGCTAATATGACCTCAGCCAAAAAGAAGAAGGGTGTTTAGACCCATTTTAACATTTCACAGTCTGCATGCGGTGGAAATTGTAAAGCACTACAGGGTGGATAGAGACAAATTACAGGAACTCTGTAACTTCTGTTGTTCTCAACAGAAAGCAAGGGCAAAGCGAGGGGAGCCAATATGTGTGGAGACTAAGGTATATGTAGCACTTATAATATTAGTTACAGGAACCTTCCAGAGACTAACGGGGACATTTTGGGGGTGTCACAGGCATCTGCATCCAGGATACTACATCAATTCCTGAATGCCATGCTACCACTTGACAGTGACTACATACACTTTCTTCGTACAACTGAGGACAGAGCTACAACTATACAAGATTTCTACCCTGTAGCAAAATTCCCTGAAGTGTTGGCTGCCATAGACTGCATGCACATTGAAATCAAAGCAACACCCAGGGAATAGGGAAGGGTGTACATAAACAGAAAGGGCTTCCGCTCCATTAACTGCCAGACTGTGTGTAAGGCTAAGAGAATTATCCTGAATGTGTATACTAGCAACCCAGCCATTTACCATGACTCCCACATCTGGCACAACTCAAAACTGTATCAGATATTTTCTAGGGGGGGATATATCACAAGGTTATTAACTGGGGAATACATGGTATTCCCTCAAGCCATGGCTGATGACGCCCATTAGAAATGCACACACACCCACTGAAAAATGCTATAACGTGGGAAACTATCAAACAAGAAATATTATAGAGCATGTGTTTGGGCTACTGAAGTCATGGTTCCACTACCTAGACACATCAGGGGGAGCCCTGCAGTACAATCCCCATACTTGTGCTGAAATTTTCACTGACTGTGCTATCTTTCACAATATTGTTCTGAGAAAACAGTTTCAGAAAGAACACCAAGGGGAAGTGAGCATCCTGCCACCACTGGCAAAGTCACCACAGTAACACTCAGGTGAGGAGTAGAGAGGGAAACACCAGCCATTGTGGGTGTAGATAGACATAGGCATGCACAATATGCTCTCGCCTGGGCAAGAGGCAAGGGATAGCACACATGCTCACTATCCAAGAGGCTAAAATTATCATCCTATGCACATACATACAGTAAAATGTATGCCAGGCAAGGCTCACAACCTTTACTTACCCATGCAATTGCTGTGTACTGCTAGCTTTGCACAGAATAAGTCCCAATTTAAAACATTTGTAACTGCCAGACTATCAAGATAAGTGCTGAATGTAGAATAGGAAAATAAATGGCTAAAAATACAAATGAATGACAAATCCTCACATAATGTTACATCCTAATGTAACTAACTAGAAAGTGGGTGAATTTTACAGCAATTACATCAATATGTGACAACAATGAGTTATGTCACTAGTTGTGTTCACTATCAACTAATAGGCCTCATGCAAGAAAGATACACACATTACAAAAACATGTAATAAAGCAGTACAATTTCCAAAAGAGTATCACAAACACATATATAATAAGCACTCAGTCAGCTATGCATCCTGAACATCAGACAAAAGACTTATATACACCCCTGAATCCAAAAGACAGAAAATCAAGGATATGGTACAGTTATCATCATTTGCTCAGGGTGCTGTTTGGTGGAGGGGGAAGCAGGAGGCCAAGGCTAACACAAAAGGTAGTAAGTGCATGTGAGTAATACAGGCAGGCAGGCAGAAATTTGGATAAAATATCAAATCGCCATTGAGACAGAATGAGCTGTAAGTCTCTTGAATGACGCATGTAATGTTCTGTGTGTGTGTGTGTCTGTCTGGAGAATCAAGTTGAAATGTGTGTAACTGTCTGCAAGAACACATCCAAGCTTTGTACTAGCTCTACATTCTGGTATGGTGAACAAGTGTGAGTCATGCATGATAGAGGTAACAGTTCATTGTTGTCACCCCCTGACCGTGAGAACTCTCTCTACCAGGATTTGCACTGGCATGTCCATGCCTATGGTCAGATGTGTGGCTAATGTCTGCTGGACAAGTGTCCTCATGAGTATGCCCAGTATCATGACCCCAAGGCCTACCACATCTGGGTGTGGACACCTCAATCTCTGATGGAGCAGTGGAAGTACTGTCACTATGGCAGCATGATCAGGTATGGCCACAATGCTGGCTAACAAAAGATGATGATGATGACCCACATCCATGTGGATGCTGTCCCCCTCCAGGTAGATGTTCCTTCACAGGGACTGTCTGTTTCATTCATCTGATCCATTGAATCAGCAACATGGTGGCGGCACACATGGCAGTGTTGTGCCACATCTACAACTCTATGTATGTCCTCAGAGGCCCTAGTAGATTGGCCTGCACCCCCCATGGCGGCCCTAAATGTACATCGAGTGGCGCGTAATGACACACCATGATCAGGTGGAAGCTGGGCAGCAGGCTTTGACTGAGCACCCCTAGCATCCCTCCTGCAAGGCACCTTGCCCACATTTTGGCTAAAGCCGTAGTCAGCCAGTACTGAAGTTGCAGTAGCCACATTACTCTGATCTAGTGTGTCACGCTCCACCTGTCAAATATCTGAGGTCTCAGTGGAATAGGTATGCTTAGACCTACAGACTGTCCTCAAGGGAAATTCAGGGGATGGCTGAATGTCAAATTCAGTGTCAAATTCAACTTCTGCACCCCCAAATTTGACTGTGTTTGGTGACCATCACCATCAGAGTCTGACGATACTCTGACATCAGGTGGTAAGAGTTCTACATTTCTACGGTCAGGATCACCTGTGACAATAAGCAACAAACACATGAAAGAAATTAGTACCTACACTAAATATTTAAAACAATTCATATGATAACAGACTAACACTGGTCACATATTGCAGATGGTACAGCAATGTACACAACACTAATTACACCCACCTCACACATACAGATAAATGTATAACTCTGACAAATTTTCATCAACAATCAAATAAAAATGTTTCCATTACCATGTACAGATGACTCCACATTTGGTAAGGAGGATGGTCCTTGAAAAATGAATCAAGTTATGGATGCAATCATAACAGTGGCAATAACACAGGTGGAAAGTGATTTCACAATTTTTGCCTATATGTCCATTAACAATAATTTTAACTGAAACTTGGCTAACACATCCACCCAAAGCCCATGTGTAATGAACAAAAATGCATTGTTAAGTATCTTACGTCATCAATAGGATCATCCAAAAAACAATAAAAAACATCATGAAGTATTATTTACATTTTTCTGTATTTTACTGTACAAATAAATCTTACAATTTGACATATAAGCTTACCTGGAACCTCTTTCTGGCACATACTTGTCCTCCAAGAAGCACCAGCATGGACATCAATCACATCTTGATGTGCAGTTTCCACGGAGCCCTTTGGATCTCTGGCAAAGGACAGGAACTCTTCATTTTGGTGTCAGTGGTGGCTGTGAAACTGCCCCAACATAGCCACCTGTTCACAGGCAACTGCAGCTGCTCTCCCATCAGACTGATGAAATCATATCAGTGGCTCTATGACACACTTGGTCATAGGTCTTGGTGCCCCCCCCCCCACAGTATTCACAACATTGACTATCTGGTTCCAAATCTACATTCTGTCCCCCATATCCCCATGTCCTCTTCCAAGCAGAAAGGTGCTGTGACGCCTGAATGCTTGCACTACAATATCGTTTTCATGGTCACTGAAAGGAAGTTTACATGGATTTGTAGGCTTGGGTTCCATAATCCTTTGTGACATAAAACAGAGAAGAATACAACCCATAAATATCACATAATCATTTTCCTTCTCATACACACACACACACACACACACACACACACACACACACACACACACACACACACACACACACATATATATATATATATATATATATATATTCTTTTTTTTTCAACATTAAACAGTGGAAACATTCATTTAAGTTATTAAAATTAAAGGATATGTGATTGAACCATATAACACTCACACAAAAAACAATCTTTGGTCTAAAAAAAGGAATGCCACTTTAATAATGTATTGTTTACCATGGAAATAACAGGATTACACAATAGCAAGAACAAATCTCTTTACATACACACACAATTGTTGTTGTGGCTATACAAAAATGGTACTTGTCTCTCCAAGCAAACCAAGGAATACCACATAATTCAATTGCTATATATGCTTTCAACACAATTCTCACAATAAGTGTAAACATTTTAAACAAAAAATTCAATTTTATACAATTGCCAGTCAACTCTCACTGTGCCCAGCACTCCCCTGGAGGTGTCTAGCGACCATTTTAGAAGCACAACACCCCTGTGTCATCGGCAATATAGTACTTTACATTTCTCTGGAATTACATAAGAAAATTAAAATAACCCAGTTTTAAGAATAACACTTGTGATGAAAGTTAACAGCCTATCTGAGAAAGAATGTCTGCCCAAAATGCCTATGCCAACAGTGAACTATAAGAAGTGCATAGACATTTCCATTTTATAATGCATGTGTATAAATATGTACTTTGTAACATGTTGACAAATCTAGAATGTATTTGAAAAGTATAATCATATCTTAACAACTTAACAAGATCAGAAGCCTTTTCTGCAGATAAATCAAAAGGAATAGCAATCCTCTTCATCTTCTTCTCCTTTCAGCTGCTCCCATTAGGGGTCGCCACAGCGGATCATCTGTTTCTATTTCTTCCTGTCCTCTGCATCTTGCTCTGTCACACCAACCACCTGCATGTCCTCTCTTACCACATCCATAAACCTTATCTTAGGACTTCCTCTTTTCCTATTACCGGGCAGCTTCATCCTTAGCATCTTTTTCCCAATATACTCTGCATCCCTCCTCAGCACATGTCCAAACGTAATCTTACCTCTCTGGCTTTGTCTCCAAACCTTCCAACCTGGGCTGACCCTCTAATATACTTATTCCTAATCCTGTCCACCCTCATCACACCCAGTGCAAATTGTAACATCTTTAACTCTGCCACGTACAGCTCTGACTCCTGCCTTTTTGTCAATGTCAATGTCTCCAACCCATATAACATAGCTGGTCTCACTACCCTCCTGTAGACCTTCCCTTTCACTCTTACTGGTACTCGTCTGTCACAAACCCTCCTGACACTCTTCTCCACCCACTCCATCCTGCCTGTACTCTCTTCTTCACCTCTCTTCCACACTCACCATTACTCTGAACTGTTGATCCCAAGTATTTAAACTCATCCACCTTCCCCACCTCTACTACCTGCATCCTCACCATTCCTCTACCCCCCCATTCACACACACATATATTCTGTCTTAGTCCTGCTGACCTTCATTCCTCTTCTCTCTAGAGCATATCTCCACCTCTCCAGGGTCTCCTCCACCTGTTTCCTACTCTCACTACAGATCACAATGTCATCTGCAAACATCATAGTCTAGGGGACTCCTGTCTGATCTCGTCTGTCAACCTGTCCATCACCATTGCAAATATGAAAGGGCTCAGAGCTGATCCTTGATGTAATCCCACCTCCACCTTAAATGCATCCGTCACTCCCACTGCAGACCTCAGTGCTGTCACACTACCCTTGTAGATATCCTGTACCACTCTTACATACTTCTCTGACACTCCGGACGTCCTCATACAATACCACAAATCCTCTCTAGGCACCCTGTCATATGTTTTCTTTAAGTCTACAAAGACACAATGCAACTCTTTCTGACCTTCTTTGTACTTTTCCATCAACACTCTCAGAGCAAACATCGCATCTGTAGTGCTCTTTCCTGACAAGAAACCATAATGCTGATTGCTAATCATCACCTCCCTTCTTAACCTAGCTTCCACTCCTCTTTCCCATAACTTCATGCTGTGACTGATCAACTTAATCCCTCTGCGCATCACCTTAATTCTTAAAAATTGGTATTTTCCATTCCTCAGGCATCCTCTCACCTTCCAAGATTTCATTAAACAATCTAGTTAAAAACTCCACTGCCATTTCACCTAAACACCTCCATGCTTCCACAGGTATGTCATCCGGACCAACAGCCTTTCCATTCTTCATCCTCTTCATAGCTATCCTTACTTACTCCTTGCTAATCCACTGCACTTCATGATTCACTATACGCACATCATCCAACCTTCTCTCCCTTTCATTCTCTTCATTCATCAGCCCCTCAAACTACCCTTTCCATCTGCCCCACACACTCTCCTTGCTTGTGAGTACATTTTCCTCATTATCCTTTATCACCTTTACCTGCTGCACATCTTTACTAGCTTGGTCCCTCTTTCTAGTCAATTGTACAGGTACTTTTCTCCCTCCTTAGTATCCAACCTTTCATACAACTCTTCATACACCTTATCCTTAGCCTTTGCCACCTCTCTCTTTGCCATGCACTTCATCTCCTTATACTTCTGTCTACTTTCTTCATCTCTCTGACAATCCCACTTCTTCTTCGCCAACCTCTTTCTCTGTATACTCTCCTGTACTTCCTCATTCCACCACCAGGTCTCCCTGTCCTCCTTCCTATTTCCAGATGTCACACCAAGCACCTTTCTAGCCATCTCCCTTACTAGCTCTGCTGTAGTTACCCAGCTATTCGGGAACTCTTCACTGCCATCCAGTGCCTGTCTTAAGTCTTCCCTGAACTCTACCTCACCATTACCCTTTTTCAATTTCCACCATTTGATCCTTGGTGCTGCCCTCACACTCCTCCTCCTCTTCTTGATCACCAATGTCATCCCACAAACCACCATCCTATGCTGCCACCACTTTACAGTCTCCAATCTCCTTCAGACTGGCCCTTCTACATAAGATATAATCCACCTGTGTGCATCTCCCTCCAATCTCGTATGTCATCCTATGCTCCTTCCTCTTGTTAAAATGCGTATTCACCACAGCCATGTCCATACTTTTTGCAAAATCCACTACCACATGACCTTCTGCATTCCTTTGCTTAACACCATACCTACCCATCACTTCCTCATCCCCTCTGTTCCCTTCACCAACATGCCCACTGAAATCTGCTCCAATCACCACTCTCTCACTCTTGGGTACAGTCATCACCACTTCATCCAACTCACTCCAAAATTTTTCTTTCTCATCCATCGCACACCCAACTTGTGGAGCATAGGCACTAACAACATTCATCATTACACCATCAATTTACAGCTTCATAAACATCACTCTATCTGACACTTTTTTCACCTCTAAAACACTCGTACTGTTCCTTCAGGATAAACCCTACGCCATTTCTCCTCCCATCCACACCATGATAAAACAATTTGAACCCACCTCTGATACACCTAGCCTTGCTCCCCTTCCATCTGGTCTCTTGCACACACAATATACCAACCTTCCTTCTGTCCATCATATCAGCTAGCTCTCTCCCTATACCAGTCATGCTGCCAACATTCAAAGTTCCAAAACTCACTACCACAGTCCTAGCCTTTACCTGGCTTCGGGCATACCTTCCCCCTCTTCTCTTCCTTCGGCCAACAGTAGCCCAATTTCCACCAGCACCCCTGTTGGCTAACAGTATTGGCGGCGGTCATTGTTAACCCGGGCCTTGATCGATCCAGTATGTATATCTATACTGTTGTCCGCTTGTATTATTTGGCAAAATTTTACACCAGATGCTCTTCCTGATGCAACCCTCCCCATTTATCCAGGCTTGGGACCGGCACAAGGAAATGCACTGGCTTGTGCATCCCCAGTGGCTGGGTTAGCAATCTTCTATGTTCTTCAAATACACAAGTCTCCTCACCTTCAGGTTTCTAGCTACATGGTTACCTTTCATAATGTATATTCAGGCTTCTGAGTGCTGTGAAGGTGCAAGTGAAGTGAGAACTCATTAGAATTGCTGAATCTCAAACATATGACTTTATGTAGCAGGTGTAACATAGTATAGGCACTATCTCATTGTTAGTTGCTAAAGGACTACAACTATACAACTATATATATATATATATATATATATATATATATATATATAAACTAATGACTGTGTCTGGAAAACATGTTTTAAGTTGCAATGATCAATCTGCACAGTAATGACTCCAAAAAATACACCTGTTGTCCAGTTTTCCCTGTGGAAAATGCTGTAAGTTCAAGGTCAGAATACAGGAGAGCCAGGATTCCAGTCCTGCAAACTCCAAATTTTATTAATGCTGTTCCACTGTAATTTATATTGAAATTAAAAGTATAACTATAATTATACATAAAACTGACTATGTATAGCAGTGGACATCATATGAATTATATGTGTGACTGAGGGTATCCTGGCAATTATGTGACTGTACTTAAAAGTGCCTTTTCTGCCCTGAGATGCACTTCATACTTCAGTGATAGTTATATACACATGAATGTATAAACCAGGACATTGATAGGTCTCACACACACATGGTTAACCACTCACTCTTAAATGTGTCTATATAATTAATGAGCACGTCTGGCAAACACTTCCTCTGGCAAGGAGGTAAAAACACCTATGTGGATATTATGTATTGCCTAGTTTGCAGAGGTTTGAATTGCACATTGGACACATTACTTTTATTAGCATGCAAAGCCACCCAAAAAATATGTCAAGTCATAAAATTTATACACCCCAATACATGTCTGAAAAGCTAACTCACCTACCATGTACAACAGCATCCAACCCATAAACTAATTCCAGCTATCATGGCATTGTTGTAATGCAGACATCACTTCAATGACCTGAAAAGGTGCAGGCAGGCACAACTCAACCAGTGGCTAGATGAGGTTAGGACTGCTGACATCCCACTGTTGTGTGTAAGTATATAGCTAAGGAGTACTTTAAATTTTGCTCAAAGCTGGAGATAGGTAAGGCTAGTATGCATAACGCTCTTCTGTTTTTCTCTCCTCTGTGTTTTTCAACTGTCCAGGAGATTGCAGTGAACAGGGAAGGCCACGCTGAATGTTTCGAAAGGCTAAGAGCAGCAATAGAATATGTATGCAGCACAAAATAATTATTATTGTATGTAAAGTATTATTCTTTTATACATTATTAGCAAATTAAGCATGCATATCTTAACTGTAAAATCAAGCATGCACGCTTCATTATTAAGCTGAAATGAATTGTAGGAGTCACTTGTAATGGTGTATTCAGCTGTTGTGTGTTCAAATCCCACAAGTAACAAATGCATACTAAAATAATAAAACATTATTAAATATTAATTACAACAAAATTAGCATAAATGCCATGTTATTAACTTAATCTGTATTATTTAAAAAGCATATGTGCAATATATGCATATTGTAAAGAATACTTGGAACAATTATCAGTCCTAGTTTTTAGTTTTAAAAAAGTATAATTACTGTAAGAGTAAACGTATATTTATATCATAGTAATTTATTGTATGCCACTTATGATGGTTCTAATTATCTTTTTCTTTTTTTGTTTCTTACACCACCGCTTATCTGTCTTTTTTAGTTTTATATGTGTGTTTACAATGTTCTGATGTCATCCATTTTTGACAACTGGCAAAATGATATCCAGGACAGGGAGGTAGGCCAACCATTGTGGTTCAGCCACTGAGGAAGGGGATGATGGCGACAGTTTTGAGGCTGAAGTCTAGGTTCTCACTGTCCTCATGCTTGATGGGCATTGGCATCCAATGTCTCCTACTTATCCCCAGTCATAGTGTCCCACAATCTTTCATGTTCCTCACCATCCCTGTCTCTGTCTAGTTTGTCCTGTTTGTCTGCAATTGCCTCCTCACCTACCCAAGTTACCTGACCCTGAAATACCTATGTAACTTACCCAACATTCCTCTCTTAATGAAATTAAAATAAAAAAATGGGCAGCACCTGTTCCACAAAAAAAAAAAAAAATTATACATAGCTCTCCACTTCACACATGTCTTCTTGACACACTAATTTTAGTTCACTTGGATATACAACATGATTATGTTATTGTCATCCATCTTTGTTGAAGTGACAGTCCAGATTTATCCAATATTCTATCCGTGTTCATTTTACAATGTTGAAGAAGTGGACTGTTATAGTTCTTTTTTATTTCCCTCCTGCACATTCCTATATTGCTTCCCCTATGTTCTTCCTCCTGCTTGTCCCCCATTTCACCACTTTCCTATCTACCCCATTTTTACACCTTTTATCTGGTCAAAACATAGAATTACACACCACACATATAAATAATAAATCCCTAATGAAGCCCTTCACATTTTGTGATCTTCATTTGTGTCACATTTTGTGATCATCATTTGTGTAGAGTTTAGCATCATGCACCAAAGCTGTAAGATAGTGAATGTCTCTTCATGTCCTATGGCAGAATGTTTCTTAAACCCACTGCACTAAGGAAACACACAGTTAAAGCAGAATAAAGACACTCATTTTAATTATTTCCAATAATATTTATTTAGATGAGTGAATCAATATGCAAATCTATATGTGTACTATTGACATAAATCAATGTATTTATTTATTATTTACATATTTATTGATATTTGTTGACCAGAAAAGTCCACTGGGTCAGGAACCCATTTTCAGTGGAGGACCGGGGAGTAAAGCTCCACAACTGAAATATACATAATAGTAAGTATTAAACAATTTTAAGCAAGTGAGTTAATAAAATTTACAGATTTGCCATTTACGAATACAAGTGAGTAGTAATCATTTTTATACAGTACTTCACTGTAGTCATCCCCCCTTGCATTTGGAAAAATGATCACACGGACGTAATTATTTAATGCCATCCTGAATACATATGTAAAAAAATTAGATTTAGCTGGATTGAAATCCTGTATCATTTGTGCTCAAAATAAGAACTCATTGCTGTTATACCTGCTGCCACATAGACAGCTAGTCAGCAGGTATTTTTTGTACACTCAGAACTGTCCAAAGTGCTGACTGTCCCATGTCTCTGTTTAGCTTGTTTGCATGGAGGAAGGCAAACCAATACAACAATTATAATTTTCTCAATGAAACAGGGACCCATGTTTTCTAGTCACTTAACTGTGTGCATATTGACAAATCTACCTTCATAGAGGGTACCCATCTAGCCTAATTTTTAAACTCATAAATGAGGTTACTAGTAAGCGAGAGCAAGGTTACTTCATTCCCCTTTTAGGGGATCATTCTTCAGGGCAGATAACTACCTCCCAGGAAGATAACCTAGAAAGAACTGATACGCTGGATACTGTTCTAGGGACTAAATCAGAATATACTATCAGTTTCCTACACACTTTCTCTTTAGATCACCAGTTAATCAAGGAAGTGTTATTTAAAAACTGGGACTTAATTAGAACAGATCAGTGTATAGCTAGACATTTAAATAATGGCCCAAAAATAACAAATAGGAGAGGAAATAACTTAAAAAGTATTTTACAAAACAAGATAAAGAAGCAGCATTCTAACAGACCACATGGCATGTTCAAATGTGGTACATGTGCCCAGTGCCGACATGTCAAGGTCTGTAGTCACATTAGTCTCAATAATATTGTTTATAAGATTAACAACCATTACAATTGCCAAACTAAAGGCATCATTTATGCTGCTAAGTGTAATTTCTGTAAAGCCTTCTATATAGGCAAGACTGAGCGTAGATTCAAATCTAGAATCTACGAGCATCAGTATGCCATTAGTAGGAAGGATAGTACTAATGCCTTAGCTAGGCATATTATGGAGTATGGTGATCACTCCTTCAGTTACATAATATTAGAACATAGGGAACCTGACATTAGAGGTGGAGCCTGGCAAATCCTCCTGGAGATGGATGAGCTTTCATGGCAAATCAAAACGAGGGCACACATCTTTCCTGGTATAAATGATGTTACATCAATTAAGTGTATTTTGAAGTGGCTGGCTCTTAATAGGTAACCACTCATCTAGTCTGCAGTAAGGAAGGGTAATATGTACCACATTCAATATTTCTTTTTATCTTCATTTATTTATTATTCATTTATTCTTTATCATCATTCATTATTTATTATTCATTATTTATTATTTTTTATTCGTAATTTTAGATGATATTAGTATCTGCATTTTATACAAGATCACTGTTAAACAACAGCATAAGCATAAGAAACTATGTGCTTTTGTGCTTTAAAATTGTGTCAAGTTGAGTAAGACTGGTAAAAGCATTTTCTTGTTTAAGACTGTCATGGTGAAAATTTAATTAGGAAATGCACTACATGCTGATTTGTCATCAATTTTTAAACCATGTATAAATGCTAGAATAGTAACTAGTATTCTGTTTGTCTGAGGAAGGTGAGATACTTATTTTGCTGAAAGCGTATATCTTATATACACTTTTAAATCGAACGCTAACATTTTAACAGTATAATAAATACTTGGATTTCTTAACATACAGAAGAACTTCTCTCATTGTTCCTGGTTCGTTTTAACAGTTTTTTGCTTGTTTGTTTGGTAAATTGAGTAATGTACACAATATACTGGGAAACAGCTGCATATGTCTCACTTCTGCTACATGCATTCCTGACAGCTTTTTGCATTTAGTTCTTTAAGCCATCTTTTAAAGTGTACCTGCACTTGAAAAGACAATAGAAAATACAAAATCCACACTTTGAACACAACTCTTATAACAGGATATGCTACCCACATCATGTAATGATGGTGGCATCATCTATAAAGACCAATATGACAAGGCAAAACCATATTAAAGGGATGATGCATTAACTACTGTGTTCTGTGGATGGGAACAATATATGTACATGTAGGTTAACTTACCACAGCGACCACATTATGTGTGTGTCTTTATGTATATGTAAGTGCATATGCAGTCAGACACACATCAATATCCTACTGTCATCAGTCCAGTCCCATGCACAACTAATATTTTAACAGTTATACATGCCAACCCAGCCATGTCATACAGCCCTCCCATCATCTAATGATGATGTTGTCCACTATAAATTGTCAAGCAGCAATGTAAAAGTCAGATTTGTGCTATGGAACTTGCATTAAATACTAAGTTCCCTAGCTTGTGTAACTAGTTAGGTAGGGGACTGAATCTCATTGCAGTCAACTGGTGAGTGTGTGTGTGTGTGTGTGTGTGTGTGTGTGTGTGTGTGTGTGTGTGTGTGTGTGTGTGTGTGTGTGTGTGTGTGTGTGTGTGTGTGTGTGTGTGTGTGTCTAGTCAGAAGATCATAAGTCTTATTCTATTAGCAACAATTCAGTCCCATGGAAATAAAATGTTCTGGAAGTCATACATGCCTGTATGGCCAGTTCATACAGGCCTCCCAACATCTTCTCTCAAACATCAATTGATGATGATATCTATTGTAAATTGTCTAGCAGCAGTATACAAATTGGACTTGTGCCATAGTGCGCATGTGAAGTATTGAGTTCTCTAGTTGGTGTAACTACTTAGGTAGGGGTTTTAATCTCTCTGCAGTCAACTGGTGTGTGTGCGCATGTGTGTGTGTGTGTGTGTGTGTGTGTGTGTGTGTGTGTGTGTGTGTGTGTGTGTGAGTGTGTGTGTGTATGTGTGTGTGTGTGTGTGTGTGTCTGTGTGTTTCATATTGTTTTGCAATCAAGTCCCATGGAGAACAAATATTTTGATAGTCATACATGCTTACTCAGTCATTTCATGCAGGCCTCCCGACATCTTCTCACAAACATACACTGCTGATGTTATCAGCTATAAAGTGCTGTCTGGCACTCTAAAGGCCAGACTTGTGCTGTGGTGATTGTGTTAAGGCATTAAGTACTGTATTCAGTAAATAAGTAGGGGTTCTAGTCTCACTATGATCAACTTGTGAGTGTGTGTGTGTGTGTGTGTGTGTGTGTGTGTGTGTGTGTGTGTGTGTGTGTGTGTGTGTGTGTGTGTGTGTGTGTGTGTGTGTGTTGGTGGTGGTATTCACTTAGTTCACATTTGAGAGACCATTTTAGAACAGCATTTGAGACACTCCTACTACCATCTCCTTCCCCAGCAGACACTACTGACATAATCAGCTATAAAGTGTTGCCTGACACTCTGAAAGTCAGACTTGTGCTGTGGCTCTTGCGTTAAGTACTGGGTTCTGTAGATAGTTAAGTAGGTATTTTAGTCTCATTATGGTCAACTGGTGGGTGTGTGTTCATTCAAAAATCAGTATGTTAAAAATTATAGAATGGCATGTGAGTCCACAGCTATGTCAGACACTCTGAACATCTTCTTGTAACATACACTGATGATGTTATCCTGCATAAAGTACACTCTGGCATTATTCATGTCAAAATTATGCTGTGGCAGTAATGTTAAATACTGTGTTCTCCAGTTTCTTTAACTAGATGTGTAGAGGTTCTAATCTGACAACAGGCAACTTGAGTGTGCATACATTCAATTAATATTTTTGAGACAATTTTGCATCAAGATGTGACTTCATATACATGTCAGACACTCCACACAAGATGTTCTTCTCAGCATACAATGATGCTATCATACTCCATAAAGTACACAACCTGACTCTGATAAAGTTATACATATGTGGTGGTGCTACTGTTACATTGTATGGAATTCAGCTTCTATACCAACACTGGTGTAATGTTCAAATCAGACACAGTGTACTGCTGTGTATGGTTTGTAGTACATTATGATCATTGTATGATGTTTTGAATTGCTTTTTATTTCACTACCACTTATGAGAACCTTTAATGTAGTCCCATGCATCCAATATCCCCTTTTTCCCTCTGGTCACATGGCATCCTTCCTGCAGAGGAGTGGGGATGTACTCATGTCAAAGATACATGCACACACCATGAAACAGAGTCTTTCCATGAGCCTCTGCAAGCCATCTTCAGACCATTGGATATGTGACTGCTAATTCTGTCATGGGGTGATGCACATGTCACATGTCACATATGGAGTGAGACACTGTGTAATGCAATGAAACAATTACATATATAAGCGCATACCCTTGCTATCTTCCAGCATATAGATATATGGAATTTGGTTTAAATCTTATAATAATGTCTAGGATTTTATGTGTCATTAGCCATTAGCTTAGTAATTTCCTATGACCCTATGAACATTTCGCACATCCGTGTTGTTGTCATCAACATGTGCTATGTTGAGGTGTGTATGTAGAGTAGACCTACAAGAGGATATTACAAGCTATGATGTGAGATAATGTATTGATGGCCACTGCTGCCATTTCATTACATATTCCTGCCATTACAGCTGTAGTAATATGCCTCCTGAGAACTGTTGACATTGAATGATAATATGTATATTGTTGGCTTAGGAAGGCATGCGTTTTTGTAGTAGAGCAGATCAACATTCTAGGAAGTTCTAATTCAACCATCACAGTGACATTAGCCATATGGCACATGTGTGCATGTGTCCACCTATCATCTTTAAATGTTGTGAGATATACATCAATATAAATTAATGCTTTCTACATGGGCACATAAGTCTTGTTTTTTCCACATGTAATGCTGTGATATACACAAAATATCACATGTTCTGATTCAATTGCCATCTTTATGGAATTTATTGTATCTGTAATTGTGTTGCTATTCCCAAGGATTATCGAGATGGTCACCAGCACCATTGTATAATGATCAGCATTTGTGTCAGTAAATTTTCTGCACGAGCCACAACCAACTCATTTGTTATGTGTCCTTATATGGTATCAGGCTGCACAAACACAGCTTTCCAATGAAAATATAGGCATATGTTGTGCAATTATTGTAATTATGTGACATTGGTACAGGTGTATAACTGTGTGAAGACTACCACTGTGTGGCATGTGATGCATAACCAAGGTTGCATTTGCAGGTATTGTTACAAATCATTTGTTTAAATTTGACTGAAATGTTAAGGGGAATAAACAACTAGGCACAGAGCTGTTTGTGGATGCCCCCAGCCATAGTCAGCTAGCTGACAGTTTGTCTCACACTTCACCCCCCCTCCCCCATTGCCACTTGCCATTGTGAATGCAAGCATTACTCAGTTTACTTTCCCAGGACAACAGCTCATCTGTGTGTTCTCTATAGCTACCAACACTTAATCAATGGGCCCTGACAACAACCCATGTTGCCTATAACATGACTTTAAACCTGACATAGCAGACACAGTTGGATCTCTACTCAAACACAGCCTCCAGACAGCCTACATTCATGCAGAAGGGTGTACACCAGTCACACATCTGAACAAGATGGGACCATTACCTGATACAGGGGCTTATATGCACACAATTCTGACTATCCACACCATGGACATTATGAAAAATGGACTGTCATCCAGCATAACATGACCAGGCTAATGCATTTGACACAAATCCACTCAGATATTAATGAGAAACTGCCTCACATGGGTATCAACATCTACATTGCCAAGTGGATAGACAAATGGATCGCATACAGGATACATAATGTCGAAGTGTGTGAAGTCATTCCTAGCTAGACTCTATTTACCAGGTTCATACCTCAGGGTTCTGTACTAGGCCCTTTCCTGTTCGGTATTTAAGTCTCATAAGTCAAGAAAAACTTACTCATCTTTTGTCTAACCAGCTTTGTGGATGACTGCAAATTGTGGACAGTCATTTAATCCAGGAACACTAATGATATACCGAGGAAAGTAGAACTACACACAAAGAACTGTTGCCAGAGCCATGGAGACACAGTAAATGAACAAAAATCACGATTAGCTCCATTATGAAAGGAAATACACAAGCTAATTACAATATAGACAGTACACACCTATGAACAGACCAAGCCGTATGTGACCTGGTTACCCAGGTAGATAGTAAGCAGAACTTCCACCAGCATGTGCCCAGAGTGGTGACAAATCCCTTGTATGTAGCACAACTCCTGAGTGTGGGCAGGCCATTCATAACAAAGGACATTGTAGTCCTCTTGTTCTCAGCCCTCATCACATCAATAACTGAGTACTATGCACCCTTTTTCATGTATCTCACCCCACATCTTCCAGAGATGATTTACTCAAGTGGATCAATTTTGCCACAGTAATCTCCCACACATTTTATAGGTCATACATAAGTATTCTTTGTGATGCATAATCATTACTAGTTGACAGTGCAGACTTCTGTTTATGGTGTAATACAAGATGCATGTGTGATACGTTTTCCTGTGATGCACCAAGTAACACATAGCTCATTGACAACATTAATGTCATGGGTCACATTCTTGCAAGTGTGGATTGCAGTATATATATATATATATATATATATATATATATATATATATATATATATATATATATATATGTCTTGCAAACCTCTCAATTAGCCAGGATTGCTTGTAATTTAAACTACAGTTGTAACAGTGTCCCTCTTAGCACATACAGAAAGTGGTCATTTTTGAGGAAGATGTCCTTTATTCCCGTTATAGATTACTGACAAATCATTACAGTTGTACAAGTGTGTTTATGCAGAATAGATATAAGATCTCACAATCACATATTTTATGTCAATGACACAATTAATGGTGGTATCATTTTGATATCGACCATGATTGTGTGTGCTTCTGTCTACTCTTGTCCAAGAGTCTGTTGTTATGTGTCGCAATTGGTTGTGAACTGTGCAGACATTACATTGACATTCAAGCAACTCTTTTTGCACATCTTCAAAATATGCACATAACCCCTATTGTATAGACTGTCCTTGATAATGTCCTCTCTAGTGATCATGTCAGGGTGTTTATATCACAACCAATTGTCTCCATTGATATGCGACCTTGTTTGACAGTCACAAAATATAAAATAACTGTCTGATGATATTAATATACCCACACAGGAGGTATAAACAGCAGTATCAACTGTATTATGTACATATGTGATTACTGTTCATGCTACAACTGTCTTTTCTCTGGAGTGTATGTACAATGACATGCCTTTATATGGTGTACATTATCATGTTTATAGGTTCATAGGTTCATAGGTTGATACTAGGCTATTGGCCCAGAGGCCCTTATAAGCCTAGCCAAGAATTTCACCCATGTTCCCACAAAGTCAGCACCTGTTTCCCCTATCCAGCAGGGACATAGGTGAGATCCCTGGGGTGTATTTTCTGTTTCCAATTCAGTCATCCAGGTTCCTCTTAAAGAAGGCTATTGAGGTACTCTGACATGGAGAGGGAGTCTATTCCGCAGATGAGTCTTTGGGACACAAATCTATCCTGCCAACATGTTCTATTAATGTCACAGACCAGGTTGAGGCCTTGTGTGAGAGTTGCATGAGTGGAGTTTGACTTACAGATATGCAGCAACTCCATCAAGGCTGGGTCTGAGATGGCCTTGTATGCCAGATACAGGTCATCTCTGAGCAGTCTGTACAAGACTGAGTAGAGGGACAGGGCTTTTAGAATATCTATATATGATAGGTGTTTGAGACCCTGGATTCTACTAGTCAGGAACATCTGTGGTCTCTCCAGCTGCTGCATGTGCTTGGCAAGGTTCACTTGTCCTCTTTACCTTTCTTCATTCCTACCATTGATGTGTGTGGCCCTTTTCAATACACTCACTTTCCCAGACTAGTGCATTTTTAATGCAATCTATGTAGCCTTGATGATCACTACCAAAACATTTATTTCAGTATGCCTAAAACATGTCTGTGGTGTACTTTGCACTGACTACACTTTTCTGCAATGTGCTACAAATGTATTCATTGCCTTTAATTACAACCTGGTAGTCAATGTGGCTGTCCACGCAATCTCAGATAGCAAGCTTGATCTTAAGTAAACGTGTCTGCCTGTTTGAATATGCTCATGCTGGTTTACATAGTTCCCTGGCCTGCAACACTGCTGCTGTCCATGAAACTGCATTTGTATCAGTGAAGGAATGATACATGGCATACATATGCAAATAGAGCTGCTGTTCATCTCACCAACATGTAAGCTCCATCTAGGCTTTGCTCTAAGCCTAAACAGAATTTATTGAATCCCCAGGATTAGAACCTTAGAATATATCTAATGATTTATTTTATGATTCCAGAGACTCACTTGTCTTAAACATATGGATATATGCATTACATGATCTTACAATAGCCTGACTTAAAATTCACTTCTTAGTGTGGTTCTTTATTTTGCAATTTGAGTAGTATAACTGACATCATATAGAATACTGCTAGATGGTAACAGTTCAATGGTTAGCAAAATTCTCAGCCCTTCATCATAAAGGGCTTGTTAGGCTCAGCAGAGGCTTTACAGAGCCAACAATGACTAAACAATAATGCATTTTCCAAACATTCTTGATAAGACAGAGACTTGCAATCAGTGGTTCTCTTTTCAAACTTCCTTTGGATACTCACAAGCACTGATAAATCACCCTTTGAACAGGAGCAAGCTAAAGAGTTTCATTGCCTTTAATTACAACCTGGTAGTCAATGTGGCTGTCCACGCAATCTCAGATAGCAAGCTTGATCTTAAGTAAACGTGTCTGCCTGTTTGAATATGCTCATGCTGGTTTACATAGTTCCCTGGCCTGCAACACTGCTGCTGTCCATGAAACTGCATTTGTATCAGTGAAGGAATGATACATGGCATACATATGCAAATAGAGCTGCTGTTCATCTCACCAACATGTAAGCTCCATCTAGGCTTTGCTCTAAGCCTAAACAGAATTTATTGAATCCCCAGGATTAGAACCTTAGAATATATCTAATGATTTATTTTATGATTCCAGAGACTCACTTGTCTTAAACATATGGATATATGCATTACATGATCTTACAATAGCCTGACTTAAAAATTCACTTCTTAGTGTGGTTCTTTATTTTGCAATTTGAGTAGTATAACTGACATCATATAGAATACTGCTAGATGGTAACAGTTCAATGGTTAGCAAAATTCTCAGCCCTTCATCATAAAGGGCTTGTTAGGCTCAGCAGAGGCTTTACAGAGCCAACAATGACTAAACAATAATGCATTTTCCAAACATTCTTGATAAGACAGAGACTTGCAATCAGTGGTTCTCTTTTCAAACTTCCTTTGGATACTCACAAGCACTGATAAATCACCCTTTGAACAGGAGCAAGCTAAAGAGTTTCATTGCCTTTAATTACAACCTGGTAGTCAATGTGGCTGTCCACGCAATCTCAGATAGCAAGCTTGATCTTAAGTAAACGTGTCTGCCTGTTTGAATATGCTCATGCTGGTTTACATAGTTCCTGGCCTGCAACACTGCTGCTGTCCATGAAACTGCATTTGTATCAGTGAAGGAATGATACATGGCATACATATGCAAATAGAGCTGCTGTTCATCTCACCAACATGTAAGCTCCATCTAGGCTTTGCTCTAAGCCTAAACAGAATTTATTGAATCCCAGGATTAGAACCTTAGAATATATCTAATGATTTATTTTATGATTCCAGAGACTCACTTGTCTTAAACATATGGATATATGCATTACATGATCTTACAATAGCCTGACTTAAAAATTCACTTCTTAGTGTGGTTCTTTATTTTGCAATTTGAGTAGTATAACTGACATCATATAGAATACTGCTAGATGGTAACAGTTCAATGGTTAGCAAAATTCTCAGCCCTTCATCATAAAGGGCTTGTTAGGCTCAGCAGAGGCTTTACAGAGCCAACAATGACTAAACAATAATGCATTTTCCAAACATTCTTGATAAGACAGAGACTTGCAATCAGTGGTTCTCTTTTCAAACTTCCTTTGGATACTCACAAGCACTGATAAATCACCCTTTGAACAGGAGCAAGCTAAAGAGTTTTTTTTTTCCATTGTGGGTTTACATACATTGAATATAATGTCACATGAACTGTGTGTGATCTAGACATAAAGAGGCAATGTTACTGTACACATCACCTTAGCTTTAACTACACAGGTGTTTGTCTTAAATGAGAGATTAGAACTTACATAAACTATAAATTATAAGGTACTTATACCTCACATAGCACAATATCATCCAAATTGAGAGTGTTTGTTCTGGTATAAATTTGTCAAGGTACATTTTTAGGAAATTATGGTTTAAGCTATGGTTATTAAACCACTCAAATAAATTGGTCAAATATGAATTAAATGTCAAATTGCCACCATTTGTTAAAACTGTACCAGTTTTGATACTGTCTGCATATTTGGTCCGTCAATAACTATGCTGAGTGAGCAAACACTAGGATACAAAATTAAATAATAAAGAGTACAGAATGAATCTCTGTGGTACTTGTGAGCTAATGCCAGAGCAGTTAAAATAGTGACCATTGAAGTTAACCCATTGTTACCTGTGACTTAGCCATTGTTTTTACCATTGAATGACATTCAAAAATATTACATGCTATAGATGGTACTTATGGAGTCCAGTTTAAACTATCTAACCAGTGATTCATCACAAATTGCCATGAAGCCATATGTAGACATTACCATTTTAGAGGCATTAGCATAAGTGTCCACAGTAAATTCAAATGCTAAGTGCAATTTAAGAGGAATAGCAATTTATGTGGTATGAAAATTAATGGGAGAATATTTAAATTCTTTGGAAAGGTTTTGTTGTCACTCATGTGGAGTAGTATACATACTAGGTTGTAGATGCATATCAGCAAAATGGTATGTAGGTCAGACCAAAAGAATGGCCAAAGTATGTATACTCGAGCATCTTGGGGATATCAGAAATGGTAATTTGGATAGCCCTGTAGCAGAGCATTTTTCCAGGCCCATGGGGGCTTGGATGATAGCCTTTTCTTCAGTGTATTAGCTAAACCACAGTTAGGTAGAGGGATAGATTTCATGCACATGTTGTTGAAGCTGGAAAATAAATTTATTTTAAATTTTAAAACTATACAGCCTAAGGGGATGAATATGAAAGTTAACCTGTCTTGAATATTCAGATGCTTTTTGTAATAAGATTAAATGTATTTATTTGAAATTGTAATTTTAAAATAATTTGAGATTTGTGCACTTTAAATGAATCAAATTATTTAGTTGTATAATTGATTGATTAATCATTACTGATTATGTAATTGAGGAGAAACATTTGTATAAATGAAGCGGTTTGGTGCAAAAAAGTTATTCCTTGAGGGTGTAAGTCGAGGTACCAGAAGCAATAGTAAAAAAAAGTTAAGCTGCTGAACTGTTTGGTTCTAGTGTGTTTTTTTTTTATTCAAATGCCAAGTGGTCTGAATTTCCTGAAGGGGTCAGTGGTACATTGTTATAAATTTTACTACAAATATTAGTTAACAATAAGTTCAGAATAGTGTTACTTCTAGTGGAAAAAGAAAAGCACTAACGTGTACAAGACCTCTTGATGTTATTAAGTCACATAGCTCATGCTCAGCAAGTGCATTACATATTGCAAAGCATCAATTAATACTGGCGTAATTAAAGTACGCAGAAGTTAGGTTATTCAAATTCAAGCTATCAGTCATGCATTATAAATAAAGAACCCATAGTTCAATATTCATTTTGGTAATGCAATAGGTGCAAATTATATTTAAATATCAGCTTTAAAAAATCCTGAGATTTTGACAATCAGTGACTCCATGAAATGGCCCATGACAGTTTGCCTGGGATGGACTAATGTATACACTTCACAACCCTCCCCTCCACATTTTTGTTCTCATACAATCTTACATGTTAAACCATGGGATATGTATCTTTCCACACGTCCACACTTCCATGATGGCAATAATCAAAAACTATGATTGCTTACTTATAACAGACAGACAGTTCTCCATCCCTGTTACTAAAGCTGCAAGCATTAGTGGGGTCTGTATTACAATACCGACAAAGCAGTTAATCAAACGGCCTTATCAAAAATACCGGTGATAGAAGTGTGTTTTGTGAGATCGCAGTACAGCGAAGATCAGAAACTATGACCTTTCCTCACTGTAGTGCGATCTCGGAGTTGGTATATATAATTAGCAGAAGAGGGGTTGCAGCCCCCCCCCCACAAAATTGAGTTCTATCACCTGCATTTTATACATTGATTGATCTGTGTATATTTTTGGTAAGAATGAAGCTGTAATATAAAAAAAAAAGTTTCACAATCCTACCTCTTACTTAGCAGTTTATCACCAAGAAAACTGAATGAAAACTCTCCCTATTAAACAGGTCAATTTTTCCCAGAAATTCATTCTAAAGATCTGATAAAATTGATATCCTTATGCTTATTCTACCAAAATACTTTAACCACTTGTTAATTAATGCCTTTTAGTGTTGATAGTCACTAAAAGTAGGAGAAGACAAATTCTCACTAATACAAAAGGGTCATTCAGTAAGTTTTACACAAATGAAATATACTCTCTGCTTGCTGATATATGCAATAGAGTGGGACTGTATAAATTAATTTTGTATTTCTAGTTACACCATATAAATGGGCACAGGGTCAGAAATCAAGTGGATTGGAAAGTTGTAAATCATTGTGACAGCACTAATGTCAAAGTGAATAGAAATATCCTTTTAATAGATGTGCATAAAAATCACAATTTAACTCATTTTGTACTATCTTATAGCATGATTGCCTACTTTTCTTACAACATATACAACAGTGGTCTACATTCTGAAATAACATGAAAATAATCACATTGGATCCTTGACAATAAGCATTGCGCATTTGTAGAGAGTTTATCTGAGAAGAATAAATTTGTAGAAACAGTATGCCTCTCAACCTGCAGACATTGCAAATAGTTGTTCGAGTTAATAAAGGCCCTTGAAAAATAGGAACATCCTACTAAAAATTAGGGCCTCTAATTAGCATAAAATGTGAATACTGAGCATTGCGTAACTCTCCCCTCTTCCAGCACGAGTATGAAATGCTATTCAGAAGCACATTTAAAAAACAGAGCCTGACGAAAATAATGGAAAACGCACATTATCAAAGAGTCAGTGGAAAATCCATAGACTTTAATGCACTGAATGGAAAAAGTCTACCACACAAGTCATTTAGTTTTTTTTCTTCAAAAAAAGGGAGTTGTAAGATGTGTTTCCTCTTGTTTTAAATTGTTGTTGTCACTAGTATGTTGGCCGTATAGTGTGTGTTTTTTTTTCTGTGTACTACACAGCTTCAGAAATCACATGCAAAGAGCAGGATTCAGAAAATTATGTGGAAGGGAAAATCCAGCCTGAAAATAGGGACATACTTCCCAAAATAGGAACATCTGAAATCAGGCCTGAAAATAGGAATGTTCCTCTAAAACAGGGATAGTTCAGAGATCTGAGTTACAGTATTATACTGTGAATAGATCACACTTTTGGGTATATACAAGCCTTTCTAATAGTTTAGTTTCCCCAATGCTTTAGCTGAAGGCAAACATTTAAAATATGAGAGTAGCCATTAGCTGAGGTGAGTGATATGACATTAGGATAAGGAAGCATTAAAGCATAGTAAGAGTATGTGACATTGTTTTGTGGCCAGCATGAGACTAAATGCATGCCAAAGGACCACATAGCATGATTTTTGTTGTCAGCATGAAATTGTAAATGTATGCTAAGAGTCCACATAAAGCACTGCCAAACCTTTGAAGCTTATTGAGTAGTGTATGGTAATCAGGGTTGTAGTGGCTATCATTTTTTAACAAGTATTTCTTTCGGTGTTGTTAATAAATTTAAAGTAAAAGAGGTAACGCAGATATTTGAAAAAATATGTACTTGGAGTTGTGATCTGAGAGCTGTTAAAGAACACATTGGTAAATGGGGGAAGACAGGAGGTGTTTATTTCTATTTAAGGCCTCAATACTTCATTTATTATTTGAGAAAGTTTTAGGAAAAAATGTTATTAGTACTGAAAGCTAGTACCAGAATTGTTTTGGTTACACTATCAGTCTTTTTGGAAGTTTTCTGAAGCGAGTGTCATTCATTATTTTAGTACTATTTCTAGTGATGCTTTTTAAAGGATTGCTAGTCATTTGTTTATCAATATTATTTGGACAGTTTTTTAATCTGTCCAAGCTACATCACAAGATTGCATAAACTGTTTTAGTTTGCAAATACCCCCTTTCTACTGGATGAAGTCAGTCATAAATGGGAGTAAGTAAAGCGCTGAGAAGATTAAAGTTGGCTATGTGTTATGCAGTGAGGTGCAGTCGACGATTTTAACTCTGTTATTAGGCTTATGAAAAATGAGGATCAGATTGAATGAACTGTATACATGACTGAGGTTTATCTGCTTTTAGGGACCATACTGACAGTACAGGACAACAGTCACTCATGAGGCTGGAAATATTTATAACATTATTATTTGATTTGCAATATTTATGATTATCACATCTGGAAGAGTTTTCTTGTATTTTGCATGGCTTGGCCTGGTATCTTTTGAAAGTATTTGTGCTAGCTTGCAGTTCTTCATGAGAACTTTTCCATTTTCCATTTAAGTTAATTTAAGGGCTTTGTAAAGCTTAAAGCTGTTTGGTGAAAGTCCCTCAGGTGGAACATTTATTTTTTATTTATTTTACATTTGTTAACTGGGACAGTCCGACTGGACCAGGTCCATTTACAGCAGAGGCCTGGGGAGAAAAGCTCCACATATATTAACAGAAATACTAGAATTTAATACATAGTAGTAACAAACTGATACTAACACATTGGGCAGGATTCACAAAGCCTCCGTGTAAGAGTTACAAGGCTTACACAGTGGCTGCAGTTAAACGGTGTGACGTCAGCATGTCATGCATATGCATGAGGGCATGCTGTATCACACCTAAGGCTTACACGGTCCATGGAAGACAGTAGGGGGCATGTCCATAGGCCGAGCCTTGCAAGCGGACACGCCCCCAGAAGAGTAAAAGTGCCTAAAGTAAACCCCCACGACAGAGTACATGGAAATGCCCCCACAGACTATGAAGATAAAATTATATAAATGAACATGTTATATATTTTTTAAATTGTAAAGATGTTTGCCTGTGAGTGCGCTCGTTTGTGCGGGCATGCCCGTAGCTCAGCCACAGTTAGCAGTAAGTGGAAAAGCATATAAGAACTAACTATGCAAAATAAGCCAAAAAGCAATAGCATAGCGGTAGAGACGTTGGCTGAAGAACAGGCAGTCATGGTTCGAGCCCCCACAACATCAATTTTTATTTTTAGTGAAATAAGCACGAAACAAGTCCCTGACATATATGTACACATATAAAATTATATTTTATGTAAAATGTAATGAAATAGGCCATTTATTTTGAAGAAATGTGAGATAACAAAATAATAAAAAATGCCAGATGTGCCTATAGCTGAGCTACAGTTTAACAAGGTGAGTGCATCTGCCCATAGGTGAGCAGTGGTTTAACAGGTGCAAAATGAGTGCCCGTAGGTGAGCAGTGGTTCAACAGGTGCAAAATGAGTGCCCATAGGTGAGCTGTGGTTTAACACACTGAAACTGTGTGCCCCTAGCTGTGCTGAGCATAATATGCATGCTGACAGCCAAATGAGGTGTAAACCAGCGTAACCCGTTTGCGCGGAGCTGCGCACCGCGCCAACAAGCTAACCGACGGGCAACGTTGAGCAAGCTGTAACAAAACTGCCTTTACACAGACACACCTCCTAGCCTGTCTAGACAGTCATAAAATATAAAAAGCAGTGGTCAGGTTCGAACCCAGGATACCATGCACCATAGTCAAGGTACTGAACCACTAAGCCATGACAGCTGTACTTAGAAATGCAGTAATAGCAAATATATAGGAATGAATAGAAAGAGGAGCATGACAAATCAGGTTTTTGTGTAGCTGATACAATTCCAAAATGGCCAATCACAGATAAGTGTGGGAAAAACGGCATATATAAGCCCCATAGGCGGGAATACACAGCATAACTGATTGTAGAACTAACTTGCAGCCAGAATGTCAGGAGTAGGTGAGGGTAGTTGCTTCCGAGCACAGAGGTGGGGCATTGAGGAGTCCAGATATATGGTTTGGCTCCTTGTCCACAATCATGAGGCCCAACTCATGCAGGGCCAGGTCCTGTGGGGAGCATATAGGGCTGAGGCGTGGGACCGGTTGGCTCATGATCTCACCAGTGCCACAGGGATTCCAAGGACTGGTGAGCAGGTCCGTCACCACCATGCAGACCTGAAGAGATGCAAGCAGGACCAACTGAACCTTTGAATCCAGGAGGCCTGGCAAATGCCCAACGCCCCACTACTGAGTAAGTTACATCTAATTATGTATGTAAGAAATTAACCTAGCTGATATTATGCAGATGTGTATTCCAATATTGCTTTATTTATATTACAGCTGCAGGTGTCTGTTCTGCGAACCGCAGAGCCTATGGTGATAGGCTGGTGCAGTTGCGCCACCAGGCAGGTCAGTAATCCTCTCCCTGTAACTGTAAATAAATATAAAAGTATGACAGTTAGCAAAAGAGTGCAGTGTACTCACTAAGTAATAAAATGTGCAAGTAACAGTGTAAGAGTGTTTGCAAGTATTGCTTAATTACAATAGTGTGTTGCAGTCTGTAATCCAAACAGAAAAAATGAAAATGTCTGAAATAAAGTCTGAAATAAAGATGCCCCACCTGTAATATAATAGTACACAACCTGCAGCAGGCTGAAAAGTACAGCTGCAGAAGATGAGCAAAACACATGTGTGAAATATATCCCTGTTGAAATACTGAAACATGACAGAAGTGAGACTGTTGGAAAGGATTGTAATAACTACAGGTAAAACATGTCAATAAAGCCTAGAAGTAAGTACCATCCTGAATTGTAAAAATAAAACAAGTGAGAGAGTATGAGAAAGAGTTATGAATCCACCAATAAAGTAGTAATAACTCCTGAATAAAGTATACTGCAGTCAGTACAGAATGAAATGAATGTGACCAGCAGAACCAAACTGCGAAGTGTGTTCAAAATGTTCCTGCAGCTGGAATGTGTATCCCAAAATCTGGATATGTTGCTCTCAGTCTGCAATATGCAGATAGTATGATTGTCTGAAATACCAAACATCCACAGTTGTCTATAGCTATATAAAGCAAATGTAGCAGGATGATGAAGCTGAACAGAGCCAGATATGAATGTGTATGAATAAAAATGAAAATGTATATTGATGTAGCAGTAACATTCCTATCACCAACTTGAAGTAGTTATCACATAGGAAACTGTAGGTAGAACTGTAGTGTGTATATATCTGCAGCTATTAGAAATGTACAGCATATGTATTGGTATTTGAAGGTGTTAATTATATTTTCTTCACCCTACCCTATAACCACATATAATCCATTCCACGTGAAATTGGTATGTGCAATCACAATTAACACCCCTGGACATTTGTCCTGTTGAGTCATACATATTTGCATGTACGTTGATGCATCTGCCCTGTTCATACATCCAAACCTGATGGCCTGTTGCCATCAATCAACCCTGCATGTTGCTGGACTGTGTATTGCTGTTCAAATTATGCATGTGTTATGCTCGCTGTTCAATGGTGTGAATATCTGGGTGTTTGGTTAATGGGAATACTAATGCATGCTGTTACAACTAATTGGAATGGTATTGTATGTTACTAATCCAAACTGTCATGACATAATGCAAAACATAGGACGACAGGGAAGGTGGGTTCCAGCGGACCCACCTCTCCCACCTCAGCTGGCGAGTGCACCTGGCAGTAGTGCCCAGTCCGGACCCTCCTCCGGTGGCCCTGTGCCACCTGTGGGTGGAAGCGCTGCACGGGATGGGGCTCGTACCCCCTCTGCAAGTGTGGCCGGAGGAGAACCACTACTCACCCTCCGTAGCGTCCGGACTGTGGTGCGTAGTGAGGTCCAGGAAGCTGTTCTTGGGCACCTACGCCAGCTTGAGGCAAAGGTGGCAAAACTAATGGGCATGCCTGTTGCCCGGCCTACACAGCCCCCAACACAGCCCTGTCCTGGGCAGTGAAGGTACAGTGGCAACTGCCCATGGGCGGGGATATCAGTTCCACTGTTGCCATCTGTGGGCTCATGGGCTCTGGATATCCAAACATCCGTCCCCGTCAATTGTGTAACCCCCCCACATGTGTCATACACTGCCCCTGTATGCATCTTGTTTATCTTGTCTGTTGACCTACCCAACCTACCTCCCCAGCTATACTGACTTCCTTTACCTGACATGCCACTCTCACCTGGAAAAAAAAAAAAAAGGGCACTCTGTACCCACAAAAAAATTATGCCCCATACATAGCTGCCCATTTCGCACACATGTCTGCTGGACATGGAAACTGTCAATCACAATTGGCTGTACAAAAATTATTATTGTTGTCCTTACACCTCTCTCAGGGGTGGAAGGTTTCAAATGTCACACCAAATTACAAACATATGCACAGCTGTTGCTGATGAAGAAATGGGCAGCTATGGGCCTTACCTACATCCCTCCTGCAAAACCCAAGCTTGTTTCCCTACTGTCTTACCCTCTTTGTGACCCCTTTTTCACCACTTTCCTGTCTCCCCATTTTCATTTCTTTCAAAGAAAATAGCGCGGGTGTGCGCACGAGTAAGCACTTTTAAGCAGTTGTAAGCGGGAGTGTGCGGAGCTGAACGCCAGTGTGCATGCGGTAGCTCTGCACAAACCAGCGCTAACCCAGTTACAACTGCTTAAAAGTGCCTTAGTCACTCTGAATGACAGGTCCTGTAGTCTGTTCAAAAGCAAAATGAAATCCCACTGTCAGTCCCAAAACCAGGACCATAGAAACAGTAGTCTGCATGACTTACCACTAAGCCATGACTGTTATATAAGAACATTGTGCTACAATAAATATATCATGTAATAGTAGGAATGAATGTAAAGGGAATATAGGATGTGTAGTACACAAAGCATGTCATGTATATTTACTGTCAAATCTAGTGGATTTCTATAATAGTAGTGTGTGAACAGAAACAACCATGCTAGTCGGTAGCTAGTAGGTAATAATGTCACTGTAGCGCCTTGCAAGCCACACACATACTCACAGCAGGATAATCACTGCCCATACCCCACAACCTGTTACAGGAACACATCCGGACCAAGTAATAAAATATGTGGAGCAAAGGGCCAAAACCAGGGACACATTACAAATAATGTTACAACAAACTTAGACAGTTCAGAGAGTAACAGGTTCTGCATTTTGTTGGATGTTTGGAAGGGTATGAAGTCTGAAACTTAAATATTTGTCACTATATTTTGACTTGAGCCCAGAGTGATTTGCCAGAAAGAGCTGTGCATGAGATATTGACCAAAATATGAGGCAGAAATGTGGACAACCTGCAAATATTTGTACACATGAGAGGTCTGACACCACCATATTTTAATAGTTAAGAGCCTAGACATAGCAACAGTGACTGAGTTACAGGGATGCCCTACAGACTCCATGTGAAATGTACAAACAGTAGGCAGAAAGGTGTTACAACACATGCAATGGTAACTATGAAGTCCTGAAAGTATGCACCACTTGCATGGCAGAAATAGTGTAGTAATACATATGCTCATGCTATCCCACAGTCACAACTGCAGAATACCAGACAATTTAATGGGTGTACCCCACTGATATGTACCATTCCATGAGGCAGATAACAGATGCACCTAAGAGTCTCTGGGGCCTGCTCAGCAGCATAATCAAATACCCTAATAGATGTCAAGTCCCACACCATGGCCAGACCACACTGCATGCAGTAACACCCTATCAGATATAGCAAGCATTCCAAGGTGTGAATGTACATGGAAAATAGTAAAGCCACAGCAACACACTACAGTTAAGACACCTAGCAGGCATACAAGGAGTGAATGTGAAGGACAAATATTGAAGCCATAGCAACAAATTGCTTGAGCCACTGCTATATACCAGTTACACCACAAGTCCCACAGGAAAGCACGCACACCCATATTAACAGTAGTAGTAGTAGTTGTGAGTGTCAGTTTACATACACACTTAGTACAGGAAACAGGAGAGATGAATGGAGAAATGTTAATCTACAACACAGCCTGAAATATGAGAGAGATACTAACCTTTACACTCACAGAACAGTGTCCACAGGCACAGCATACCAGCATGGTCCCCGCCCTTACAATCTGAAAGGGCAACGCCTATCTCACATACCTTTTCATAGCACTGTCATGAAATCACAGTGAGAACTGCAATCAGTACACAACTGGCTGCATGCAATCAGCAAATGCTGGCTAACAATTGGTGCAGAGGCCATCACATGGACATATGCAGATACCTACAAAAGCATCCTGTACTCTCAGTCCACGCATGCAATACTTTCATTGCACCGTCTGGAGGCACAGAGAGAGAGAGAGAGAGAGAGAAAGAAAGAAAGAAAAAAGGAAAATAAAAACACAAACAAAAACTACACTTAAGAAAAACTAAGTTGAAGCTGTCATCAGTGACAGTATCAAGCTGGGCTAGCAGCAGCAGGAACCTATACAAACGGTAACGCAATCAGCTGTGACAAACACAGGTAATGTAAAGTAACAATTTAATAGTCTACATACTGTGAACCCTCCATATGTGCTATTGGTCTGTATCTATATGTATGTCTATGTGATAAGTTGTATGTACATTGTTTTACCCAAAGGGGATGACTATACATTTCATGCCATTCAGTGTCAGGCCATGATTCTGGCACCAGTTGTCCGTTTCAGTGAGGCCTGTCTGTAGGATGTGTGTGTCAGCTGGTGTATCGACTATGGCGCCTAGTTTGCAGTCATCTGGGAACTTTGTCATCCACAACCCACCCATGTTTGCTTTCACATCTGAGAAGTAAATGCCAAACAAGAGGGGTCCTAGGACAGAGCCCTGTGGGATACCACTTGTTACTGGCTTTGAGTCTGACATGGCTCCCGCAATTTTGACTTTATGGATTCTGTTGTTTAACCAGTTTGCAACCCATCATGTGACATATGTATTAACATTTAAGCTGATGAGCTTGTCTATGATGCCTGAGTGGGGTATTGTGTTGAAGGCCTTAGGCAAGTCCAGGTAGGCTGTATGGACTGCTTTGCCCTCATCAATGGCTGTAGTGACTATTTTGAAAAAGTCAACCAGGTTCAAAAGGTAGGATCAGCCCTTCACAAAGCCAAACCTCGTGGGATCAAGTGTCTGTAGGTCCCCAATGTCACTGTATATGTGTTCCATAATGAATCTTTGCATAGCTTTGCAGACCAGGCTGGTTAAGCATATGAGGCGGTAGTTCCCAGGGTCTGTAGAGGTGCCTCTTTTGTGGAGTGGGACCACTGTTGCTGTACGCCAGTGTTCGGGTACATATCTCCATAGTAAGGCTAAGGTTAAATATCATTTTTATATGCGGTTGTAGCTCCTCTTGGAGTTCACGTAGCACACATCTGGGGATACCATCAGGTCCCATTGATGCTGTGTGTTCTACTTTGCTGAGGGCGGCTTTCACCTGGACATCTGAGATGACAGGGAGGTTACATTCAGCTGTGATAAGTATTTCTTCTTTTGGGGGGAGAGGGAGGGGGGATAATTGCACTGAACCTGTCTGCCAGAATGTTGCCGATATCTGTGGATTCAGTGAATTTTATGTAGTTGTTTACTAACTCTGAGCATATCTGAAGCTTTTGGTCCATGTTTCTAAGAAAACTGAAGAAGGCCTTGTGGTTATCTTTAGTGTCCTTGGCCATTTTTCTCTCAGAGTTGGCCTTGGATGTTGTTATGAGGGAACTTAGCTTTTTACTAGTGCTGACCACAGATGCCTTCCCTTTATGTGATTCTGCTCTGTCTTGCAGTAGCCTCCTTCTATTGTTATACAATTTGTCTATGGCTGGGGTCCACCAGACAGGATGCTTAACCTTTGTGCATAGGGTCTGGGTTAGAATTGTGTGTGCATGTTCCATGCATTCTTGGGGATGTCCGTGGGAAGCATTTACAAAGAGGTCAGCATTGTGGGTTGTGGCTGCCACTGGCCCAGTGGGCTGCATGGATACCATCTCAGTCCTAACAAGTGAAAATCCATCTATTCACATATATTTCAAAGTAGTCTACTGTGCTGGTGGTGGTGGTGGGATATGTATATCCAGGCCGATTAGTTTGTTTCCAGATCACACTAGTGGATGATGTTCCACATACAGTACCTTGTTACGAACCCCCAGAGTGAGGTGGTGCATTGGACCTGTCTCAGTGTGCTGACTGATGGGGCTTGGTACTATGTTGTATGGAATGTGGCAGGTATTGTTGCACAGGTGTCAGCTGAGCACTGATATCTGGCCATGTACATGTGTATCCACCAAGAGACACACACGTGCTACATATGGGAGTAGTAGTATATCACTACAGTTGAGCATCATGTATAGTATGTGTGTCATATTTTGCTGTCATAGTTTGCTGACATCCTGTTTGTGTTCTCTTTCAGGGACATGGTGCGTCAGCGAAATCCTGCCTACTCTACTGCAGAAGATAAAGAGATACACGAGAGCCTGGAGCGGGATTATGACATACTGTTTTCCCGCACCAGCCAGAATCAGCAGGAGAGGGCTGCACTGTGGCAAGACCTTGTCCGTAGGGTAAATGGCATTGGCACGCATAATAGGACATATGAGCAGGTACGACATCACTGCAGTGATTTAATCAGAAATATCCGTCAGCGTGCATCGGATATCCACAGGCAACAGGTCGCCACAGGAGGTGGACTGGAGGGGCTACTCCTAAGTGTTGTGGCTCCAACCCAGGAACATCAACAGCAACACACCTGCATTATGATGGAGGCTGAAGCCACACAGCAACACGACATGGAACGTGCAGGTAATATGCCATATGTACACTTGACTGTTCTGTACACTGTTAATTTATGCATGTGTAAGGTGTGTCCTTGGTATGTAGCTGTCAACATAGTATGTAATTGTGCAGGTGTGATATTGCCAATATCAGCAGCTGACATGTAAATGGCAACTCTTGTACTACTGAACTGTATCATACGCAGTATCAATGGCACAGTTGTGCCCACTGACATTAATCCCCTCATTTCTGCAGGTCCTCGTGTTACAGCAAGGCAGCCCATCCATGCTGGTGAGTGTGTATTAACAATACCTATAATAGTCTTGATAGTGCTAGTAATAATAGTGTAACTCAGTAGTGCTCTGTGTGTATACTGCGGGGTGTGCATGTGTGCGTGTGTCCACGTGTGCATGTGTGCATGTGTGCATGTGTGCATGTGTCCATGTGTGCATGTCTGCATGTGTGCATGTGTGCATCACTGGTAACATTGTGTAGACATTGTAAACTGTGTTTCCTGTCTTCCTCCCACAGGTTCTGGTGCTGCTCTGGTGTCCTGCAGCAGGGAACCTGAATCTGGTGCCACAGGTACTGATAATGATGATATCTGTTTAATGGCACAGGAAGGTGTGTCAGGGTCCATCATTGGTCAGCCAATTGACAGTACACAGCTGTCAACCACATCATTGCACACAGTCATCCTGCCAGTACATCCTATGTCACCAATGTCTCTAGGTGATGGACAGGATACAGTGGGCATTGACCAGGGTAATGTGGTATCTGTGGCACATGCTTCCCCACACAGCAGCCATGGGCAGGGTCCTGAGATGGTACCACACAGACAGTTGCCCATGGGTTCTCGTGGGAGCATCCATGGGCGTACTGCCTCTGGCAGACGTGCCCAAAGAGGTCTGTCAACCTCAGCTATGTTTTGGGCTGTCATGCAGGCACAGTCACGTATGGAAAGGTACACCAGACAGGGTCTGAGGGAGCTGAGAGCATGTTGCACATCCATGACTGACAGTATGCGTGACATTGCGGATGCTATCCATAATTTCACCAATGTCATAGACAGATGTTGTGGGGACATATTACAGCACTTCCACAACTACAGGTCCATGAGCCAGGGCAATGGTGGACGGTTGCGGCGTCAACGTGGCCGTATGCCAGCAACAGCAGCAGCTGGCAGTTGGCGCGGATGACAACAGGCCCGCGGATGCCCCCATAGTGCCAGCAACAGCCCCAGCAATGCTGGGTCTGTGCTGTCATCAGACCGCCCCAGGAGACCACATGCACGTGGCTCTGGACAGTCCCAACAGGACCTGTGTCCAGTCAACGAACACCTGCTTCTGATGACAGTACCCAGTCGCTTATTACCGGATACGGTCCGTAGCACCCCTGCCAGGCACAGGTACCATGTCAATGGCCACAGACACTGATCTGTATGACCTGGCAGGTGCAGTCTGTGGCTGTCCACAAACTCCAGTATATGGCAGCCATGAGGTGGAACTGTGTGCAAGCATACACACATGCAAAATGTTAACACCTAGGGCTACCACATACATGCACACACTGCATCAACAGTGCCCCACCCTGTACTGCTGTCCCTCACCAACACACATACACATACATGTCAATTGGTGGTATCAGTGGCAGACTCAGGCATACCTAGTTCACACCCTGTGCATATGATGAAACTGTGCTACCTCCTGCAATCTCTAACATCAGTGCAGGAACAGGTTAACATGTTGCTGATGCACAGGGTGACTACATAGAAGTGCATTAATAGTATCATGTTGGTAACACTACAGTGTGCTGATATGATTGTGTGTATATCCCAGCATGCCTGATGCTGTAACTGTATGACTGTCCTGAATTGTTATCTACACCCATAGTAAGTACCATAGTGTAACAGCTGCATATTTTTGCATACTGGTGGTAAGGATGTCAACAGATAGCCACATACATAGGTAGCACAGGGGAGAAGGTAATGCAAGTAGTGATACGCAATGATGGACATTTACACTAATAGTGGCATGTTGCCCACAACGACTATGCAATGTGGATGTTTGCGCATGTTGATATGTGTGCAGTACCAATTTAATTTAAATTAAATTATATTTTAAACAATTTCAGTTTTACCATGGACATCTGAGCTATGCATTCCTGGGTACATGTTTATAGTGCCTGTATATTTGCACTGTTACCTACTGGAAGTGGTACCCCTTCTTTATTGTACAATGGACTACTTCCAGCCCTGCTTACTGTAGCTTTGTTTGCATGCATGTTTGCTTGAGGTTCCCTGGAACACTGATTCCACCTGCAATGCAGATTTACAGAGCTTCTGTGGATTCCTAGTGACATCTGCATAGCTTACTATACGTATGTCAATGTCTCACTTGACAGAATGTCACTGTCTGTCCTGTTCGCATGTACGTTGCCTGTGACACATTGCATATGACTTACCTGGCATTTGCCCACGTCTGCAGTCATAAATGCCAGTGCTATGAAATCAGAAGCAGTACACCCACACATACTCACCTTCAGTATGTTGTTCCCCATTGGCCCTATGTGTTGGTAATCACCATGGCAATCACACTACTATGGTAGCATGTGCAAAGATAACTTGTGAATCACCTCTATGGTACAGTTGTGGAATATGTGGGTCATGTGGCAATGTCACAGCTGCCACATGTACTCAGTCAACCCTCTCCCCTACACATGGATGTACAACACATGTATGAGATGCAACCACATAGCCAAACTGGGGACTAAGCACTCTGAACCCAGTACTGGCATAACCTGTCAGGTGGCATAAAATACTACAGTGACTACAATACCAGTCTGATGTAGACCTACACTGACAGCAATACAAACACGTGAACACACTGGGCCATTCATGGAGCCTAAGAATAGCATCCTGCCTGAGCGGCAGACACCTCTGCAGCTGGCACACAGGCATACGTTATGCCAGATCACAGCACACATAACACATAGCACACAAATCCTGTGTGCCAAACAGTCACAGCCTGTACGGCTAGACAACACACCTGCTACAGTTGTGTTAGGTACCTTTATTGTCCGGTACAGTGAGGTCCCGCTCACCAGGCTGGACAAGGTGAAGGTCACAGTGATATGCCCATGGGGCACTATGGTCCACCACATAACATAAGCATACAGGTCAGTCAGAGGCATGAACACATATGACTCAGTCATTGTCCATGCCACTATGGCTGACCTGTGATGTACCTCCCTGGACTACATGATAGGGAACATGGAAAGGCTCTCTGAGCATGTGGCACAGGCTGGTATGACCCTGACCTTGGTTGGCATCATACCCTCACCAGGAATGCTGACGTATTACTGAATGCTGATGAATTACTGTAGCTACAACACCCTAGCTGAAAGGTTCCTAGCATGTAGTCACTGCATTGCTATGGAACAACTTGTTACCACTCCCACAACAGGTGAAAACATGCAGCACCTGTTCATCAACAACATGTAGACTATATGCCCCAGACCAGATGTGTATCCCTCGCTGCTAGGATGATACCATCTACATCTCACACTGTATATACACATACCACATGCAGCACCCGCACAGAAGACCACAGTCATAATGTTATCCAGTGCAAATACCATGTATTCACATGTGGCAGGTGTCAGACATGGTAACTATTGAAGGTCACAGGTACATATGTGTATTTGGCACACACATACATCATCTGTGTCCATTGCCATTACTGGTTTAATCGATGCCATGCATTATTGTGAACAACAACACACACACATGGAGATTCTGTGTGACAAAAACACACGTGGCATGTATGGAATTCAAAGCCATAACTAACTGTGCTATGACAGTAGTGAGAGATGCCGTAGCAGAGCATGCTATTTGCGTTACTGGGAGATTTGCCCTCTTCCGCTGTACTTGTAGGGTGCTGACATCATCTCTGCGTAGAGATTGGAATATGCAGCAGCTGGTGTGTTGTACTGGTTGGCAAAAGGGTCAGTTCTCTCACACATGTAATTGCACACACACTACTTCTACCCCCTGCTATTTGCGTTACTGGGAGATTTGCCCTCTTCCGCTGTACTTGTAGGGTGCTGACATCATCTCTGTGTAGAGATTGGAATATGCAGCAGCTGGTGTGTTGTACTGGTTGGCAAAAGGGTCAGTTCTCTCACACATGTAATTGCACAGACACTACTTCTACCCCCCCACGCACACACTTGCAGGATTCAAACCCCTACCTAACTATGTTATGACACTCAAGACAGATGCATTAGCGGAGCATGCTATTCGCATTACTGGGAAGTTTCCCTTCTCCTGCTGTACTTATAGGGTGCTGACATCATCAGTGTTTAGAAAGGGAAATGTGCATCCTGTAGTGTGTTCTCCTAGTTGCCAAAAGGGACATTGCTTTCATACAGACTTGCACACACACTAACCCCCCTCCGCACACACTGGGAATTTGCAGGATTCAAACCCCTACCTAACTATGTTATGACACTCGAGACAGAAGCATTAGCAGAGATCGCTATTCACATTATTGGGAGGTTTTTCTTCTCCTGCTTTACTTATAGGGTGCTGACATCATCAGTGTTTAGAAAGGAATATGTGCATCCTGTAGTGTGTTCTCCTAGTTGCCAAAAGGGGCATTTCTTTCTTACAGACTTGCACACACACTGAACATTTGCAGTATTCAAACCCCTACCTAACTATGTTATGACACTCGAGACAGATGCATAAGCAGAGCGCGCTATTCACATTACTGGGAGGTTTCCATTCTCCTGCTGTACTTATAGGGTGCTGACATCATCAGTGTTTAGTAAAGGGGAATGTGCATCCTGTAGTGTGTTTTCCCAGTTGCCAAAAGGGACATTTCCCTCACACAGACTTGCACACAAACCAACCACGCTCACCCACACACACTGAGCATTTGCAGGATTCAAACCCCTACTTAACTATATTATGACACTTGAGGGAGACGCATTAGCAGAGCGCACTATCCAAATTACTGGGCATTGGTTCTGCACCTGCAGTATTTATAGGGTGCTGACATCATTATTTCTACAGAGGTATGTACATCTAGTACTACCTGTCAGGTGGGGGATAGCATATATATGCATTTGCAGCCACCTACATCAGGGTCAGATATGCACATCACACTGGCATGTTATGTTCTATACCATGCTTCATGACCACAGGACCTGTAACACACAACACAACCAGTCCAGACCACCCCTCCCACATCCAGGACACGCACTTTGCTTCCCTGGGAACAGTGCCAAGATATGCAGGTGTTCACATACACCATTCCAGTTGTTAACATCAGGTACAGGCATATTGTGTGTGGGAACTACTCAGGCCTCTACAACATTACCCTACAGCCACTACAATTTGTGAGTCCATGTGGTATGGCAGAACCACTCACCACAGCCACAAGGAGGAATACATATTGTACCTGACCATCTGCAACATGGGTACTCACTGTTCCACACCAGAGGTAGACCACCATTGTTGATATCTGACCATACCCACCTTTCCCTGGACATCCATATCCCATCCCCACCCCCAGGCAAGGTTGTCACTGCAAACAAACTGTATTTATCAAAAGCAGACTTTACACTAGTGAAGACTGGGGTGGAAGACTTCAAAGGACCCATGCTGGGGGAGTATACAGGCCACTCTGCATAATCCTTGACAATTGCATTCTATGAACATGTGGAAGGTTTGCATTGATCATGCTATCCCAAATATACCCATGACTGCTCCACAACAGGACACCTGTCAGGTGTACACCAGCCATATATGAGCTGTCCAACAGACAGAGTGAGCTAATACATTGCAGAGCAGTAGCCCACAGAGAGAGGACATCTCTGAACAGTACCGTCATGACACTTCAATCCCTCATAATCATCACGACACAGTGTTGACAGTGAAATTGTCCAGATAATGCAGATAAGGCTCCCCTCAGTCTGTTATTGATGCCCACTTACTGTTAGAGGTCCTCAGCAACCCTCTTCCAGCACACACCAACAACATGGCTGTGGCTTAGCAAATTCAAACCCTGGGATCTCCACTGTGTCCCTGCTTGACAGAGGCACAGCACACTAGCCTCACACGGTGCCTTATGTGACCTACTTTACAGTGGCACAGTAGCCTACTGTACTGGGGAGGCAGATGCCAAGCACACTCTGGCTAAGCTGTCATTCCCTAGGGCAAACAGCTATTCTTCACCTATATGTTTAATTGTCAGATGCACAATATTTGTTGCTGATAGACTGTTTGCAGGTCTTTATTGCCATAGCATTCCCTGTTTCTATGAACAACTTGTGTATCTGTGGAAGATGTTTGAATATGAGAGGGATCCACTATATCACTTATGTCTCTGTAATCATTTAACTGTGTGCACTGGGCAGATTGCTGTAATGTGGTTGGTTCCTGGAATAACACGTACAAATACCAGATATGTGTGGCCAACTGCTAAACTGAGATTTGGCCTAAGTGTGTGAGCATGCCCAGTTCAGGCTTTCCATGGCATGTTGTCTGACATATGTCTCATTTATCAAAGTGTGCGAGCATGCCCAGTGTGAGCTTTCCATATGTTGAACTCTGCACACCACATTTGTGGATGAGTGTGAATTTCAACAATATCTCATGTTTATGGTTGTGTGTTGTGTGTCATGTTGTGTACTTACTGCCCAACTGCTTTGTGTCTGAACACAACAGGGATTATACTGTTCCTGCAGGGTTTGCATGGGATACTTTGCATACAGTTGTCAACATCCTTTCATACTGACCTAACACTGTAGTAGCGTATAGTGTACTGGTTCAGTACTTTCACTGTGGTGGACAGTATCCTGGGCTTTAGTCCTATCACTGCTTTACATTTCCATAGTGAGCACAACAGCCTGGTTAGGGGCCAGTTGTGCACATCTGACCATGTTGCATTATGTTCAGATATGAACTACTTAAGCCAGGCTTGTCCAACATTGGTAGTGTATTCCACAACATAGGTGTACATTGGCAAACACTAGCGATGTGCCCTAGGCCATTTCTAATGCTAGTCGGAGAGTGCGTTTGTCCTTCGACACACATTGTAAGTGGAGTTTGCCATGACATATGTCATGGTTACTATACTGTGCCTCCGTCTACCTGTGACATAACAGTGATACCCAGGGTAAACCTACAATCTCCCATCCACTCATCAAGATTCCTCTTGAGGAGAATCGATGAGTGACTCTATGGATAACCTGTACTGAGAGTTTAATCATGAGTGGGGGTGGCTTATGTGTTATGGATCATGCAGTACAGCTTGTCCTATGTATGTCAGTGCTGGGGTTCAGGTCTCTCATGTGCATAGCTCACTGCCATTCAGATTGTACAAGGTGCAGCATGTTCATTGATTCCAACTTGGACATGGCTTTATACATCAGGCACAGCTTGCCTCTGGGTGGGCAGTATGGCAGTGTGTGGTGCTGCAGTTTGTTTAATCAGGCAACACATGGCATCTGTTCAAGCTCTTTGATACTCCTGGTGAGGTACTGTTGTGGACTTTACAGTTGATGGAGGTGTCTGCTGAGGTACAGCCCACAGGGGCTATTGTAGTCAATTGTAACACTGATGAAGGATGACTGCAGAGCCACAATGACCTCCCCTTATCTAGATCTGACAACCTTCATGATTAGGTGGGTATATGGTATGTTTCTGTAAACACTACAGCCACATGTTTGTCCAATGCAGGATATCTATCACCTTGTGTCCTCAGGTCTCTCATTACATGTTAAGTATGTAATGGGTTAACACCTATGTGGTAATTGGTGGGCACTTACTGTATATCCACGGGGGTTGACTATACACTTTTCTGCAATTAGCTTGCTGACATGGCTATGGCACCAGTTGTCTGTTTCTATGTGGCCCTTTTGTGGGATGCTTGTGTCAGCTGGAGGGTCAGATATGGTGGCCAGTTTGTAGTCCTCTGCAAACATGTTCAGACACAGTCCTTCCATGTTGGCCTGTACCTATGGGACATATATACCAAACGAGGGAGGTCCCAGGACCAAGCCTTGTGGGTTGACAGTTATATCTGGTTTGTAGTCTGACATGGCTGCAGCATGTCTGACAATGTCAGTTCTGTCCTTGGTCTGGTTTGCAACCCCTCTACTGACATAGGGGTTTATATTTAAGCTGGTGAGCCTATCTATAATGAACACGTGGGGTATTGTATGGAAGCCTTTGCAAGGTCCAGCTATGCTGTGTGGACCACATTGCCCTCATCAATGACCTTAATGACTGTTTCAAATGAGTCAAACATGTTTAAGGGGCAGCATCTGCACTTAAGAAAGCCACACTGGGTAGGGTCCGGTGTCAGTAGGTCCCCAATATCTTTATGTCTCCGGTACATGCTGATCCTTTCCATAGCTGTGCAGACCAAGCTTGTCAGGATTTTGGAGTGGTAGTTTGCAGTATCCATTTAGGCAACACCTTTGTTGGGTAGGACCACTGTTGTCGTACACTGCTCTTTGGGTAAATATCCTGTGGTAAGGTTGACATTGAGCAGTAGTGTGATTTGGCGTTCCATTGTTCTTGGAGTCCATGTTGGACTCAGCCCAGGACACCATCTCATACCATTGCTGCTGTGTGTTTTGCTTTGTAGATGCTGGCTGTTACCTCAGCATCTGCAATGCCAGGGGGCCAGCAGTCTGCTGGGATAGATATTTTGCATTCTGGGGGGGGTTGCACTGCACCTGTCAGGTTGTATGTTGGCAATATGTGTGTGTGTTTGGTATGTTGTTTGTAATATTTGAGTGATTCAGAGCATATCCGTGAATTCCCAACAAGGTTCCTATCATCAGTTGAGACAGCCTTGTGATTATTCTTAGTGTCCTGTACAATTTGTTTCTTCATAGGTTCATAGGTTCATACTAGGCTATCCACCCTAGGGCATTTATAAGCCTAGCCAGAGTGTGTGTGGCTTTCGCCACCCCTTGCTATGTGAATATTATGGCCATTTATGATTTACTTTACTGTGCCTCTGTCTGGATGTGACACAGTGAAGACCCCCACTGTACATCTACGATCATCCATCCACTTGGCAAGATTCCTGTTGAAGAGTGTCAGTGAGGGGCTCTGCCTAACATGGAGTGGGATTCTGTTCCAGGGTGTAGGGAGCCTCTGGGTTATGTATCTGTCCCTCCAGCACATCCTATTTCATTATGTGTTAAGGATGACATCTCTCACTCTCACAGCTCGATGGCTTTGGGTTTTCTGGGGTGGAGCATGTCCATTACTCCTGTGTTGGACATGGCCTTGTACAACAGGCATACAATGCCTTTGTGTAGGCAGTATGTGACTGCATTCAGCTGGGGTGTCTACAGACAGGCAGCATATGACATATATTTGAGACCCTTTATCCTCTTGGTGAGGTACCTTTGAGGTCTGTCTAACTGCTGCAGGTGTCAGATAAGGTGCATCCCAAATGAGGCATTGTACTAGATTATGGGTCTGATAAGAGAACAGTACAGGGGCAGAATGACCTCTGTTGACATAGATGTGAATTCTTTCATGATACGGTGTCCAATATAGACAGTCTTCCTAGCCAGATTGGCAATGTGAGTGTCACATAACAGATTACAGTCCACTTATGTCCCTAGGTCCCTGATTACTCCTTCCAAAAATAATGGTTTACCACCTATGTGGTAATTTGTGAGTACCTTGTTTGGTATTTGGTGGGACATTCATACTGTCCAGTGTCTTCAGGACGGCTGGGTGGGGTTCCTGTGTGTGAGAGTGTGGTCTGTAGCATGCTACAGACTGTACAGCAGTTTTGCCTACAGTTAGGTGCACATGGGTGGTCTCCGATGCTTCGTGCACTGTCAGTTACCTGGACGTATGGGTGTCTGTGCTGAATATGGATACTCCCCCTCCTTTTATGTTTTAGTCCAGGTTTTGGGGCCATAACGCATGATATGAGGTATAACCTGGTAGTGCTGGTGTGCTGTCAAGAGGCTTGCAGCAGGTTTCTGTCACTGCACAGACATTGATGTTCTCCATACTGGGGAGGGCCTCAGGAGCATGCATATTGCGGTTTACACGTCTGGCATTGGTCAGCATTACCCTTATGCTTCTTACCACTTATGTTTTCTAGGGTGGTGGGTTAGTCTTTTCAGCCTTGCCTACATAAGGCTCTATGGAGGTGGCAAAAGCCTTATCCAATATCCAGACGCCCAGGGGTAACAGGTGCAAGCCATCCCTGGAACAGCAGCATGGCTTGTCAAGCATGACATCCCAAGCAGACAGACATTAGATCCTCTTGGAATGACAGCAGTAATTGTGCCACTTGTTAAAGCTGATCATTCTGTGTTTGTACTGTGGCATAATTCTTGGTGAGGGTAGGATGCTGCAAACGGTCAGTGTCATACCGGCCTGAAGTACATACTCAGAGAGCTCATCTATGTCTCTTTTCATGTAGTCCAGGGAGGTACATCTCAGGTCATTCACGCCAGCATGGACAATGACTGCATCATATTTCTACTTGCTTTGGGGTGCCTGCGTACTTGTGTTATGTGACATATTGTAGCAGCCTACAGGCAGCTTACTGTACCCTTTCCCTTGCTCAGTCTGGTGAGCGGGACAGCAGTGTGTCTGACTATGGAGTCACCTATTACAACTGTATCAGGCATGTTGTTTCTCCTTCTGGCCTGTGACTGTTTGGCACACCAGCTTTGTGTACTATGTGTTGCATGTGCTATGTTTGGAGGTTGTGGTTGCTTGGGGGGTCTGCTTTGGAGACCTCTGTTGGTCTGGTGTGGTTTGTAATTAGGGCCTCCCGGAATGTTTTTCTGTGTTTTTGTCTTTGGTTTGCAGTTGTGATAGGTCTATGTGGGACTGGGTTTGTGGTGTGTGTGGTTACCTTCTCCTCCTGACTAGTTTTGGCAGTACTGAGTTGAGGGAGCTCAGCCTCCGGTTTGGATAAATGGTTCCATCTCTCACATATATTTGTATTTCTTGGGGGGAGTTGAGGGTTGTCTGTGTACTTGGGGCAGGTGTAACATTGCCTCAGGATTCACAGATTCAACTTGTTGTAGCTGGCCTTAGTGGATTGTATGTGTGGTCATATTTTATTGTCATACTACTGATCAGTGATTACTTCCCTTTTTATGTTTGCTCTATCATGTAGTAGCTTCCTCATTCTCTTGCATGGTTTGGTAATGGCTGGAGTCCAGCATGCCAGATGCCTGCGTGTATGGCATTGTGTCTTGTTGTTATCTGTGATTGCATAATCCAAGTATTCCTGGCTGTGTTCATGGAATGCCTGAATAACAGGTTTTGAGGTGTGGCCCATATTTTGCACCTGCACAGGGCCTTTAATGGATTCCATATCAGTTTGGTGGAGTGCAACTTTTGCTTTACACATGTTTTTCACTGTGGTTTTCTGGCCAGGGACTGTGGTCAGGATGTGTATATCCAGTGTGATTACTCTATGGTCTGGTCTTACCAGTGAGGGATACACTTCTCATCTTGCCATCCAGTACCCATGTTGCTGATTATCACATCGAGTATGCTTACCCCTCTTGTGGGAGTGGTACGTTGTTCCTGGGCATTTTGGTTTATGGATTCTAGGAACTTTTCTCCTACAGTGTTGGAGCTAGTATAATGCTCCCAGTCTATGTCTGGGTATTTTCAGTCAACCAATATAATATGGTTTGGGGGGCTTGATATATTCATGTATTCCAACATAGGCCAGGTGCAGTTCCTGGTGTTAGGACAGTAGTCTGTAGCAGGCTATAAACTGGGAAGCAGTTTTAGCCACTGTTACTTGACCATGGCTAGTCCATGCTGCTTCTTGTTGTGGTACCAACATGGGGGTGTGGTTATCCTTGACAATTATTGCTAGTCACCCTCCTTTTGTAGCTTGATCCATGTTTTGAGGCTGTACAGCACAGTATGAGGTGTAACCTGGTAGTGTTAGGGTGCTGTTGTGAGCCTTGACCCATTTTTCTGTTACAGGACAGATATCAACATTCTCCATACTGGGTGAGTTTACACTGCACGCATCTTGCTGTTTAGACTTCTGGCATTGGGTAGCATTACATCTAGGTTCTTATCCCTTGTGATACCTATGGAGGTGGGATTGTGTTTTGAGCCTTACCTATTCAGGGCATGCTGTGGGTAACGACAGCCTTTGCCAGTATCCATGAGGCCTGGACTGATAGGTGCACGCCACCCCTAGCAGGTGGAGCATCATGTCATGCTCAGCATGTCATCCCAGGCTGGCACACATTGGATCCCCTTTGACTAACTGAAATACTTCAGCCAATTATTGCAATTGATCATCCCATCGTCATATTGTGGCATCATGCTTGGTGAGGGTAGGATGTTAGTCAGGGTCCTCAAGTGTGCATATACTACATGGTGTTACATTACTTAACACATGGTATTCATGCCTCAGGTGGTGCTGCAGGGCTGCCTCTGTTGGATGCACATATTACACTCCCTGTACATGTTTGAGAGCAGGTTATGTCATTTTAGGCATCCATGTTATAATATGAGTGAGTCAGAGAGGGGTATCATTCCCAGGGTTCCTACTGAGCCAGTGTATGTGCTATGCATTGCCTCTTTGCCAAGGCCAGGGCATACTGGGCACGCCTTCTTCTGCCTACTGGGGCAGGCTCAGGTTGTTCCTCCTCCGAGTCACGCTCTGCCTGTGATGGCCTTGGCAATGGTGGGGGGCTGTTTGGCCCGGCCCTATGCTGGTCCTGCTGCAGCTGTTTTCGCAAGATCATATTATGTAGCATAGCACATACCATGGCAATTTGGGTACATGTAGTTGGTGAGTACTGCAAGGCTCCACCAGATGTGTCCAGACACCGGAACCGTGACTTGAGCAGCCCAAACACACGCTCTATTACATTACGTGTTTGTGTGTGTGCCTCATTATGGCATTCCTGTTCATGTGTGTGTGCGTTTCTGATGGGTGTCATCAGCCACGGCTCCAGTGCATAACCTGCATCCCCCACTAGGTGTCCGTGTGGGATGTCCCCATTGGCAAATGTCTGGTACAGCTGCGTCAAATGCCAGATATGGGAATCATGTTAACTCCCAGGGCAGCCAGCACACACATTCATTATTATGCCCTGGGTATCACACACAACCTGGCAGTTGATGGATGGGAAGCCCTTGTGGTTAATGTAGGCCGTACCCCGCTCACCGGCTGGTGCTTTGATGCATATGTGCGTGCAGTCTATTGCACCCACTACCTCAGGGTATTCCACTATTTGCTGGAAGAGACGCATATTGCTGGCCAATACCTCACGGGCATTGGGGAAATATACATGATCACCGACATGTGCTGACATGGCATCCAGGAACTGGTGCAGTACCCTGGAGGCTGATGCCTGTGATATCCCCATCATGTCACCAGCTGGTCTCTGGAAGGTACCTGTTGCTAGTATTCTTAGGCCAACACATACCTTGGTTTCCACTGGGATGGGTTCCCCTCTGTTGGTTCTGTGCGTGAGGCGTGGCCTGCACAGCTCGACAATTTGCTGCAGGAGGGCTCTGTCCACTCTATAGCACTCTACTATCTCCAGCTCATGTAACCCATGGTAGGTGACCCTGGGCCTGCACACTCTTCTCCGTCTCCTCACTGTGGGTAGTTTGGCACCATCTGCATTGTCACCACCCTCAGCAAGTCGCCTATGTCTCCTTATGACAGCTATGGCAGCCCCTAGCATTTCTGCTCTGAGTTCAGCTTTTTCAGTTTTCACTTCTAATAGCTTACTCCTGTCTTGCAGTGTCTCTTGAGAGAAACATCTTGCACTGCTGTTTGCAGAGTTTTAAGTGCTTGGCCTAGCTACTATTCTGCCTGTGTAATTCCTACTAATTCTGTTGCTTCCTTTTTCCTTTCTGTTTCCTCAGCGGGGAGCAATGCGCATACCAGCAGAAACACGCTCACAGTGGCTTACACACACACACACACATGCTTACACGGTACAGAATCTGTTTATCCGGGTTAAAACGCGTGCACACCAGTGCAAACAGTCTTACAAATCTGCCAACACGCTCCCACATGCTCAGTCTGCCTTACACGCGTGCACACTGCCCTACCCGTGCCTTATGGCGCAAACACATGCACATGCACGCCCAACAAGAAACTTTGGTGTAAGCAACAGTGTACACCTTCCATTTCTTGACTTTCCCATGCTTATCTTGTGGCACTTTTCTTTCCATGATATGTGTCTGACATCTGTCATGTAACACTGACCTCCAATGAACTGCATTTCTTTCTACCATTCCCCCCTGTGATGTCACCTATCTCCTACTCTATTCCTCTCCCTTATGTATCTCTTACACTACTCAGAATGTGCTCATTTGCTATGTGACAGTGGAATTCAGTATCCTAACACTCATTTACATCAGATTGCCTACTAATGCTTAGTTACATCTCTTAGACTCAGCTTCCCCCCTTAGCAACCACTAAACGGTGGCCATGTTGTTTTTGGTCTGCTGGTCCCTGTATTGTAAATCCATGTATTGCATAAAACCCACATTTGTGGGTTTATAACCTTCATTTTTATGTTTTATACAGCGCAACCCATTTGCGCAGGGCTGTGTTGCGTTTAAACATCGGCGATCGCCAAAAAAAAAAATGTATTTTTCATATTTGCATCGGGGTACCTTGCCAATGGCCACATATTTGGCCATTGGCATGCTGCCTGACACATACGCACCCTGTATTTGGAGCTGACATGGCTCCATTGTGATTTTTGCAGAAACGTACTCAGTTGTCAACTGAGTACATTTCTGCAGCTAAAACGGCTCTTACACGGGCTGCTTTGGGCTTCATGGATCGCTAATTTACCTCATTTGCATGCCTTTCGGCTGCAAGTGAGGTGATTAACATATCCACGTCCACTCCGTGTAAGAGACATTTTAGCTGGTCTCTTACACGGACTTTAGGGCTGTTCCTGGATCGCGAAAGCTGCATGGAGTCTTACACTACTCTTAGACTCCATGCAAGGCTTTCGTGAATCCTACCCATTATAACAGCAAACAAAAATACAGCTAGAAAGACAGAAATATAAAACAGACAGGATAAACTCAGCAGTTGAACAGACTAAATACATTTAACATTGAACAACAAAAACGGAGCAACCACTGTGTAAATATGATCAAACCAAGAACAAATACCACAGCTTATGGCCAGAATCCTAAATATTAAAATTCACCTTCTTAAAACAACAAAAATTAATACAGATTGAGTGCTTTCATCCCTTGAACTGGGGACTTCATCAGAATCAATCTATTAAGAAACACTTCATCTATTTATATCCTCACAATTAATTACATCATCAATCAATAATACCTTAAAGTACCATTTAAAAAAATATGTAATATTATGAAATGTTAAAAATATTCACACTAAAACCTCTTATATTTAAATGATTCTAACAAACAGAATGAATATAACTCCCCTCCTGTAAAACATATAAATTATCTTAAAACTGCCTTCTTATTAAGGATGGGTTTAATAGAAATAATTTCATTTAACCCTGGGTGGAAGCTTGCCTGCAACTTAATTTGCCATTTATCCTCCGTCTCTTCTATATAATTTCTGTAATTGGCCCCCTGTGGTTGGGTATAACCTGTTCTATAATACCAAAAGAAAACCTTACATGGTCTGCACAGCTGGTGGAATGTTTATAAAGTGCATTATTATTATTATTATTATTATTATTATTAGTTAAAATTTGATAATGGTGTTCATATATTCTATCTCATAACCTTCTCTCAGTTTTGCCTACATAAAAACCAGAACATGAATTGCACATAGCTAAATATATCACACCTGTTGTTTGACAACTCCCTCAAACAAACTGTGCCTTCATTTTAAACTTATTTACAGTGTAATATTCATTTACATATATAAATTTACACTGTGAACATGCCCCAAGTCTTGATGTCCCGAATTTTATACCATTCTTAATATTTAATGTTCCTTCAAAACATTTCTTAAAGTTGACTCCAGTCTTAAACACAGAGGTAGACTTAGGACTGGTAACTGACCATAAGGCGGGGTTATATTTTAAAATGGCCCAGTTGTCTTCCACTACGCTTTTAACTTCAAATGCCCTACTCCAAAAGGGTATAACCATAGCTCTCTCATAATTTTTATTCCAATCCTCTCCCTGTTCAACAATAATCTCCCTTTTTGTAAATGGCTTTCCCAAAAGGGGTTTATACTTATTACCCCATTCTTTCGAACATATTCCATATTTTCAGTTACCAGTTTACTGGGGTATCCTCTTTCTAAAAACATCTTAGTCACCTTCATTAACTCATCATAAAGGTCTTCAACCCTAAAAGTCACAGCGTCCAAAAAACGGACATACAATTTTATGTACTTAAAATATTCACTATTAAACACCTTATTGTTCTCCCACTGTAAAAGGACCATATTCACATAAATGGGAACACATGATGCTCCCATTGCTATACCTTTGTGCTGCTTAAAATATTCCCATTCAAAGAAAATATAGTTATAGTCGAGAACAATGGCCTTAAAATCCATAACCAAATTAAATTTGTCATTTGATAACCTAGTTTTTGCCTGAAAACAATCACCAAACATCTCCATCCCTTTGAACCTAGGAATGGAGGTAAATAAATCAACAATGTCAGTTGTGACCAAAATAATAACTTTATCCCAAAGGTTGTCTGAAATTCTCCTCAGAAAGTCCCATGAGTTCTCAAGTAAATGTGGGCTATTATTAACCACATGCTTTAACCACTTATCAATCACAACCCCAAATGGAAAAGTCTTGGAACCCTGTTCGGACACTATTGTTCTAAAAGTTAAAATATCTAGTCCCCTATGGGTCTTGGGGATCCCAAAAATTGTTGCTAACACTGGATCTTTCACTTTTAAGAAATTATGTTTCTAACGTGATCCTTGTGTCCAAAAAATATTCCTCTAGGTAATAGTCAATCAGTTTATTACTAATATTGATTTCATTAATTGACGATGGGACGTATGTTGAAGTGTATAACATTTCAAAAATAACTTGTGAATACTGAAGTGAGTCAGGAATAACAGTTCCCCCACCTTTATCGGGCTGCATAATTTGTATGTTATTGTCAGTTTTTAACTGCTCCAATTTCTCTTTTTCTCCTACACTTAAGTTACTAGCTGTGTACTTCTTATATTCTTTAGCTTTCAAAGTGTATATAACATCCATAATGGTCCTTTCTAAAATATTGAGCATAGCATCAAAGCTCGGTTAAGGTACTCTTGACCCTAATATTACCATCCCCTACCATCCTTTTCTTACCATAAAATTATTAATTATGACACCATGTATCCCAAGAGCATGAACTTAGAATTAAATCTCAATGTGTAAAAGCTCAAAATTGTATGGTGGGATAGGCTTTCATATCTTTTGTATGGAAGTTTTGTTATCAGTTTCATGCGCATGTATTAGTACCTTGTATGCAAGTTGTAAATCTTTGTACTAGTTTATGCACTAGCACTTTAAGGTTAATTGAAGGTAATTAAAGTTTTTGTATATGAATGCAAGTGGTGTAAGCAATTATCCCATGAAGGCAATAGCTGAGGTACCAGGAGGCACCAGTAAATCTTTGGCAGTGAGTTATAGTACCACTCTACTCAGCCCTTATTAGACCGATCATTGAATACAATGCCCCATTTGGTATGTATCTAACAGGCACTTGTAAGAGTTGGAACACCCTCGAAAGTTCCTTACCAGGAGAATCTAGGGTATGAATATCATATCCTATACTACACAGATTGCCTTAAGCCCCCATCTATATGCTTAGTCTCCTGTAGGTTACTGGAAGGTAATCTATGTCTAGCATATGCATCCTCAAGTCCAGCTATGATGGATCTCTTGTACATCCAAAAAGTAACACTTGATCCATGGACCTAAACTTTGTCTGTGTCATATACCGAACATGCTGGAGAGATTGATATGTGTCTCAAAGGATCCTCATGCTATGGAATAAGCACCCCATCTACATGAAGCAAAGCTCATCTCTGACCCTATTCAAAAGAAACCATGATCATTGGATGTGAAATCACAAATTGACTCCAGGGCTGGCCCCCATGTCTCTGATAGACATAGGTTGACAGTAAGTAAATTAATCCCCAACTCAGATACCCACTCCTCATAATGCTTTAACTACAACTATACTAATATACTCCACTATATAGGCATCCAAAGAAATCAGGAACAAAATAAGGTTTGGTTGCAAGGCTAGACATGCAAAGACCCAAGTGATCATTAGCCTAGCATAAACCTATGGACCCATGACACTGAGTTACTGAAAATGCTTAAGACAGAATAAACTCAAGTTATATATGACTAAGCCAAAAATCAAATTTACAATGTTGAGATATTTGGGCCAGTTCTTATAGTCTGAAGGTGTGAAACCTGATGTTGTGAAAGTAAAAGTCATAGTGCAGATGCTTTATTCAGAGAAAAGCCAAGCCCATGAGAATTCTTGGTATGATGCAGCATTGTTCGCCCTTGAGAATTCTTGGTATGATGCAACATTGTTCACCCATGAGAACTCTTGGTATGATGCAGCATTATTCGCCCATGAGAATTCTTGGTATGATGCAGCATTGTTCGCCCTTGAGAATTCTTGGTATGATGCAGCATTGTTTGCCCTTGAGAATTCTTGGTATGATGCAGCATTGTCCGCCCATCGGAATTCTTGGTATGATGCAGCATTGTTCGCCCATGAGAATTCTTGGTATGATGCAGCATTGTTTGCCCTTGAGAATTCTTGGTATGATGCCGCATTGTTCGCCCTTGAGAATTCTTGGTATGATGCAGCATTGTCCGCCCATGAGAATTCTTGGTATGATGCAGCATTGTTCACCCATGAGAATTCTTGGTATGATGCAGCATTGTTCACCCATGGGAATTCTTGGTATGATGCAGCATTGTTCTGTTTATTCTGAACCTGGTGGATGTGAGTCTGCCACTAATGAAATTATTAGAACATTATATGGAATGGTGCTGGACTACAGAACTTGAAAAGGTCTCTTAAATGTTAAAAATGTAATAACTGTGGAAAACATACTGTAGTACCTTGTTGTGAATAAATCAGTTACATTTGTAAACAGATACGCATCAGAATGCTACTGGTGCTGTGATTCTGCAAAAATGTAAATCAGTTGTTTATAGGACAAAAACCTTTTACAAGAGGGGAAAACATACTTGACCTAATCATCACCAACATGGGGACTCTATGCTCCATACCAGAGGTATACCCCTGATTGGTAAGATCGGACCATAAATTAATCTCACTGGAAATCCACATCCCGACCCAACTCCTGGCCCAGAAAACCACAGTGAAAAACTTCTCAAAAGAACTTTACACTTCACAAAACTGAGGTGGAATCCTTTGAGGCCCCCGGGCAAGTGGAAACTACGGCCCAAACTGCAGAATCCTATATAAATGCATTCTATGGACACCTCCAGGAATGCATGGATCATGCTATCCCAAACAAAACTAAGACCCAATCTTCCAAAGGCAGGCGTCCAATCTGGTGGACCCTAGCCATAAATAAGCTGTACAACAGAAGGAGGAAGCTACTACATGATAGAGCAAAATCCCTAAAAAGGAAGGCATCTCTGATCAGTACTAGCAAAAAAACTACGATCCCTCATAAAATCCTCCAAGGCCAGCTTCAAGAGAAAAATTGCACAGGAAACTAAAGATAATCACAAGGCCTTCTTCAGTTATGTTAGGAACCTGGGATGCAACTCCCAGATATGCTCAGAGTTGATCCAAAATGACAAAAAATACACTGAACCTACGGACATTGCCAACATCCTGGCAGACAGGTTCAGTGCTAACTTCTCCCCCCCCTCTCCCCCAAAAGAGCAAATATCTATCCCAGCAGAGTGCTGCCTCCCTAACATCTCAGATGCTCAGGTAAAAGCCGCCCTCTCCAAAGCAAAAAACACAGCATCAGTGGGACCAGATGGTGTCCCGGGTTGCGTCCTACATGAACTCCAAGAAGAACTAAACCCTCACATAAAGCTGCTGTACAATCTCAGCCTTACTACAGGATATGTGCCCAAAGAATGGCATACAGCAACAGTGGTCTCACTCCACAAAGGTGGTGCCTCTACGGACCCTGGAAACTATCGCCCCATAAGCCTGACTAGCCTAATCTGCAAAGCTATGGAGAGGATCATCATGGAACTCATAAACAAAGACATTGGGGACCTACAGACACTAGATCCCACCCAATTCGGCTTTGTTAAGGGCAGATCCTGCCTCTTCAACCTGGTCAACTTCTTTGAAACAGTCACCAAGGCCATAGATGAAGGGAAGGTAGTCCACACAGCCTACCTGGATCTCGCAAAAGCATTCGACACAATACCCCACTCGGGCATCATAGATAAGCTATCCAGCTTAAATATAAACCCCCTATGTCACTAGATGGGTTGCAAACTGGCTCAAAGACAGAACCCACAGAGTCAGAATTGCTGGAGCCATGTCAGACTCAAAACCAGTTACAAGTGGCATCCCACAAGGCTCAGTCCTGTGACCTCTCTTATTTGGTATATATTTTTCTGAGGTATAGGCCAACACGGGAGGACTGTGGCTGACCAAGTTCGCAGATGACTGCATACTGGGCACCATAATTGACTCTCCAGCTGACATGAGCATCCTTCAAAAGGGTCTCACAGAGACGGATAACTGGTGCCAGAGCCGTGGCCTAAAGCTAAACGCCAAAAAGTGTATAGTCATACCCTTTGGCAAAAACAAATTGCCCACAAATTACCACATAGGTGGTAACCCATTAAGTATGGAGGAAGTAATTAGGGATCTGGGGACCCAAGTCGATAGTAATCTCTCCTTCGACAACCTCATTGCCAAAGTGGTTAGAAAGACCTTCTATATAGCCCACCTTATCATGAAAGGATTCACATCTAGATCAAGAGAGGTCATTGTGCCCCTTTATTCATCCCTCATCAGGCCCATAATAGAATACAATGCCCCATTTGGGATGTACCTTACCCGACACCTGCAGCAACTAGAAAGACCCCAAAAGTACCTCACAAAGAGGATCAAGGGACTCAAACAGATACCATATGCTGCTCAGTTAAAGAAACTCCAGCTCTACTCAGTTGCATACCACCTACTTAGAGGCGATCTATGCCTGATGTATAAAGCTATGTCCAACCTGGAATTAATGGACATGCTCCACCTCAGAAAATCCAAATCCCTTAGAGCTACGCACTTGAGGGACTTGAACCTCAGAACAGAAATAAATAGGACATGCTGGAGGGACAGATTCATAACCCAGAGGCTCCCTTTGCTCTGGAATAGAATCCCAGTACATGTTAGGCAGAGCCCCTCACTGACTCTCTTCATGAGAAATCTTGACGAGTGGATGGGAGATCGTAGGTTTACCCTGGGGATTACTTCTGTGTCACTACTAGACAGAGGCACAGTAAACTAACCTTAAAAAGGGCACAGTAAACTCAATTCAAAGGGTGGCTAAGGCCAAACGCACGCTGGCTAGGCTTGTAAATGCCCTAGGGCAGATAGCCTAGTATGAACCTATGAGACTATGAACCTAAGAATGGCTGTCAAAAGCTGCTCAGATTGAAAACCAGACATTTGTTATATGGTATGAATGTGAACATTTACATGATTTCATTTGTGGGAAATCATGTTAGAGGAAAAAAAAATACATTTGCAATGTATATTTAATAAGTCCTTTTGCAAGGTGCTACTGTGAAGAAAAAAGTTCAGATTACAGAAGTTTGATATACCCCTATTTTAAACATGAATCTACTACAAGCATTAGAAAATTGTCTAACAACTACAGGATCTAACACTATTAATAATAATAATAATAATAATAATAATAATAATAGCAAAACCACAATATGTGTACCAGTTACGTCAAGGTCTTATGAGAATAGTTTTTAACAACATTTAATAGAGAGGCAAATTACATAAAAAATATTTTGACTAATAATTGGGAGTTTATTAGGAATGACAAATTTATGAGGGACATTTTAGGAGAAGCCCCCATTTGTGTATACAAGAAAGGACATTGCCTAAAAAACATATTCGAGACACAGAAAGGTGAGCAGTATAAAAGATTTATGCACAGATGTGGTAGGTGTAAATTTTGTAATAATATCATTGAAACTGATAAAGGTGTGGAGATTAACGGAACAAATATTTGGGTTAAAGGCAAATTTACATGTTCTACAGAGAGGGTCGTTTACTGTGCTATTTGTGTTTCCTGCCCATGTTTTTGCGTGGGCAAGACTGAAAGAAAATTTAAGACCAGAATTAATGAACATCTTAGACACATACGAGATGGTTGGGAAGGGAATGCCTTAGCGAGACATATTATAGGGTTTCCACAACATGAATTTAAGTTCATTATATTGGAATGTGTGGTACCTAGAATTCATGGGGGGGGCATGGCCCTACCTATTAGAAAAATTGGAACTTGCATGGCAGTTGAGATTATATTCCATGTACAGGCCAGGATTGAATGACAACCTGTCTATTAGTAGCCTTTTAAAATTAAAAGCTCTTATAAGACATTAAACTTGCAGTAACAGGATACGTGAAGGTAATAGAGTAGTGGTTATCACACCTACTTCATATGTAGAACGTCCTGGGTTCAATTCCCAGTGTAAGTTGTTCATTTAATTTACTTTTCATATTTTTTACTGTTTTATTTGTTTATTTTTCATTAGTTTATTTACTGGGGTGATAGAATGCTATATTATATTATATTATATTATATTATATTAAATTAAATTAAATTAAATTATATTATATTAAATGGATTGGTTTTATTATATTGTTTAAATTTTTTTTAAATATCCCTGATATATAAAATGATTACTGCCACTATTTGAGTTTGTTTCAGGATACACTGTTGCTTTAAACCTTTTAAGTCAGTTTCAGGATATGATGTCATCTTTACAGGGTTTAAAACAAGTTGGGCTGTTTTAAAATTTGTATCTGATGAAATCTCGGTAATTTTGGAGTATTGAGACAAAAGCGCTTATATATTTTATTAAATAAAAAGCGTGCTTGGTGGTTTTAAGAAGTGGTCTGCCTCCTTTACACTCATTTTTGTGAATTTATTCGTTGACTTGGTTCTGAATTTTCTGTAATATTTGCAAAATAATCAGAACAGTAGTATTTTCAGATGTAACACTGAACAGTTAGCAACACAAATTTATAAGGCAAGAAATATCTCTTTTCACCTAAAACAGAAATCAGTCCATTTATTTTAATTTCTTCAAAAGTTTAGGGTTTTTAATACTGTGGCAAATGGACCCCAATCTTATGGAAGGGCTTAATCAAAGATCATGAAATCAGTTTTACAGAAATCTTCGATGTTTGACAAAAAATATTCTTCCTAACAACTGAAATGTATCTAGAAACATTCCCTTCTGTAGTTCAGCTGAGGTTACCAGTCATCACCAACCCTCTTGTTCCTATTTTCTACATGGAGTCAGGGCATTATATTAACTGCCACCTCTTCTCTCGACTCAGTGTGACTCCCCTGCATGCTCTGCCAGTCACGTCTGACTGTCTCAGGTCTTCAATCACATGATCCTCCCATCTCTTTGCTTGATGTCTGCATTTCGTCATGCTTTCTTTTTCTTTCCTAAATCTTCATCAAATCATCTTTTGATTTCCTGCATATGTGCCTAAACAACAGCAATATGTTCTATTTGAACTTTTCTACAATTGGAGATACTTTATTTTGTGTTCTGAAGCCATCATCTCCTCATCAGTCCCACAGTGTGCATCCTGCTACCAGTATCAGGCACTTCATCTTCATCATCTCTAGCTTCTTCAACTGCATTGCCTTCACTGTACAGGTTTCTGAATCAAACAGAAGTACTGGTCACACCACAGGTTTGTACACTTTCCTTCTCAGCTTCTTTGGCATTTACACATGATCCCTGGCATTCTGTTCTAGTTGGTTGCAGCCCCTCTGATTCTAGATTTAACCTCCTCATTCTGGTTTCCCCTTCTCCTCAACCATCTTTCCCAGTCACTTGAAGGTATTAACTCACTGTTTTCCCTTCTTTCTCATTTTCCATCTTCTGATTTCCCTCCATTTGCTGTCATGTTTACTGCCTTGTCTGTACTCAGTTTATAATATACAAGTAACTGAGAGGCATTGGAATAATTAATCACAAAGCATTATTCAAAATGAAGAAGCAATAATCATGTATGACTATCCAATACCGATTGCAAATAAAGTAGAAGAAGTAAAACCAGATATTATCAATGAACATTAGAAATGGCAGTGTCTTACTTAGTAGTATTATGCAGGAGTGATTCAAAGATAACTGTTGAGTTCCAGTGGTAAGAAGGCCCCTGCTTGTATTGTCACAGCAATTGCACAAGAGAAAGCCACATACAAATCCAGCAATGTAGGGGGTGCTTAATGCAAATTAGACATGTGCACTTTACCATAGTTTTTGTCGGAAATGGAATAATTCAGCAGAGCAATTTAAAGATAAGCTCTTCTAAGTTATTTGGGGACTGAATAGGTGTGTGTGTGTGTGTGTGTGTGTGTGTGTGTGTGTGTGTGTGTGTGTGTGTGTGTGTGTGTGTGTGTGTGTGTGTGTGTGTGTGTGTGTGTTTGTGCGTGTGCACCTGCATGTACAGACGTGCTTATAACTGTAGTTTTTGTCGGAAATGGAATAATTCAGCAGAGCAATTTAAAGATAAGCTCTTCTAAGTTATTTGGGGACTGAATAGGTGTGTGTGTGTGTGTATGTGTGTGTGTGTGTGTGTGTGTGTGTGTGTGTGTGTGTGTGTGTGTGTGTGTGTGTGTGTGTGTGTGTGTTTGCAGGTGTAGAGGCATGTTTACAACTTGTAGATTGATATGTATGTATACCTTTAAGAAGCTTTCCATGGGCTTGCACATGTATATAAATACTGAGCAGGTGCAACCCTGAATGCCATTTTATAGTAAACTGGCAAGATGTAAACACGCATGCCTGTGAAGTCTGTCAGTTAATCAGTTTGTTTATATTTTGTACTGCTGCTATCCATCCTGATGTGTTTCTGTGTAATAAAGCATGTAAATGAATTACCCTTCCTGTTTGTCTTCATTAGTAAACCAGTGATGAGTGACATGGTGTCAGAATGGGATACAGAATTAAGACCATATAAGGCAGCCAGTTAATGTTGGAAGAATATACAGGAATGGATCATCCTTACTGCATGTATAACTCGCAAAGACAAGTCAGAAACAAATTTCAGGTACTAAAACTTGCTTAAATGATTTGTTACTCACAGAATATAAAACAAAGCACTCAGAATGCTCAAAACGAATTTTTAGTTAAATTAAATGTACAAAACTGCAACATATTGATGAAAATATTCAAATTATTTATGAAAATGTTTGAAACAATGTCCAAATCACATTAAATGTGTAAAATGAGGAAAACAATTGCATTTTTTCTCTATGTTCTACATTTTCACATTAATTAAAGCTATTCAAATATCTGAAGTATACAACGTGTTTGCAAGTTTGTGCAGTATTACAGTGCAGCTATTTCACAAAATATAGCCATTTCAAAGCATATTTCACAAAGCACGGTATTTCGAAGAGTTTATTGTGCATTTGAATGTTCTTACAAGTACTGGCTGTGTGTGCATGTTCGTATATAATTACAGGGGCCATATTTTCAGTGTGTTTGGGTATACTTTGCTGGCATGGCAGAGGGATTTTGAAAAACAGGTCCTCTTGTATTTGATAATAATATTGCAGAGAACTGGAGAGTGTTTGAGCAAGAGTATGATATTTTCATGCAAGCTGCATTTTCTGATACAGATGACCATACAAAGGCATTTTTTTCTGCTTAATTTAGCTGGTTCAGAAGCCATAGAAAGACAGTGTTCATTTGTGTATGCACCTTCTGTATTTGCAGGAGAGGGGGAAAGCCATCATATAGTTGTACCGGCTGAGTTAAGGGAAGATCCCAAGTGCTTAAATGTTAATTTAGAGAAATGTGTAACCCACAACTGAATATTACAATGGAAAGGCACTTATTTTACACAAGAGATCAAAAGCCTGGTGAATCTTTTGTAGCATGTATAATTGACTTGAGAAACAAAGTTAAAATGTGCAGATCTAGTGATTTATGAGATGAGTTGATAAAAGTCTGAGTTGTGTGTGGTATTAAAGATGATGCTGTAAGAAAGATTTTACTTCATGACAGTGATTTAACTTTGAATAAGACCATTGAGATTTTTTCAGATATATGAGCTCACAGAAAAGCACACACATATGCTTACAAGTGAGAAATGCATGGTTCCAGTATCTTCTAGTGCTCATATTAATAGTATACAGCACATGGTTTAAAGAAACAGGCCCAAGCACATGGCAGCAACTGTGTACCCTGCAACCATCTCTGGTAAACCCTGTAGCATTCTAGAAATTTCAGAGTGCACACAGTCTCAGTAAAGCACAGGGGTTGAGTCAGCAAACTCAAAGCATGTTCCCTCACCGAGCCTCATAGTCAACTGTCATAACTGTGGTGGCAATCATGTGTCTAAAAGAGAAAAGTGCTTAGGTTTTAGTCAGCAATGCCACATATGTAAAAAGTGGAATCATTCCCAAAGATTTTGTAAATCAAAAGAGGCTTATTCTTTTATTAAAAGAGAACATTCAAAGAGACAAGTTGATCAATTAGAAAGCTGTGACCCTACTTTGTATGTCAACGGTGTGTCTGTGCTTAAAGAAACAGTCACCGCAGCAGATTTATGGGCAAAGAATGAAGCATTTTGCACTGTTCAGCTAAATGGAAGATCCATAGAGCTCAAAGTTGACACAGGTTCAAAATGTAGTGTTATGTCAGTAGAAATATTTGCTAGAGTATATGCTGGTGAGAAGCTTGATTTGGCAAAGTGTGTGAAGCTTGTTGCTTATGGTGGTGAAGAAATTCAAACAGAAGTTTCCGTAATGCTTTAATGTTACTCTGCTGGAAACATCTATGACTTGAAATGTTATGTAGTCAAAAGGTACATGCAAGCATTATTAGGCCTCAGAGACAGTTTGAAAATGAGACTACTTTCATTTAGTAAGGAAGTGCACCATGTAAGCTGGAAAGACCACTGTTCTAATTTCACCCATACTATTTTCTCTACCTAAGGTAATCTTTTCAAAGACAAACTAGGCAAACTCCCAGTTGTGTACTCCATGATGTTAGACCCTAAATTCAGCCCAGTTGTCAGACCAGCCTGGAAAGTTCCAGTAGCTATGCAGAACAGAGTCAAAGTTGAGCTAGATACAATGGTTCAGCAAGGTGTAATTTGTCCAGTAGATGAACCTACTGAATTGGTATCTTCCATGGTAGTAGCTCATAAGAAAAGCTCAGATGATATTAGAATACATATTGATCCATGAGATTTAAAGAAAGCACTGAAAAGACCTTGTCATCCACTGCATGTAGTCAAAGAAGTTACTACTCTTATGCCATATGCCACTGTTTTTTCTGTCTTAGATGCAAAGAGTTCATGATGGCAAATTTTGCTTGACAAAAGAATCTGCATTGCTAACCACTTTCAGTACTCCTTTTGGCAGGCACAGATTTTTGAAAGTGCCATTTGGGATAAATTCTGCCAGTGATGTCTTCCACCATGCAATGGAGCGTATTTTTTCCTGGGTATCCATGTATTATTATAGTACATGATATTCAGTTGGCGGTAATGGTGAAAGTGAGCATGACAGAAACCTCAAGAAAGTTCTGGAAAGAGCACATGAAGTGATTCTTCAGCTGAATCTTCAGAAGTGCAAGTTCAGGCTACGAGAAGTTACTTATATTGTTCATTTGTTTACGAGTTCAGCCATATGACCAGATACTTCCAAACAAGCTGCTATTCTGGAGATGCCAGTGCCAGACAATGTTTAAGCCCTACAATGTTTACTTGACATGGTTAACCACCTAGGCAAGTTTATTCCAGACTTGAGCCAAGTTTCAGCACCGCTCAGAGAGTTGACATGCAAAGATGTAGCTTGGTCATGGTCTGAATAACCCCAAAGAGCATTTGATGTCCTGAAACAGAGAATTCTCAGTCCACCTGCTCTCAGATACTATGATGTTCACAAACTAGTTACACTCTCTTGTGATTCTTCTAAGTTTGGTCTTGGTGCAGTCATTCTTCGAAAGGGTAGACCAATAGCTTATGCATCCAGAACTCTAATCCACTGAAATGCAGTATAGTCAGATAGAGAAAGAGCTTTTGGCAATTATGTTTGCATGTTCAAAGTTCCATGATTATATTTATCATAGACTTATCCAGATTGAAACAGATTACCAACCTCTAGTCACTATTTTGACAAAGCCTATGCATACAGCTCCAGCCAGATTGCAACTCATGATGATCAGTTTACAAATGTATAATTTCAATCTGGTAGACACGAAAGGCAAACTTTTTTATCTTGCTGATACTTTATCCAGATTGCCCAGAAATATCACCAAACAGCATGAAAATGAGAAACTTGATTTTGAAGTCATGAAAGTGAGAAATTTTTCTTCCACATGTCTTGATGAGCTTAGAAGTCATACAGCCTCAGATCCAATTCTTCAGAAGCTCAACCACTTTATCAGTTGAGGATGGCTGTCAAAGCAATCTTGCTTACCAGTGGACCTGCAACCTTATTTTTCTTGCAGCGATGAGATTTTGTCTGACAATAGTATCATCATAAAAGGTCCAAAAATGATTGTTCCACAATCCTTATAACAAGAGTACATTAAAATATTGCATTGAGGCCACCCAGGAGCTGATTCTACTAAAAGAAGGGCAAGAGAAGTCGTATATTGGCCTTCTATGTCAAGGGACATTGAGAGAGTACTTTCATCTTGTTCTGTATGTAATAGTACTAAGCCACATCAACAAAAGAACCACTTCAGCTAAACCAGATTCCTGAACTACCTTGGTCGTCAGTAGCTAAAGAGTGGAATAGTCAACACTACTTGGTGTTAGTAGACTCTTATTCAAATTGGTTTGAGATTGACCTACTTCCTAATCTAGCATTCAGTACTACTGTCATTACTGAGTTGAAACGTCATTTTGCAGTCCATGGTAGTCCACACAAAGTTATTTCTGACAATGGTACTTGGCTTACAAGCAAGCAGTTCAACAGATTGCTGAAGAGTGGGACTTTATTCATGTTATGAGTAGCCCTGAGTACCCACAGTCAAATGGTTTGGCAAAATGTGCAGTTCAAAGTGTGAAACAAGTTGAAACAAGACAATAGCAATGTTTTCTTGACTCTCTTGAATCTCAGAAATGTTCCTCATGATAAACATCTTGGTTCACCTGCACAGAGACGTTTGTCGAGACAAACCATAACCACATTACCAATTAGTAGTACATTATTGGTTCCATGTGTCAAGAACAACACATCAATGAAAACCATGGGCACCGGAACCATAGAGTGTGGGGGGTGGAGTCCCCCCCCCACTTTTACAACTTAACAACATGGAGTTTTTAGGACCCAAGGACTCATGCGTGTGCCGCACGCTAACATAATTTAAAGACAAAAGTGTGCGGAAAACTAATCTCACCATTGCTGCAGCCAGTGTCAACACCCACACAGTTAGTGGCACCATTAGTGTAATACTCGTCCTATACAAATGAGGTGTGTTCCTATTTTTATCAGCTGACTTTTACTTCAACGGTCATAAGGCTTGTATTTTTTTCCGTAGTGTAGGATGGCTTCTTTTGTTAGTGTGTTTTGTCTCTCTCACTTGCTCTTTCTAACGATAGTCAGTACGTTAACATGGACTGTTGTAAGTAATGTACTTTTATGATACTTTTGCAATTATTTCACTTGTTTTTAAACAACAATTTAAGCGTTGCCAGTTTTAATAGCGACTTCCGCGTTCAGAAAAATTGTGTAATGTTGCTTTGTGTTTTGCATTAAGATTAATCCATGTTTAAACTTTGATAAAATCCACAGTTTGTGTAAATTGGATCTTGGGGAATTGCGCCTTTGCTTCACCTGTAGTATATTTCTGATTATCATTCTAATTTAAATACTGCTGCCAGTTCAAGTTAATTTGCAGAGTAGCCAGGCATATGCAAAGTACGCGCTTGTGCACGCTTTAAGATTATTTATTATTATGCTGCAGTAAAATGTAATAAAACTTTATTTCAAAGCTGTTGGCATGTTTTTATGATAATATGCTTTAAATTGTGCCTCCCCATCCCAAGCTTAGTTAAAGGACCACTACGTGCTTCTACAGAGGGTTCCTCATTTCTAGTGTGAGTTTCTCCCCTGTCCTTTCAGTATATGCATTACTTGCATAAAATTAGACCTGTTAGTAACAGCCTGCATTTCATTGCTGGAACCTGTGTTCTAAGAAACTGCTTTTCAGTCTATCTGGAAGTATACAGAGCTAAGAATATTTTTTTTTGGTTTTAGAGTTTGTACTGTTAATTGCTGCTTATAGTTTTTCAGATCTCTGCTGAAAGTATTTTGTTCCACCCACCCTCCCTATTTCTGGCTCGTAGTTTAAATTTGGTGGCTTTCACAGTTGCCCGCCCCACTGTAGATTTGATCTGGGACACTCCCCCAGTCCCATCTCTTTACCACATTGTACCTAATAAACTCCTTCTGCATTTGCTTTTAGTCTTTTTTAATTTAATTGCATTTTTTAAACAGTGTTTAGTATAATATTGCTACATACTCAAGTGTGCTAGCTTGCATTGCATGTGAATTGTTTTTACTGCTGTTTTAGCTACTTTTCTGTAAAAAAAAAAAAAAATACTGTAAGCCTGTTTTCTACCTTTCCTGTAACTAGTCTAGTGCAGATACAGATTTGCTGTATCCAGGACTATATGTAAGCTTCTGAGCCCCCCAAGACTTTCTGTGTTGAAGGGAAGCCTTCTAGCTTATCAATGGGAGTGGTAAGCACTAGGTAACCTGTCTACCACATAAGGAGTGGTTCTGGCCCAGAAATTGTAGTTATTGGCCATTTGGGCAATCTTTTCCATCTCTCTCAACTTTCTGATTTGAAAGCCTGCATTTGCACTTGTTTCTGTCCTGTAACTCATCTAGTGCAGATACAGATACAGATTCTTAGTTTTAGCCCTTAAATTTGCTTAATCGGGCTCAGCACTTGTTCAGAACTTGCAAGCACTAAATAAGCTACTAATTACTATAGCATTCAACCTTCCTCATTACCTAGAGGAAAACAGTTTTTGTACTTACTTTTCTCACTTGCTTAGAGAAAAACAGCTCTTGTACTCACTTTTCTCACATATCTAGAGGAAAATAGTTTTTTTATTCAGGCATGTCCAAGGGTCAGCTCTCAGTGTTCTCTCCTGTCTATCTGATGAATCTGGGCATCTTGAGGCAATGTAGAAATTGCCTCATGTACACAGACAACCCTCTCCTCCTACCACCCAACACTACAACCTGTGATAGATGCACTTATCTAGCCAAACTGGAGGTAAACTCTCTCCAACCAAGACTGAACTTGACAGTCAAGAGAAGAAGGTAAACATTTGCACTACAACACACTCATCACATAGTCTTACTAAATCTACACCACCAAAATCCACACATAGTAACACAAAAACATTTGCGGAGACTCTCAGTAATAATCTGTCTAAGCAACAGAGACCTCCAAAGCAGAAACGCAAGCAACCTCCATCACCCAACACAACCCAAATGACACATAGTCCACAGACTCAGTGTGCCACTCAACCACAGCCAATAAGACAAAACAACATACCCAACAAACTAGTAATAGGTGACTCTAGAGTCAGGCACACTGACGTCCCACTCACCAGGCTAAACAAGGAGAAGGTTACTGTCAGCTGCCTGTCAGGTGCCAGGATCCGCCACATAATCAACACACTCAGGTAACACTCCACAACAAGTACAAATATGACTCTGTCATTGTCCATGTTGGTGTGAATTACCTGAGACATACCTCCCTGGACTACATGAAAAGAGACATGGAAGAGCTCTCCAATCTTGTAGCCCAGACAGGTATGACCCTAGCCCTGAGTAGCATTCTGCCATCACCCAGAATGATACTGCAGTACAAGGACAAAATGATTGACTTCAACAATTGGCTAAGCTTCTGGTGTCATTCTAAGGGGATCCAGTATCTGTCTGCTTGGGATGACATGTTCGACAGACCACAATGCTTTGCCAGAGATGGCCTGCACCTGTCACCCCTGGGATTCCGGATACTGGCTAAGGCTCTTGCCACCCCTATAGTGCCTTTTTTAGGCAAGGTTCAAATGACAAATTCACCACCATAACAAGAACAGGCAAGCAAAAACTGAGGGTAATACTCCTCAATGCTAGAAGTCTAAATCTCAAAGTGCACTCACTCGAGGCTCTCCTTAAAATGGAGAACATCGATATCCGTGCAGTGACTGAGACCTGGTTCAAGGCTCCAGAGAGCACCCCTGTACTACCTGGCTATAACTCATACCACACTTTTCGGCCATGTAACCTGGACCGAAACACCAAAGGCAGAGGAGTGTCCATATTCATTAAGGATATCCACATCTCCAGGCTAGTTGCTCAGCATAATGCATCCAAGGTTATCCAAGTGCAACTAACTCTGGGCAAAACTGCAATCCAAATTGTAGCTTGCTACAGATCCCCCACCATGCCTCAGGATTCCCACTCCTCTTTTCTTGATGTACTAGAAAATATTAGGGTTCAACCAAACACCCTAATAATGGGCAACTTCAACTACCCCTCCATTAACTGGGAAAATTACTCGTGTATCAACTCCCTAGCTTAACACTTTCTGGAATTCATAAACTCCAATGGCCTGGATCAACTTATCCACACCCCCACCAGGGACAACAATATCCTAGACCTCATTACCAACATGAGTGACCAGTGTTCCACAACTGAAGTCAACGCCTCACTGGTCCGATCCAACCATAAGCTAATCACCCTTGATATCCACATCCCGCCCCCACCCCCCATTAAGGAAACCATGGTAAAAATTTTCTCCAAAGCCAACTTCATGCTTCTTAAGACAGAAGTGGTAAACTTCATGACACCCATGCAGATGGACAATACAGTTACAACTGCTGAATCCAACACAAATGCACTCTATAAGCACTTACACGAGTGTATGGATCGTGCTATCCCAAACAGAACCAAGATGCAATCCTTCAAAAAAAGGAAGCCAATCTGGTGGTCCCCTGCCATAGACAAACTGTACAACAGAAGGAAGAAACTGTTGCTAAAGAGAGTAAAATCCCATGAGTGGAGGAGCTCACTGGTCATCCTCAGTAAGAAGCTAAGATCCCTTATAAGATCCTCCAAAGCTAGCTATGAAAAGAAAATCACTACTAACTCTAAGGACAACCACAAAGCATTCTATAGCTATGTCAATAATCTCGATGGCAACACCCAGATCTCCTCTGAGATACAGCACAATGGCATTGAAATTACAGAACCAACTGATATTGCCAGCATCCTGGCAGATAGGTTCAGTGCTAACTTTATCCCCCCCCCCCACACACCCTAAAGGGCCCATATCTATACAGGAAGAATGCAGAGTCCCTGTAATCACAACTATGCAGGTAAGAGTTGCACTCTCTAAAGCCAAAAACACTGCATCCATGGGACTGGACAACATCCCAGGCTGCATTTTACATGAACTTCAGAATGAGCTGGCTTCCCACCTAAGCACCATGTTCAATAATAGCCTCGCATCAGGCTTTGTGCCCACTGAATGTTGCACAGCAACAGTTATCCCACTCCACAAAGGGGGAGTCACCACTGATCCTGGGAACTATTGCCCTATTAGCCTGACGAGCCTGGTCTGCAAGGCCATGGAACGTATCATCATGGAACTCATAAACAAAGACATTGGTAACCTCCAAACTCTGGATCCCACCCAGTTCGGGTTTGTGAAAGACAGATCATGCCTCCTAAACCTGATCGACTTCTTTGAGGCAGTCACCAAAGCCGTAGATGAGAGTAAGGTGGTTCACACAGCCTATCTTGACCTCACCAAGGCTTTCAACACCATCCTCCATTCTGGAATTATAGCTAAACTCACTAAACTAGGTATAAATCCCTACATCATGAGATGAGTTGCCAACTGGCTCACTGATAGAACCACACTGTAAAAGTTGCAGACTCCAAATCTGACCTCAAACCAGTGACAAGTGGAGTACCACAGGGTTCAGTCCTGGGACCTCTCCTGTTTGGTATGTACTTCTCTGAAGTACAGGCTAACACAGAAGGCCTCTGGCTAATGAAGTTCGCAGATGACTGCAAAACTAGGAGCCACAGTTAAGTCCCCAAATGATGTGGAAATCCTACAGAAGGGCCTCGCTGAGACAGATGCCTGGTGTCAGAGCCATGGCCTCAAGCTCAATGCCAAAAAGTGCAGTGTCATCCCCTTTGGTAAAAACTCTGTACCCATGAACTACCACATAGTCAGCAATCTACTTAACACCGAATGTGTGATAAGAGACCTTGGGACCCAGGTGGACAGTAGTCTCTCCTTTGATAGTCACATCACCACAGTAGTAAGAAAGTCCTTCTACTTGGTGCACCTCATCATAAAAGGGTTTTCATCCAGGAAAAAAAAGGTCATTGTTCTCCTCTACTCAAAACTCATTAGATCCATTATAGAGTACAAGGCCCCTTTTGGAATGTACCTCACAAGACATCTGCAGCAGCTGGAAAGGCCACAGAAGTACCTCACAAAGAGGATTACTGGCCTCAAACAAATGCCCTACACTGACCATCTCAAAAACCTCCAGCTTTACTCCGTAGCATATCACCTACTCTGAGGTGATCTCTGCCTAACATATAAAGCTATGCCAAACCCAGAGCTGTTGGACATGCTACACCTAAAGAAATCCCAATCCCTCTGAGCTACATGCTCTAGGGACCTAAACCTTGTCACCACAATTAACAGGACATGTTGGAGGGATAGATTCCTGTCCCAGAGACTTCTCATACTCTGGAACAGGCTACCCATCTATGTCAAGCAAAGTTCTTCATTAGCACTCTTCAAGAAAAATCTTGATGAGTGGATGGGAAATAGGAAATACACCACAGGGATCACTTCTGTGTCTCTGCTCGACAGTAGCACAGGAAAATACTTTCTTGGGTGGCGTAAGACAGGGAACCTTGTTGGCTAGGCTTACGTAGGCCCTTGGGCTGATAGCCTAGTACCTACCTATGATCCTATGAACCTATGTGCCTACGAACCTATATCAGCCTAGAATATTGCCAAAGCTACAAAAAATGGTAACTTTGACTGTTTTTTCATCTTCCCATGCTCACAGCTCAGGTAATGTGAGCCATCTTCAGCCTCAAAGCATTCTTGCAGTGCTGCTTACAGTATAAGGGTGCTAGAATGGCTCAGTAATAACGCCCTTTGTTTCGTTTTGCCTTTTTCCTTAGTTTTAATGTTGCAGTTGAAGGACTGTCAAGGATCACCCTCCTCCATTTCTTTTGTCCCAGAAATGCCCCTTCAATTAAGTATTCAGGACAGAACTTTAAACCTAAAATAAAAATCAGCATGATGTTTAACTAGGGGAACTATCTTTCTTGTTCCAGTTGCTGGTGGCATTTATTTTTCTGATGCATTGCAGATCGCCGAGTAGCATTTTAAATATATAGGTATGCACAACAGTTCCCTGCTTTTACCTTTACAACAATCATCGAGCTGTTGTTTTGAGTAGCATTTTAAATACACGGGTATGCACGGCAGTTCTCTGGTGCTACCTTTACAACACTTTTCAGCTGCATTTTTAAAGCACGGAAATGTGTTCACTTTCATTAAAGTTGTGATCACATTAAAGCAGCATTCTTTGTTTTATTTCATTTTTGTTTACTGGAGCCTGACTGCCTGAATATGCGGACTTTCAGATGCTGAATCTGAAATGTTAGTTTGTAAACGACCCATGTGTTCGCCCGCTATGGATTTAATCACTCAGAATTTAAACTTCCGATGATGCCTGCCTGATCACATATCACATTTATTGTCAGTTAAGGTAAGGAGACTTCTGTTTACATATGCTGCTCTGTGTCCAGTTCATTTCTGCTGCTGATCGGCTCTGTGTCCAGTTATGCTGCTGAACAGATCTGTGTCCAGTTCATTTATACTGTTTTTTGTGTGTGTGTGTGTGTGTGTGTGTGTGTGTGTGTGTGTGTGTGTGTGTGTGTGTGTGTGTGTGTGTGTGTAAGCTCTCAACTGTACAGATTTTCCTAGAATATTTGAATATTTGGCTCATACTTTTGGTTTGCTCCTCTTAAAAATTGTGGTTTTCAGGCAAATCAGTGAGAACTGAACTAACTAAATAATAATAGCCCTTTAAGTTTCAGTCTTCCTGTCTTTCAGGAAACACATGGTAACACAAAACACTTCATTTTAGTAACGTAGTCAGACTATACAAGCAGTTTTTAAAATGTGTCACTGGTTTTGGGCCTTTCTCACCCCCCCAAAAAAAATAATTTGGCTTTTTCCAGAGTTCTTGTGCTGCGAGGTTGAGAGATTTAGTTGACTATCAAGTGGATTTTAGAAGGAGCTGAGAGCTACAGGGTAGGAGAACTTCTTATGCCAAGTACAATTGCATTGGTAGTAGCACAGTGGGTAATATCCTTGCTTTTGATGCGGAAGACTGTGGGTTCTACTCCCACAGTATTCAGATGGATTGCTGATACTGTACTGTGTTGTACTTTAAAGGGAGTAAGGAGTTGATGCTGCAGTCCTGTGAATGTCCTCCTTTGGAGGAATTACCTAGTAAATATGAGCCTGTTATCAGTTTGTCATCCATTCCCTATTGCAATATTACTAACTTATCATTTTTTTAATGTAACATATTCAATGTATTCTTCAAGGGCAACAGGCACTTTATTTGTAGATGAAACAATGAAAGATAAAGTTGTTTGCTTGCAGCAACCTTTAGTTACGGTTCCCTTTAATGTGGAATTATTTAGATGACCTTTACTTCTGCAGAGATTTTGCATATTTACTGATATTGCTGGATTGTAATGACAGAAGTCTGAGTGGTCCTTTATGGTTAAAATTTTCTGAAATGTGTAGTTCTGCTGTTATTGGTTCACACATTTTGTTTCATTGCTTACTAGAAAACTGTTCAAAACTACACATTTTAGCACATTCAAATAAGTGGTACTGTATTATACATTGGATATAATTTGATACAATCAGGAAGGTGGATCAAATAATGCATACATGTCTGCATGGCCCTAAAATGTGCAAGAAAGCTATGGTTTGAAAATGGCTCAGAGGTAAGCTTAGTCCTCCACTGGTCAGATGCAAAGTGAATGTGGGTTTTTATGCCATTTCAATGAATGTGAGTTTCAAGGGCAGAGAAGTTTACTGCTCATGCTAAGTCTGTTTCATTGCGAGACTGTATTGTTTGTTGAGCAAATGGCTCAGTGTTTGTGCTATATTATTTCAATTTCTGTAATCACTGTAGAAGTAAATAAGAAACAGTATGCACGCTGACAGGTTTGAACAGTGCTTATGGCAACTGAGGAGAAATAACCAAGTAATGGAACACTGGAGTGGCTGGGGAGGGGGCTGCTGCTAGAGTGGTAGGGGGTTGCTGCAGGAAGAGCTGTTCTGGGGGGGAGGCCCAATCTATTACCCTACCTAGGGCCCCACAGAGATACCTTATTAAAAGGATACAAGTCCTAAACAATAGGTTTTGTATGGACCACCTCAAAGATTTATCACTATACTCAGTATCCTACAGAGTGCTTAGAGGTGACATGTCTGGCATACAAGGCATCCTCTGATCTAATACAGCTGGACCTACTGAACATCAGCAAGTCAAATGGCATCAAAAATACTCAGTCCAGATATATAAATTGAATGTTGCGGTGAGATGGATATATATCACACAGTTACCATACCACTATTCCAGAACAAACTACCCATAAAAATAAAACAAAGCTCATCTGTCCATATTCAAATGCAACTTAGCACTAAGGATGGGTAATAGAAAATGTACTCCAGGATTGCCCCTCATGCCAGCAATGGATAGAGGCAGTTCCTAAATGCTGCATCCCTTACATGGGCCCCCTTCAAATTATCTATGGTATGATCACAGTTATTCTCACTAGGGCTAATATACAATTATCAGCCATGGGATAGGTAAGACCAATAAGAAAATGTTAATTCAAGCACCAAAAGGGAATTGGCTAAGCTTAAAATGTCCTCCAGATGAACCTATGTTGTGGTAGTAAATAGTTATAAAAAATTCCCCTTTTTAGATCACTAGGTACCCCTCTCACCCTCCACCCCCCCCCCAGTCTTCAACAGCTTCCGGCGCCACTGGTGAAAGCCCATCTCTTGATGAAGCACTTATCTCAGAAGTCCTATTATGATAAGTTCAGCAAACTGCTCAATCCATTAAGAGAAGGGGAGATAGTGAGGATGCAGATGTCCAAAGTTTTTGATCTGATTGGAGTCGTGAAAAGTGTATGTCCAGAGCCAAGATCATACATTGTGAAATCACAAGGAGTAAAATTTAGGCAGAATCAAAAACATTTGGTCCTGGTGTCCAAGCCTGTATTGCAGTATCATACCTGTGAGAAAGACTCTAAATCTTAGAGTAAATTATCCATCCTTCCAATTCCAGAGGACATTCCAGTAAATATCCCTTTTCCTGAGAAGAATCCTGAAACTCCTAAAACTGTTTGTTCACCAATAGCTGTCCCTGTTGCTAAATCCAGTTCTGATTGCTATATCACTAGGTCATATTTCTAGACCATGTTCCAGATACACGGCAACTTGGACATAAGGACATAAGTGCTGTGTCTATTTCTTATTGTCTGTACAATCGCATGCTTTTTCAAATGTCATTTTATTGTGGGCAATTCATTAAAGAGGGAGGATGTAGATCAATATGTATGTATACCTTTAAGAAAATTTCCATGGGCTTGCACATGTGTATAAATACTGAGCATGTGTGAGCCTGACTGCCATTTTGTAGAAAGCTGTTGAGATGTAAGCATGCATGTCTGTGAAGTCTGACAGTTAGTCATTTTGTTTATATTTTGTAGTGCTGCTATCCATCCTGATGTGTTTCTGTGTAATAAAGTATATAAACAAATGGGTCCCTATTAATTACTCAAACTTTTTAAAGTTTAAATGTCATATGGTTAATACCATATGATCGAACTTTAAAAAGTTGAAAAGCAACAGCTCCGTACAGGTCAGAATGGGAAAATTTCCCTTTTCTGCACTGAAGTGCGATCTCGGAGTTGATATATTTAAGTAGCAGGGGTGTGAGGGGTGCAGGGGAGCTTGCCCCCCTGCTCAGAGCATTGAGGTAAGTTTTTTTTTTTTAATTATATTTTCGATGTTTCAAACTTCGCTCATATTTTCTTGAACATATGAAGTTCGAAGTTTTGAAACTTCAAATATATAATATAGACCCTAAACGAACTACCCCATCTGTTTGTCTTCAATAGTAAACCAAGACGAGCAACACAGGTGTCTTAATGTACACATGTGCGCATTTGCAGGTGTCTGTGTAACAGCATTGCATGGGCTGGTAGGGAGAAAATATGTTGTTACTTCTGACTGCAGTGTTCAATTCAGATACACACTAACGTGCCACTGATGAGGCTTTTGCTAAGTATGGCTATGTCATTTCTCTGACTCAAATTTTCTCACCATAGTGGTGCTAATGTTTCATCTGTATCTTACTTTCCATTTTCTAGTTATTTGATAGTTGCTATATTTGTCCATGTTGATGAGTCATTATTATTGCAGTGATGTGTCTAATCTGCATTAGTCAGTCCATGCCTGCCACTTTCTTCTAAATACAAAAGTACTGTTTGTAAACACTGCCATTTGTTCTTACTGTTCTACCTGATTGTTAGCATTGATAGACAAATTGCATTATTTTAATCATTTATAGCCTATTAGGCTTATAACCTTCCTTTAGTGGAAAGTCAGGGTAGTAGTTGTGCTTATGTGAGGCAATTTGGCAAGGAGAGCATGAAAGCTTCTCTGCTTTTTTTCAGTGTTTATATGATATTTGATGCTCAGCTAAACAAGCACAAATTCAAATTCAGGCAGATGGGATCTCAGTGTAACAACTGATTTGACAAGATGATTTTATGTGTATGTCTTAAACTAAAATATGGTAGATAAAAAATATTTTAAATTCATTATTTTTGCAGTTTTAATGAGCTTCTGCTTTACACAATGCATCTAAAATCAGCACTGATATTGTGGTTAACATATACTATGCACAGATTTGTAGTAGTTACAATAATAAATTAATAATCAGACTAAAGTACAAAGTTTCTGTTTTAAGTATATTATTTAGACAATCTTGAACAGCAAGAGTTCAGAGGATTACAACAGGGCAGTATCCGTTATTCTGCAATGTTGTATGCTTGCTTAAATATGGCAATACTTGTTTATAAAATCATGTATAACAGATGCACTATCATTTCTAATGAATGCCAACTTATGACTAATATCAGTTCATACCAGCTGTGTCTTGTTTAGTTTTATGTAATGGTAACAAGCAGCGTTATAATATGCTGTGTATTATGCTGGACGTGGTTGTTTTTCACCTAAGAGCTGCAGCAGTTTTGAAGCTACATCTAATTTATTGATGTGAAAGACTCAACACCCTTGTTATTCTACAATGAAAGGTACATGATTTTTACTTTGATGAGAAAACATGTAGACTACAAAGTGAAGAATCTTCACTTTTCTTTTAATCTGCATCTTGGAATTTGGAATCTCGTATCTACAGCCAGTTAAATGGCTTCCTTCCTTCTGCCTACACAGATGAACTCTTCTGAACATCAGAGACAGAAACAGAGAGAGATGGACAGAGAAGCAGAAACAGAATGTGCTTTGAATTGTAAATAGTAAAAGTAGGAAACTGATATTGTGAGTACAAGGTGAATGCATGAAAAGTTATTCAGAGAAACTGAAGACACATACTGAAGTGAAAGTTAACTAATGGTTATGATCCTGTAATATAGAACAGATACTTAAATTTTTGTCTCCTGATTTCATCTTGAGTAGACAGCTTAGAGCCCTATGACACCAACACTAATACTGTAATAGGAATACAGTAAAACAATGTTTATAATCTTATGTTTCATTGAGTGCAACTGTAACTTTCACTGTAGGCAGATATTCTTTTAGCAGTTATAGCACTGATAATTACTGTTACAAGAGAGATTTGGCATTGTGTTCAGAGATATTTGTAGCTTCTCACATTTATGAGATAGCATTGTAATCCTGGCTAAAGCATTTCTTTTCAGTTGACAGCAGATGAAAACTAACCCGTCTAATCAGAATAAAGTAATATAGAAATCTTAACAAATTAGCTCATTTATTTCTTTTTTCCATACATCCCAAATATTTTAATGTTTCTGTGGATTCATTCACTATTGCTTATTCACATTTAGCAGATTTACAACATTTTCTGTGAATACATATTTAATAAAATGAAATACCTTACTCCAGCATATATGTACACACACGCACACACACACACACACACACACACACACACACACACACACACACACATCTATGTATCTATATCTATGTATGTATAAATATATATATATATATATATATATATATATATATATATATATTTTATCTTGCCTTTGTTTCTTCGACTTTCTGATGCATAGTACATCTAGTCTATGGTTGATATCCAATCTACTGTGTAGCATCCTTTCTCCATGTTGCTGCCCTTCATACTTTCTTTCTTCACAGCTGTACACTTTAATGGCCTGCTGTTTTAGTCTAGCTTACTGAGTATTCAGAAAATACTTGCCTTTGACTGAATTCTCTTCACCCAACTGATGAGTTTTTTGAAAATATCACTCACTGTCTGCATTCAGTCCTATGAAATCCATACCTTTTATGGTGTCTACAGCAAAATAATGACTTTTTAGGTTTTTGGAGGCAGTTGTTCTTGCTCTACAATTAAACATTCATTTTTGTCCTGGTAAATACCCTTTTATGTTGTGTTGTGCTTCATATTACATAAAGTGTGATCAGGTGCCCCTATGCCTTCTCTGCTTTGCTTACTGGCTGCCATATATGAGATAAGTGGGCAATAATGTCAAAAAAGGTAGGTATTATGGGGGAAATAACAGAAATAACACAATGCACAGTGGGGTTGTGAGGCCTGATGCTGCAGGCAAAGGACCTTTCCACCACTGAAAGGTCCATTATTTCCCCTGTAACACAAACCCTAGAACTCATTATTGCATTAAGAAAAGGGCCTAATTATTAAATTGAATTGTTGATGTATGTATTTAATAATGTCTACAAATACATATAAACACACACACACACACACACACACACACACACACACACACACACACACACACACATACACACACACACACACACACACACACACACACACTGTGTGTACAGCTTTTATCCTTTTTTCCTACTCAGTCAAATCAGACAATGGAAAAGGAATCCTCCTTCTTCAACTTGAATTTGGTCTCCCACTGGATGCTACAGCCTCTCCTGAAAACTCCCCTACATTCCAAACCATTTCAAACAACATATGTGACTTTATCATACACTCTCCTAGACATGTGACTTTATCATACACTCCCTTAGACATTAACACTACTGCAACATATCTGACAAAGCTAACTGGTTTCCAGTTAAGCAAATATCTGACCTCCTCCTAGGCTCTCAGATATTCAAGCTCCTTCATGAACAGTCTCTTTCCCTTTTAACTTCAAAACTATTAAGACCAGACCCTATTTACAGTCTCAGGAACTTGGACCACACTGAACATTATGTTGCATCCCTCATCCAGACTTATTACCTACTGCCATACATTCTATATTCTAGATCCTAAATTATGGTAAACACTTCCTCTGTCTTCTAGATAAGGAAACAAATATAGAATGTCATGCCAGAGAAAATGGTTGACTGAAAGGATTGATAGCGGGAAGAGAAAGAAAGAATCATTTAAAAGTATGTAGAGGAGTGAATTGCTAGTATGACTGGGAGTATGGACAGGTTAGACCACCAAATTGATTGTGCACATCAGGTAGGTCATTTACTAATGAGAGAAGACAGGCCCAGACATGAAATAGTAAAATGCCAGCACTAAAGATTAAAGTAATAGCTAGTAAGAACAGTTGTCATAAAGAGAAGAAAGGTAATCAAACAATGTAAGGTCAAAGCAGTAAATGATTTTCCCCCTCATGTGCATACTGAGAAAAAAATATTAGCACTTGACGGATGGCACAGAGCAGCTAACAGATGGTATATCTCTGCATAAAACATACTATGGAAGGGCAATGTATTCTGGGCCAGAACAGAAGAGGAAACCAGTCATATCTATAGAGATAATATCGCACTAGAAAGCCAGATGGTGGTCTGTGACGTGGGATGGTAGGCCAGCAAATGCAAGTGGAGGGCAATACCCATATGTAGTAAAACAAATGGAGAAATACAAAGAGAATCAACATAAAAGACACAGACTGAAAAGAAGTTTAGAACAAACAGCAGTGAGAGACCCAGATTAAACAATATTAAGGTAGCGGAGGGAACAGTATCCAGTCAAAGTAGAGAGTAAGAAAGGCACAACAATTTAAGTGATATGAGAATGAATGCAGCAAATTCTAGAAAATTGGTAGAAGAAAAGTGTCCTGGGGAGGGAAGGGAAAGTTCCTTCTAAAAGGTAGAAGAGAAAACAAGTATGATTGGGAGGAGGAGGAGGAAGATTAAAATAAAGGGAACAGAGATGGAGGAATGCTCCTACCCAAGACCTAGGTCATGGCACAGTGAAGAGCATAGGGAAGAAGGTAAAGAGAGAAAGCCATCAAGCTGGATAGAGCTGGAGAAGGGGCTTATGGACTACTGGGTCTAGAGATCTTTGCTGAGGACACCAATCAAAAAGGAAGGGCATAACGTGGCTAAGATAAATTCCTAAGTAATGAAAAATGGAGGAAAAGGAAGAGGGTACTTTAGCTTGATTAAAAATGCTGCACTTATATGTACTTTATTTTCTCTCTTCTCCTTTCTCTTTTACTTTTTTATATTTCACAGATTGTAGACCTTCATCTGGATTTAATATGTGCACCTGGGACATGTTAAGATGAAAGAGAAACAAAAGCAAACCTCAGCATATGAATGCAATCTGATGAATAAACTGAAGGAAATTTGGAGCTGCAATAGCTGTATAAATGACTGACAAGTGTTTTAAAAGTTTTCCATTAGTGGTATGTTGAACTTATAATCATGGTTAGACAGAAATGTACATGAATGATTGTAGAGAAATGTGAAAGACCGAAAGTGTGATAAGAGACTTAGGGACACAGGTGGACAGTGGTCTCACCGTCAATAACCACATCCCCACAACAGTCAGGAAATCCTTCTATGTGTCACACCTCATCACTAAGGGCTTTTCATCCAGAAAAAAGTAGGCCATTGTCCCACTGTACCCATCCCTCATTAAACCCATTATAGAATACAATGCCCCGTTTGGTATGTACCTCTCAAGACATCTGCAACAACTGGAAAGGCCACAGAAATACCTCACTAAAAGAATCACAGGCCTAAAGCAGATGGCCTATGATGACCGACTTAAAAAACTCCAGCTATATTCTGTCGCATATCGTCTACTCTGAGACAATCTCTGCTTAACATACAAGGCCATGTCAAACCCAGAGCTGTTGGACATGCTACACTTAAAGAAATCCCAATCCCTCAGAGCCATACGCTCCGGGGATCTAAACCTTGTCATTACTATAAACAAAACATGCTGGAGGGATAGGTTCCTGACCCAGAGACTCCCCAGACTCTGGACTACATTACCCGCACATGTCAAGCAGAGCACCTCTTTGGCCCTCTTCAAAAAGAATCTTGATGACTGGATGGGAGAAAGGAAATTCACCCCAGGGTTCACGTCACTCGCCCTGCTAGACAGGGGTCCAGGGAAGTAAATATTGTGGAAAGAAATAGCCAGGGAATTGTTATGGCTAGGCTTGTATAGGTCCTAGGGCCAATAGCCTAGTACCAACCTATGAACCTATGAACCTAAGAGAGGAAGGTTGTAATATGGACAGAAGAAAAATACACTTGGCAATTATTGTTTTGCAAACATACATAAAGGATGTAAGCCTTTTGAAAATAGTTTTGGAGCAGGAAACACAAAAGATAAATACAAGAAATAGTATGCTATAAGGAGGGAAAAGGAAGCACTAAAAGATAATGAAGATTTTTCACAGAATACTGTTTAAGAGAAAAGGACAGCAGAGTTCTTAGTATAACCATGTTTGGTTTATGTAATAATGTAATAGAATAAGTAAATATACAAATCTGAAATACAAAAGGCATAATAAAAAATTAGTATGTCAAGTAATGATTTGGTTAAGAAAAAATCTAAGTGTATATGTGACTAATGACATGGAGTGATGTGTCACTGGAGGGACAGAACAAAAATGTTTAAAGATGGCTAAAATGGTAAAGAAATAATAATAATCATGCATTTCATCTGTAACAGATTTTGATACTGCATGGGAAAAAAATCACTAGGATACCTGTGCACATTGGGGTGGGGGGAAACAGGAAGGGCTCTGCTTCACTAGATTGCAGAAATGGGGAAATAAGAAAGATGGTTGCACCTGTACAAATGATTAGAGGTTAAACCATCAATGTGTTTAGAGTATAGCCTAGGGGAGGAGAGAACTGGCAGCTATCAGACTGAAAGTAGATGTGGGTGGTTATGCTACTCACTGCCAGAGGAAGACTGTGTGTCATACATGAGGGATGACCCAAGAGCCACATAGGCCAAGATCTAGATGAGCAGTGGGAGACACAAAGTAAGGAGTGGATGGGGGGGGGTAGGGAATTGGAATCTAGGCAGAATCAATCATCCAATAAACAGAGAAAGAGTGTTGTACAATATTGAAGAGGAGAAATTGGATGCAGTTTTCATTCAAGTGTTTAAGTTAAACAAGCAGGAATTTAAATTATGGAGAATAAATGCTATAGGTTAATGAGATGGAACTGTGTAAAAATAGAATAGTAGGATGGCAGAAAAAGAAGAAACTAAGGATCAAGAAGGTAGCTGGATCATAACAAAATTAGGGAGGGATGTGAGGCAGTATTAAGTGCCTTTTATAACTCAAATAAAGATGATGCAGAGATATTTAGAGAGTTTTTAGGCTACCTCTCAACTATCCAGATTCTCAAAGAATGTCCTTATTTTTGCCTCATATTTTTGATCTAGTCCTCATAAAATGTGTGGATTTCTCACAAATCATAGAAGATTGAAGTCACTAAATAATGACATACATTTCAGTTTCAGACTTTGTATCCTTTAGAAAATGAACACTAACACAAATCCTGCTATCCTAGCAACTTTCCAAGTTTATAAGAGCAATACTTAAAATCTGTCCCTATTTTTGGCATTTGTCCCCCATTATTTTAGGCTTTGTCCAGATTTCTTGCACTAAGAGGTTGAGAGGTATAGTACAGGTTTTTGGAAAAGTGAGACAGATAAAGGACAGGCTAATTATTGGTGGAGATTTCTATGTGACTTTCAACCCACAAAGACAAACAACATGGGAAAACAGAGTTTCATAATAAAAGCAGCAGTGCCAGGGTTGATCATGGAAATCTAGAAACAGTAAAACTCAAAAATTAAAGACAAACCAAAAATAAAATACTGGCAACTGGTTCAGGCAAGTAAAATGGTAGACTCTAGATGAAATAAGTGTATTTAATGAATAAAATAAAGTGCTTTTCATCCAGTATATTAACTTGAACTTCTTCAGATCTGAAGAAGTTCAAGTAAATATACTGGACTGAGAGGGAGATGTCAGGTATACAAGAAGATGGAGATGGAATCTTGGCCAGTAGCAGATACTGAAACGTGTGGTATGGATGCAGCAGCTGATGAAAGATGTCTTAGACTTAAACATACAGAATGAGAAGAAAGTGAGAATAAGGCACTGAGATGGAATAAAAGCAGTTTAGAGAGGATGATTGAAAGGTTAGAAAGGGAAGATGAGAAGAAAAAGGGAAGAAACTGTAAGGAGAATGAAGAAATGATTAGAAAAACTGCAAGTGAAGACAATGAACAGGAAATGTGAAGAGGAAGCAGAGTAGTTAGGTATTAAGCTGAAAATCAAACTGCAAACTTGGAAGAGACAAAAAATAAACTGGAGGTGAGAGGAAGGGGGAGTGGGTTGTGGATTAAAAGGGGAAGAAAGACTCAGCTATTGAAGTGCAGGATTAAAGACCAAAGTGGAATGCAGTCAAAGGTAGGTCAGATGATAAAAATATAGTGCTGAAATATGCATTTTCAAAGCATTTATTTGGGCTTGTAGACCAGTAAAACTATGATGGAAAGAGGATGTAGTGTCTTGGAGAGGAAGCAATGAATGAGGAGAGCATGGAAAGGATTGAAAAATGGACAGGAAAATAGGAGGTAACAGAGATCATACCACGTTATAGAAATGGAAAGGCAGGTGGCTTAGATGGCTTTCTTTTATATTTCTGTAAGAGAGTGGGACTACAGATGAATGGCACTTTGGTAAAAGTATTTAATGGGCTTTTCAGGGGAGGGAGGATGGCAGGGACAATGGAAGAGACAAATGTCATGATTTTATATTAGCAGAATGGCAGCCCAGAAAACATTTGGAATTATACACCAATTTTGTTGTGTAATGTGGATGTGAACTCTTCACAAGAATTTTAACAGCAAGATTAAAAAACATGTTACTAGGAATAGTACATGAAGAGCAGGCATGCTTTGTAAAATGGAGGTCCTTAACTGCTCATTAGCATACATAATTAAACTTTTTTTGTGATTTGATGAAAGAAATGGCAAATGGAAGTCTGATGGATCTACAAAAGGCTTTTGACTGTGGGCTCAGTCATCATGCTGCTGGTGGTGTGGTATGATAAATGTAGACCATTTATGTATATGTTGTGCATGTGAGGAAATTATATATGTAGGGAAAACAGCTACAAGAGTCTGGCGTGAGATATTCCAGATTCTTGGCAGTTCTGCCTGTTTGAGTTGAGACCACAAGTAGGAAATGGCTAAAAAACACACTCTGGAATTACAGCTAGCAGTTTGTGAAGTTAGGAAGAAAATAGGGAGAGGGTAGAAAGAAGAATATGCAGAAGAGAAGGCAGGGATGAATAAAGTGGTTCTAGGGAGTAGATAGTGGGTGGACAGACTATGTAAAAACTGCTGCTTGTGTGTGTGTGTGTGTGTGTGTGTGTGTGTGTGTGTGTGTGTGTGTGTGTGTAATAGAGAGGGAAAGACAATACCTCTCAACCTCTTAGAGCAAGAAATCTGGACAAAGCCATAAATAAAAGTGGGACAAAGGCTCAAAAATAGGGACAATTTTTAAATATTGCTCTTACAAACTTAGAAAGTTGATAAAATAACAAGTTTTGCATTAGCATGAATTTTCTGAAGGGTAGGAAATTTGAAACTCAAGTGTCTGTCATTATTTTCTAACTTCAGTCTTGAATGATTTGCCACTAATTTGCCAGAAAAAAAAACACAATTTTATGAAAAACAGACAAAAAATATGAGGCAAATATCTGGACATTCTGCAAAAATCTGTACAGTTGAGAGGTATGGGAAAGACTGAAACTGTAGAAGAGAGGGAAATCAAGGTTTGTCATGCTACATTAAAGTTATTATTGATTTAACAGGGAAGATAAAGAGAGACAAATAAAAACAAGAAATAAAATGAAAAGAATACAGACAGAACAGAAACAGATTTATAGACAATTTACAAAAACTGCCAAAACTGCTTCAAGAGTTCTGTATAAAACATGACAGTCTTACAGAATAAAGGGTCATCTCCTTTAACATGCACACCTTTTCCAAAGACATCAGCCTTTAGCCCCAAAGCCTTATCTAGTTCCACCAAGTATGTTGCCTTCTGCAGTCCCTCTCTTTCATTTGGCCTAACTTGGAGACAAATGTCACAACCCATAATGAAAAATAATTAACATTCCTTTTGCCAAATATCCCACCTCTGTTCTCCCTCCAGAACAGCTCTTTTGAGTTTGTACCTTTAACTCCCAGTGGGAGTGGCTTCAGCCTTTAAAAAATGAAGTTATCACCTTACAGTTCTAACAGATAGTCATTGACAGAGGTCAAATATCAATACAATTGTGTTTGCCATCATGTATGCTTCAAGATAAAATATTCTGATACCTTGTATGTAGCATGGTTTTGGAATTATTAATGCAAATATGAACAAGCATTATTTGACGCCTAGAGGCGCAGTAGGAGGTAACTGCAGATGCACCTGGAGACATCACTGAGATCTAATGAATTAAAGTGATGCATGAAAATAAATATCTATCATGGTTCTGTGCAACAGCCCCCATCTTCACCTATGTAGTTAAACAAGTTACCAAATGTCAGCAATCCAAATGACACCTCTTTCCACAACAACAAACTATAATTAGTTATGCTACTTCTGCTATGTGCAATTATCATTTCAAAAAAATACAGAATACCCATAAACAGCCCCTTTAAAAATAATATGGCTACATAGTGCTTCACCCTAACAATCTTCTATAATGAATCTAAAGATAATTTACAAGTAGTATGTACAGTGATTATTTTTTAAAAAAATTGCTTCATTTATTTTCATGCAGTCATCTCCCTGGAATGTTTCCCTATGCCAACAGTAAAAAAAAAAGGTAAAGGAAACCCGCCAATTCCACCTACCCAACAGCTGCTCAACCAAACCACTCATATCTACATTCAGTCTTCAGTCCAAATCATTACTGGCACCCTTTATAAATCCATTCAAGTCTATACATCCTTTATCCTCATAACCTTTTATAACATATAACAACACATTGTAACAACAGGCCACCCTAATAAACATTCACCAGGATTCAATAAATTCCATGTAGGCTTCATGTAGAGCTTACATAGAGTGTATCCATTTATATGTCTGAGATCAGTCCTTGGCAGTACTCAATGCATATTAATGAGTGGCAAGGTTGAACAAGGTTTTGTGGAATGCACCAGTGCATCTCACTGCGAAACTTCTCTGTGAATGCAGATAGCACTTTTGCATACTAGTCAAATGCAAAGATTTTTGGAGAATGTCCAAATGTTTGCATCATATTTGTGGTCTGTTAGCCTTATAAAATCTTGGAGGACTGAATTCAGAAAATAATGACATTTAAGAGTCAGATTTCATACATATGCCTCAGAAATGTCTTGCTAATGCAACACCTGTTATTCTACTTTCCTCTGCCTGTGTGCTCTCTGGCTTTAGAAGCTTCTCTTGATGGGTTAAACAATCTGTGGTCATCCCCTGCCCGACAAACTCGCCCAGCAAAATACCTTGTGAAAGAGTTATAAATCTGCTTAAGTTACCTGCCTGAAGCAGCTCCAAAAAAACTAAAAAGCACAGCTTTCTAGCTCAACTCTTCTCCCAACGGGTTAAACACTCTGTGGTCATCCCCTGCCTAACAGACTCGTCCAGCAAAATACCTTGTGAAAGAGTTATAAATCTGCTTAAGTTACCTGCCTGAAGCAGCTCCAAAAACAAAACTAAAAAGCACAGCTTTCTAGCTCAACTGTAGGTGTTCCTTCTACTGTAATTTATCCACACTTTGAATCTGTTTTTAAAACTGTCTGCTTTTAAAAAAGTGAACTGCTCTTTTTTATTTAAAGTATTACTACAGGGCAGGTAGCATTGTAACCTCACAGTAAGATGCTGTCCGGTTCGATTCTCAGCTAGAGCATCTTCTGTGTGGAGGCATGCGTGAATGGGCGTACCTTCGTTGAAGGTTGTGCGTCAGGGCTGGTAACTTGGCATGTAAAAATCAGCTACCAATTATTAGTGGACCGTAGTTCTGCTGTGGCGACCCCTAACCGGGAAAAGCCGAAAGACACAAACAAACTACAGGGCAGGTGAGCACACACACAGGTTAGTTTTTCTGACTGTAGTAACTTACTTTGGCCACCAGGAGGCAGCACAATGCCAGTAGTCTACTATATTCCTTGCTGTTTTAATTAACAATAGCTTTTAGTTTAATGTTATTTTTAACTCTCAATAGTTCCAGCATATGTAGGTTTAATGCTGCCAGCCACACTCTAAAGTGTTATTTAACCCCTAGTACATCTTCTGTAACCTTTGTCTCCTGTTTTTAAATTTATATCTGCAATATTTCCATCTCTGGCTTGCTCTATTTTTACCTCTTCAGCTCTGATTTTCACAGTTGCTTCCTTTCTGATTGTTATTTTCAGTGCTGTTTCACACTGCTGACCTGATCCTGTCAGTTCTGGTTCCAACCAGCTAGGCCACTGTGATGTCCATCTCTGCACACTCTCCAACCCCTCCCCCAGTTACTTTCACTTTCTTTTCTTTCCAACCCCCCCCCCCCAGACTCTTTAACTTTGCCTTCCTTCCTGTGGCACCATATTTACCTCTCTGAACCACTCTAATCCTTTCCCTGTACCACTGCTAGAACGTCCCTTACCCACCTTGCATACTTTCCTCTGAACTTAATTTCCACTCCACTGATTGTTTTTTTTTTTTTTTTTTACCTTTGATTCTTCCTTTCTTAGGCTCTACCCACTCCGTTCCCCCTGCAGGCTCACTCCGCACCCCTACTCTACCTCTAAATCTCACCCACCCCCAAGAGCCCTACACTTATACTTAGCCCATCCCACCACTTCCACAGTCCAATCCAAGCTACCCATCATACCCCTAAAATCCCTTCCCACAGTTTACCCATTAAAGTAAGCCTACCCTTCGTAGTTTACTGCAAACACAACTTATCCTGATAAAAAAACAGACAATTAACCTAAACCATAATCTCTTACTCAAATAAACTAACTTCCCAACTTAACTCACCCCTTACTTCTACTCTAATAACCAACATCATGACCATCAAATCTCTATCCCTACTTACTCAAATAATACTTCTAACTACCTTAACTTACCTTGACTATATCACCCAACCTACTAACGCAAACCACTCCCTCCCATTTCAAATCACTACCCCATCCTCTACAAAGAACACATTTACTGTTACCCTTATATCTCCCAGTCTCTACCCACTCAACACTAGCATGGTCTTCCCCTATAGACTCCTACCTAACTCTAAAAACACTGTTCCCAACTACACTAGTCTAATGTCCACAAAACTCTCTACTTGTATACTACACCATAAACAAACCAAATACCTCATTCATCATCTTATCTTCATTCTTCTCTCTGAGGACATCCGTGCAAACCCAGGCCCCTCTACCACATTGAATCCAACCCCCCAACTCCACCTCGACCCCCCAAGCAGAGGCAAACCCCTCCACTTTTCAGCTCTAAATGCTCAGAGCCTATGTAACAAAATTCCAAACCTTCATGCCTGGCTTCTACATAACCAGCCTGATATTCTCTCCATTTCAGAAACCTGGCTTAAGCCCGGCTTATGCCCCACATAGAAGATTCTGAAATAACTCCTCCCAACTACTGTGTGTTAAGGAATGACAGAACGCAAAAAAAGGGGGGTGGTGTAGCACTCCTTTACTCGGCATCCCTCTTAGTCACCCCCTGTACCAAACCCTTTCCCAGATTTGGCACAGCAGAAATAATACCAGCCCTACTCCACCTAATCAAGCATAAACTCATATTTGTTCTCTCCATGTATATTCCCCCTGGAGCCAATATCTCATCCCTTGAAGATATTCTCTCCTGGGTCTCTACCAACATTACTCACAAAACCATAATCCTGGGAGACATGAACATAAACTAGACCACAATCCAATCTCCCACTAACTCACTCAATATTAACTTATATAACTTTACACAACTAATCAATCACTACCAGGCCTTCCAAGAACTCCATCACTGGAAGTACAATAGACTGGATTCTAGTATCCCATCATCGCTATATCTCTGATAGTGGTATTCTCCCAGACCCACTAGCTGACCACTTCCCCATTTTTGCTCACCATCTCCCCTCTTCCATACAACTAACCCACACCTATATTTCCACTTGCTGCCTAAAGAACTTCAATTCTGAAACCTTCTCAAATGCATTAAAAAGCACAAACTGGAACCCATTAAAAACTCTTCCCCTAGATAATGCTCTCTCCTACTTTAACTCTTCTTTTACAACCCTGCTCAACTCCTTTGCCCCTCTAAAAACAAAATGTATAAAAGGTAACCCTGTACCCTGGTTAACCAAAAACACCTTAGCTATCATGTGACTCCGTGACAAAGCCTGGACACGTTACCATAAAAATAAAACCACTATCATCCTAAACAAATATAAAACACTACAAAATTAAGTCAAAAAAACGTATTACCTCAGACCGCAAAGCTTATTTCTTCACTCTCCAAACCAACCACAACACCAATCCAAAACTATTTTGGAAAGGAATCTCATCTCTCCTCAACCAAGGAAAAAAAGGAAACCCTTGCCCCAACCCAGATGCATCTGACATGGACTTAGCCACCCAATTTAACTATTTCTTCACAGAGTCCATACGCAAGCTAACATGATCCTTCACCAACACCTCTACAATGCCTCCTCAGCATGCACCCATCCCTTCCTCCCCTTCCATCCCTTGCCCCCAACCTCCACCTTTCTCTATCAATTCCATCTCTATATCCACCATAAAAAACTTCTCCTAAAATTAAAACCTGGTTCCAATGCTCCTGATGAAATTCCCTCCTATTTCCTAAAAGTAGCTTCAGAAGCCATTGTTCTCCCTATCAGCATACTAATTAATCAGTCAATCTCAGAAAGCCAGGTCCCCCAGCTCTGGAAGAAATCCTTTATTATTCCACTGCAAAAAAGGAGGTAATAATAATGACATTCCAAACTTCTGCCCTATTGCTATCTTATCCCCTATTTCTAACCTTCTTGAAAAATGTATCCACCAACAACTCTTACCCTATCTCATCAACAACCAGCTTCTTACCCCCACACAGCATGGATTCAGACCTGGTCATAGCACCTCCACTGCTCTCCTCTCCTTCCTTGAAACAATTAACAAAGTCCGTGATTCTGGCCATTTCCTGTCCACCCTTCTCCTCAACCTCTCCAAGGCATTTGATACTATTTCCCACAACCTGCTTCTTAATAAACTCTCTAAACTAAACCTATCCCCTTCCTGTACCAAGTGGTTCTCCAGCTACCTTACAACCAGTCAACAGGCAGTCAAATGGAATAAAGCCACTTCACCCTTCCTTAATACTCCCACAGGTGTCTCCCAACTATTCAACATATTCATTAACGACTTCTATCAAGCCATTTCAAACTCCAGCCCTACCATTATCTGCTCCTCCACTTCTATCCCCACTCTAAATAAGCTTACCCAAACCGCCTTCTCCTCTACTGAGCAGTGGATGCTGGACAATCATTTGTCTCTTAATGCAACCAAAACTAAACTTATATTATTCACTGCTTCCAAAACCTTCTCCCTAGATAAACACTCATTTATAATCACCAGCAAAAATAATACTCTCCTAGAAATAGTCTCTGACACTTAACTACTAGGAGTACTCACATCTTTGAGACAGTCATCAAAGCTGTAGATGAGGGTAAGGTGGCTCACACAGCCTATCTTGACCTCGCCAAGGCTTTCGACACCATCCCCCATTCTGGAATTATAGCTAAACTCACTAAACTAGGTATAAATCCCTATGTTACAAGATGGGTTGCCAACTGGCTCACTGACAGAACCCACACTGTAAATGTTGCAGACTCCTAATCTGACTTCAATCCAGTGACAACTGGAGTACAACAGGGTTCAGTCCTGGGACCTCTCCTGTTTGGTATCTACTTCTCTGAAGTACAGGATAACACAGAAGGCCTCTGGCTAATGAAGTTCACAGATGTCTGCAAACTAGGAGCCATAGTTGAGTCCCCAAATGATGTGGACATCCTACAGAAGGGCCTCACTGAGACAGATGCCTGGTGTCAGAGCCATGGCCTCAAGCTCAATGCCAAAAAGTGCATTGTCATCCCCTTTGGTAAAAACTCTGTACCCATGAACTACCACATAAACAGCAGTCTACTTAACACTGAATGTGTGATAAGAGACCTTGGGACCCAGGTCTCTCCTTTGATAATCACATCGCCACAGTAGTTAGGAAATCCTTCTATGTGGCACACCTCATCACAAAAGAGTTCTCATCCAGGAAAAAAGAGGTCATTGTTCCCCTCTACTCAGCACTCATTAGACCAATTATAGAGTACAACGCCCCTTTTGGAATGTACCGCACGAGACATCTGCAGTAGTTGGAAAGGCCACAAATGTACCTTGCAAAGAGGATTACTGGCCTCAAACAGATGCCCTACACTGACTGTCTCAAAAAAACTCCAGCTTTACTCTGTAGCATGTCACCTACTCTGTGGAGATCTCTGCCTAACATATAAAGCTATGTTAAACCCAGAGCTGTTGGACATGCTACACCTAAAAAAATCCCAATCCCACTGAGCTACACACTCCAGGGACCTAAACCTTGTCACCACAATAAACAGGACATGCTGGAGGGATAGATTCCTGTCCCAGAGACTTCCTATACTCTGGAACAAGCTACCCATCTATGTCAAGCAAAGTTCCTCATTAGCACTCTTCAAGAAAAATCTTGATGAGTGGATGGGAAATAGAAAATACACCCCAGGGATCAGTTTTGTGTCTCTGCTCGACAGGGGCACAAGAAATTAACTTTCTTGGGTGGCGTAAGCCAGGGAACCTTGTTGGCTAGGCTTACTTAAGCCCTTGGGCCGATAGCCTAGTACCTACCTATGAACCTATGAACCTATGATCGACTAAAATTCAACAAACATTTACAAGTAAAATACCAAAAAAAAACACAAAAAACTTGGTATGCTATACTGCCATAATCTTTATATCTCTCCTTCCACTACGCTCATACTAGCCAATACTTATCTCACCCCATCCCTCCTATATGGTGCATCTATCCTCACCAACCTGCAATCCTCCCACAAAACAAAACTCTCATCTTGCTATAACAAGATATCAAAATTTGCAGTAGGTCACAGAGCTATTTCTCACCACTGTAATTCTCTTCCCCAACTAAACTGACTTGAGCTACCTAACCTCCTCACTTATACCCAACTCATCCAAGCACACAAACTCTTTTACAACCCCTCTCTTTGTCCCACCCTAGCCACTACTTCTGAAATGTATGAACCAGAATGACTTCTAAGATCTAATTCCCAAAAACGAATTAAATTGCACAAACCCACATATCCAGCTGGGAATTACCTAATGTCCTTCTCTCTCTTGCACGCCTCTGGAATTCTCTACCATCTCATATCCGCATCACCAGCAGTCTCTCCTCATTTAAAACTTCGCTGCACTCACATCTAACTTCACAGTGGAAGTGCTTCTGTTCCCATCCTACCTAATCCTTCTAATACCACTTCCTACTCTCTTAGAACTAAATACGCCATCACTGCCTCCTATAATTCCACAGCTCTGTTGAACTATTTGACCAACTACTTAACAGTTACCCTATGTTGCTACTTTTGTGTAAAAAAAGTGTTTTTTATTGCTGTTTTACAAACTATTCTGATGCATTCTATCATTGTTAACCTTTTCTTATATTTACTTTGTATTTCTATGAGATAATCTGTATTGAAAATGTGCAATGTATACTATGTATTTGTATTTTTCTGAAGCTTTTCTCCCCAGGACACCATTGAAAACAGGCTCCTTGTGGCCAAATTGGATTATCCTGGCAAACAAACTGCAAATAACTAAAATAAAATAAAATAAATAAATAAAATTCCATTAGCTATGTTTCTAATAGCAATACATAAAACTCATCCCTATATTCTGGACTTTGTCCCCCCATTATTTATTGCTTGGTTCAGATGTCTTATTCTAATAGGTTGAGAGCCATGCATTTCTATGTAAGTTAGCTGCCTGCAACATGTTGATTGTAGGGCAATTTCCTCCCCCTTGTTCCATATCTTTGGATTATGCTTAATTAATATTGTATGTGTAATTCTCTGCTATTATCTCTTTTTTTCCCTGCATTTGCTCAATGCACAACTTGTTTGCACCACTGGACCACCCACGTGTCAGACATGACGCAGACATCCATATATGGAAACCGGATGCATTCAATTAATAGTGCTGCCCATTGCACAAATCTGGTAAGTGAAGCTGTGCTATGCTAATACCATGAAGTTAACAGTGAATACTAATATGTGCAACATCATGCAACTAATCCTGTGGTGACAGGTGTTAAGTGTTGGAATGGAGTGCAGGTGGTCCTGGTTTTAATGCAGGGTATGCAATCTTTTTTTATACTGTTGTGACATTACAACTTATATAAATAAAGTGCTACATAGACAGGTGCTGCCTCAAGATATAATACCTAACATAGTTATGTTAATATGACAAAATGTTGATGAATGTATAGTTCTGTTCTCCAAGCTGAATACCAGATCTATACAAGTGGCTGGACATGAACTAAGGGTCGAATTGCATTACTTGAGAGTGCACACTGTATACTGCTTGCTACATTTGATAAAGTTGTGCTTCGCTTACCATCATGCAAAGATGGTAAACAAGTGCATTGGTTTCTGCAATGGTAACCAATAAACAGATGCTAACCAATACAGATATTAATACATTAGTACATAAATGACACAACATTAGTGTGTCAGCCATCAGGAATAAAATGATGATATAAGGAATACTAAGTCAAATGCTATAATTGAGGGTGATTATAATGTGAAGTGGGACAACATTAAAAAAAAAAGACAGAGGTCTGCTGTATTAGAATCCTGGACCTTTTCTGTGATAGTCCTACACTCCCAGCTGTTGCCAGAAACATAACATGCAAGTACATGTCTATATTTAATTTCATTGCTATCTAATGCAAGGTCACATTAGCAAAATAAAGGCTGCAAACCTTGGATTAAAACCCAGGACCATGTGGACTTCAGCTCGACATTTAACATCTGCAGCCACAGGTGAAGTCACATGACCATCTCCTAGATTAGTATTCATCACAAGGTTCACACTGTTAAATGCAGTACAATGGCGCTTAGATGGTTTGCGCCAAGCACACTTACATTAATAGAATGCATCCTGTGTCTATTTTCAGATGTCTGGGTCCTGTCTGCTACCAGGGTGGTCCAATCGTGCAGTTTGTACACTGACAGGTGAGCATAGCTGAAGATGTTTGTGCTAAGCATAGCACTGCACAAACAGTTGCCCAAAGATTAAGAGAAAAACACAAGCTATAAAAGGCGGAAACATAAATCAACGTATGGCATGCACAGTGCAATATGTTACTACACACGAAATACGCCTGCATAGGTCTACAATCCAATTCACCATCCAGTTCACATTCAGAACACAGGATGGGTGCCTTAACCCTGTTTTGCACACATAAACCTTTGTAGCAAGAAGCAGCATTCATTCACCACACAAACCAATTGAACAGAATTTACAGTTATATTATCCCTTTTTAAGTTTCTCCAAGTCTTTTGGGTTTCTAATAACATGAAGAGAATGGACCCCATTACTAAGTCAAAGTACAATTAAAGTTCATGAAAATAGTATTGTTTCAATCTTTGATGTCAGCCAAAAGTCCTCTTCGCAGCACCCGCAATGTGTCCAGTAATGACTCCTTCTGCAATTCGTATGGGGTTACATGTATTGGTAACATATCTAAATATGATTGCAGATTCTTTTTTATAAAACCTGTTGCTCCTACTACTATTGGAACTGTCTGGGTATCTTTTTTCCACATTGCTCTTGTTTCTGCCTGCAGATCCTGACATTTTATGACTTTCTGCCTGTCTGTATGGAAGACACTGTAGTCACCGGGTGTGGCGATTTCAATGAGCAATGCTACTTTTGTCTTCTTTTCATGGGCCACTCTATTTGGTTTTCTACCATCTGTCTTTTGAACTGTTGGTCATTCCTAATTGATCCACATGGTATCTGCTTTTAATGCAACAGTGTCTAAAAACTGCACATAAAAAAATAATAATAAAAATGCCATCACTTAGGATTCTGCATTGTTGTGTTAATTGACACTGAAATCTAGTATAAAAGAAGTTCATTTGCTTTACTTTTTTGTCTGATAAACCGGTGGTGAACACTGAAAGTGCTAACTTTTAATAAAACTTGTGGATTTTACAATTGTTAATCCTTGCCTTTCTGCCTGTTACCAGCTGTGGTTTTGCTTGGAATTCCCAAATATTTATACACTCCCTCTTGCTCAAGTTCTTTTATATTGCATTCTTGTCCCAAACTGATGTTTTCCTGGTGCTGTAGTTTTCCTGCTTTAAAGGTTGCTTTTGCACATTTTATCATGATCAAATAACATTCTTATATCATCTGAAAAAGTTTCGACAACTTACAGTTGTAATTTTAGTTCCTCATCTGATGAGCTATGCAGTTTTAAATCATTGATAAAGAGAAGATGAGAAGTCTTTACACTTTGTTGTTTTCTAGGAACCAAATTATAGCCATGGCTTAAGCTGTTAAGTCGACACTTAATAGGTTAAGGGCAAGGCAGAATAACGGTTACAGAGAGTCACCCTGGAATATCCCTCTTTTAAGTTTTATCCCTGGGATAATAATTTGTCCTTTATCATGGCTTAATTTCAATGTGGTCTGCCACTGTTTCATGGTCACTGTAATGTATTCAATCAGTGTAGGGTGTATCTTATACATTTTTAAGCACTCTTTTATCCATGAATGTGGGATACTATCAAATGCTTTTTGGTAGTCAATCCAAGCCATACTTAGATTCTTCCCCTTTTTACAGTTCTCCACTATGACTTTATTTAACAAAAAATGATCCTCTGTTTCATATGACTTTCTTTTATTGCCCTTTTGTTGTACTGCCATAATTGAGTTTTCTTCTAAATGGCTATAAACTCTGTCCGCATCAATTCCCATGTATAGTTTATACGTTGTCGGATGGCAAGTTATTGATCTATAATTTTTAGGGTAACTTGCAGGCTCACTCTTAAGTAGGAGCATTGTTTTTCATGTTGCTGGCCAGGTTGGTGTCTGTTCAGGGTGTGCATATAAATAGTTCTTACTCATAGCTAAATCTCTGTGCAAGGATGTTAATACTTTTAACTAGAAGTTAGGTACTGCATCTGGGCCTGGAGTTTTCCAAATGAAAGCTTTTCTTAACTTTGTCTCAATCTGTCTGGGTGTTACTTCATCCCATTTCACATCCTGTGTGTACCTTTCAACTTCTTTTTCTTTCCTTTACTTCTGCTATCCATTTAGCATCTTAGTTATGTTCCATAGGATCTTCATAAATACTTCTCCAAAATGTATATATTTCTTCTTTTTTGGTGGTCTTTCAATTCCTTTTGCCTTGTTTTTCAATTCTCTGCAAAACTTTTTTGGGTCATCAATAAATTGCTTATTTTGTACTTTTCCCCTTTATATGTATCTGTGTATCTTCCAAAGTTTTTCCACCTGTGCTGAGATTTTTAGCTTGTCATTTGCGATAGTGCATGATAGATCTTGGTCTGTTCTAATACTGCTCATTGCTTTTTTTATGTCTATCTTTCTTAGCATTTTTGTTGATTTGTTTCCTCTTATATATTCTTCTAACAGTGTCACTTCTTGTCATAACTACTTTTTAGTTTTCTCTATTTGATACTTCCATGATGGTATTCAATTTTTCCCCTTCCTTTCCCTCACTACCCTGTGTCCTTGTGATAGAACTTTAACAGTTATTAATTTAGCTGCACAATAATATATCCTGTTTACTTATGTTATATTGCATGGATTTCTATGGAGAGTCCTAATTACTGTATTCATTTGTTTTATCAAACTTCTGACTTTTGGGGTTTTATTGAACTTCTGCAGTTTATTTCTTTAATTGATCATAATATGTATTTTCTATCTCTATTAAGTCAAGCGACACTTTTCTTAGCTCATTTTCTTCTAAAATGAGGGCACATTTTTTTTATTTTCCATTTCCTGCAGGCATTCTGTACAAAGTTCTACAGCATCTTCCTGTGGCACATTCTCTTCAATTACATCCTGTGCTGCCCATTGCTCTGTCATATGGGAATTCACTGGCCTATCACTCCTCAACATTGACTGTGTCAGAGTTTCCACAGTTTCCTGTTCTTTCCCTTGCTGTCCAGCTTCAAGTGAATGTTTATACTGGTTTCCTGTGGAAGGCTCCAAAACATCTTCATATGTCACCTGACCAACTGCTTCCAGTTCCACTGGTTTCCCCTTAATTTGGATATCCATTGCTCTATCCTGTTGTGGTGCTTTCGGAATTAGATTTTCTACACTGAGTCCTTCATTTCGCAGGTACTCCATAACCATAATCCCCTTTTCTGCTTTTCCTCTTTGTCTTTTTATTTTTTTGTGTTGTAAAGTTTTCCATTTCTTGATTCTTTTGCCAGTATTTCTCTTCAGATATCTTTGGTGCTGCTCTTTTTGTATTGGTTAGTTTTGCTTTCTCCTTTGCATAAATATTACACCATATTAAATCTCTTTTTCTTTCCCATGTCCATATTTCTTCTTCAGATGTCCCTGGTCTTCCTGTTTCTCCTTATTTTGTAAACTCGCTCCATCTTGTTGTGATATAACCTATGTTAGACCTTCTACACCAAATCCTTCCACTTTGCAGGCATTCCATATCTTCAACTTCTATTTTTTAACTTCTACTTTACTAATCTTCTTTTTTATATTCCCTCTTTGTGATATTATTTTCTTTATTGTGAAATTTGTCATATCTGGATGCCTCTGCCTGCATTTCTCTTCGAATATTTTTGGGGCTGCCTTCTTTATATTGATTAATTTGGCTTTCTCCTTTGCATAAATATTGCACCATATCAAATCTCTTTCCCATGTCCATATTTCTTTTTTATACTTTTCAAAAAATCTCTAGGTTTTGTTGTTTATACTTTTGCACTTCCTCGGATGTTTCTTTTCACAAACAGATCAATGTTTCTTCATCTATATACTGTTTTTCACAAGTCTGTTTTATTAATGAATACAAATTTTTATTTGAAGCTTCTGACAGTTTTTCTTGTGAAAGTATTTTTCTTTCCTCTAATTTCTTTCGTAATTGTTTTATGTATCTTGTGTCCGGAAATTCCGGGCTTTTTGCATAATAGTAACAATACATGATTTCTTTTTTATCCTCAAAAGTCCACTTTATTGTCTTTATGGCTCTTCTTTGGCCTATCAGTTTTTGTGATTTTTGTGGACTACTACTTCCTTCCACAACAGGGGGAGGCATCCTTCCCCTGGGCCTGGCCCCATTGTAGGAATGTTTCCGTATTTTGAGGATTCTACACTGTCATCTTTTCTAGTCCAGCACCATTGTGCCTACTGGATTAGGAACTTTTTTATCCTGTGTCTTGTGCACCCAGCTGTCTTTTTTAATTTTTTAGCCTACTTCTGTCCTGATATATGCTATATAAATACAGTCTATATATCAGTATTGCCTTGGTAAAATTTTGTGAAAAACTGGGTCCACCTTGTGAAGGAACTCAAGAGTTGAGGATTAATTCAATTTCAGAAATACTACTCTCCTTTGCTTTCTGACTTGCATTACAAAATTAAATGTTATATGTACATGTAGTGAAATGCTGATCTTTGAAAATACTGCACTTTGTGATTACACACCATGTTATAATTCCTGCTTGCAAATATACAGCACTGTCTTAAATGTTTGTGTTCCTTGGTCATCCAGCAGTTATCTGACCAGTACTCTGGGACATACAGTATGTACACCATTCTATATCATTGCGTTTACAATGTCAAAGGACAGTAACTGGGAATAATATGATATGCAGTTGTCAATTGAAGAAAACGAGGTTGGCTTATTTGTGGGTAGGGGATCAAAACTGTCCTAGTATGGCACTACCAAGGATGTGTTGGTCTGGTTAATCTACGTGTTTAGTATCCTACCTCTTGTCTGATTTAGGTAGGGTTTTCTAGTGAGAAACTGCAATGTGTATCTTTTCTGTCAAACTGTTATCTGTAATGCTTTCCCAGTATAAAAGTATAGTGATGTAGGAGGATGGTTTTAGTCTCCCAGGTGGTGAGGCAGTGTGCTAAGATTCTAGGTTCAACACATACCTTACTTTCCACTGGGATGGGTTTTCTGCATTTGGCTCTAGCTGTGAGTCAAGGCTGCCAGAGATTGCACATTTCAAATACTGTGTCCCTTGCCTGCAAAGTAGTCATCCTCTCTGTCTGTATCTATTGGCAGCAGCATTGTCGTCAGCCTGTAGCACAGACAACAATAATAAAAAAGCAGCAGCTACTAACAAGCTGTCTGTTATTACGTTGTGTCTCTACTCTACTGTTTTCTCAATCTGCATAAAAAGACAGCATGGAGTCTCCATGGATGCTTTATATATTTATATATTTATTTAATGACAGCATACGCATATTTATTTATATGTATGCTATAATTAGCATCTCAGAAACACAGACTAGGACAGATGCAATCAATAACTAATGTAATTACTAATGTACTCCATTATAAAAAGACTATTGTGTAGCTAGGCCAACTGATGTGGATGAGAGTTATTGTGTTCATGAACTCAGTGTCACATTGATTTTCAACAATATACCTCTACAAAGGAGTATTGTACTCCAGCAGGTATGTACCCATTTTGTTAAATTCATAATGCATATGTTGGAATGTAGTTAAGGATAATGTGATATAAATCTGTATACATTTTTTGATCTGTAATCAGGGCATGGCCTTGTTTTTCAACCCATATCAGAGGTACAGGGGATGTAGAGTTGGCTGAAAATAAAATGTTGTGTGATAGCTACTGTATGTACACGTTTCTTTGAAAGTTCTTTTGATAGCACTTTTAGCATTTTCAGTTGTTTGGTTAGCAAAATTGGTTCTTAGCATGTTATTGTGTTTTTTTTTTGGGGGGGGGGCAAAGATGAGTTTCTGCTATGGTACAAACTAGAATGGACTGTTAGTTTGTGCGTTTGAGCATAGTTGAGTATCTGTTATGACACAAACAAGGATATGTTCCTCTTCTTACTCTCCTTGTCTTGTACCCTCCACTTTTATTTTTTAACCCCTGTTGAATCATCAAAGTTTATCAAGTGGAGAATACTGACAGCCTTCTTTTACTGCTGTATCTGTAGACAGTTTATTTCTACTTATGTGATCCTTATGTGTTCTTATTTTAATGTATTTCAGGACACAAAATGCCCATTAGACATAGGTCCCCATTCACTGAGGCTGAGAATTATTTAATCATAGAGGTATTACCTCAACATCATGCAGTACTGCTGTCCAGAGGGCAGGCCAATATGTCTCAACGTACAGCCCTGCGAGATGAATTGGCATGCAGCAATAATGATATTGGTGGACACAATCATACTTATGAGCAGGTGTGTCACTTAGCAACAGACATGATGACAGCTGCAAAGAGGCATGCAACTGCAGTGGCACATGATCGCCAGATCACTGGTGGTGGGCCTGCTGCAGAACCATCTCTCACTGCTGCAGAGGAATTCCAGGCCAAGATTGCCACACAGGATAGCTGCCAGCAATCACTGACCCAATATGTTCTTGATGTGGGTGCCATCTCAAGAGGAGCTTCCAGGTATGCTTTGTTAGATCATCATTAGAACACTGTGGCACTCTGAAATGGTGCCAATTGTTTATCAGTGTGTGTAAAACTGATTTTTTGGTAGGGGTATTTAAGATAGCTGCAGTTTTATGCTTATTTTGAGGTTGTCAACCACATTGTTGTTAGCAGTTGTGTTAGTGTAGGCATAGATGGGTAAAAGTATTATTCCCTGTTAAACTCTTAAATATGGTACTTGTGCCATCATCTATTCCTTTACGTATTTCAGGATTGTCAGGTATTCTGTGACATAGGCATCCTGCAGTTGCTAAGCATAATAAATGTATGTCATTGGTATAGATAAATACCAGGATATCTGCTAATGTGTCCTCTGAGGCCTGCTGTATGTATTGCTGTACTGTCTGCATACCTGTCAACTGTACAGATTATTGGTGAATGTCCAGATTTTTGACTCATATGTATTGGCCATAGTTCATATCATAGTGATTTCCTGCCAAATTATTGATAAGTCTTGAAAGATTGAAAACATAAAATAATGACAGAGATCTGAGTTTCAAACTTCATGCCCTTCATAGATGTCATGCTAAAGCAAACCTGTTATTCTATCAACTGTCTAGGTTTATAAGAGCAATATTTCAAAACTGAGCCTATTCTTGGCCCTCTGTCCAAACATTATGTATGGCTTTGTCCAGTTGTCTTGTTCTTAGAGGTTGAGAGGTATAACTATCTATAATAGTGACAGCAGTGCAAATGTTTAGCATATATTGCAACATAGTAGTGCAGGTATTAATGTATTCCTGTCTTTCTTCCTTTTATCTCATGTGATCATGGAAGTGGTTCTGTGTCCCCTGTGCCAGCTGATGTCAGTGTCTCATCTGACTCTGATGGTGATTTCTGCAGAAATGCATCCATCACCAACTTCTAGACTATCTAACACTAAACAAATGCCTCTCCTCAACTCAACGTGAGTTTAGGCCTGGCCCAGCATTACTACTGTCCTTATTTCCTTTATGGATACAGTCAATCAAGCTAGAAATGCTGGCAAATTTGTACTCTCTCTCTTTCTTGACCTTTCAAAGGCCTTTGATATGGTCTCCCACCCCCTACTCCTCAGTAAACTCTCAAGCTTGGTATCTCCCTCTAACTCTAAACTGGTTCATGAACTATATAAAAGATAGGCAACAATCCATAAGATGTATCAACTCTTTCTCTCCATTTCTTAACTCTCCTACAGGTCTACAGGTGTCCCCCAAGGCTCCAGTTTAGGACCTCTACTATTCAGTATTTTTATAAGTGACTTCCATACCAACCTTAAACATGGAACTGTTGTACAATACACAAATGATTCAACCAGTATCTGTTTTGCTAAATTAACAGCAGAACTTTTGCAGATGACCAAAAATCCATTCACCACCAGTGAAAGCTGGATGGCTAATAATCATCTGGCTCTGAACCCAAACAAAACCAAATTGTTGTTATTCACCCCCAAGAAAAACCTCTCTGTCAACAAGACAGATTTCACCATTCATTCCCAAACCAACTCTACCATAGATATTGTCTCCCACATGACGTTGCTAGGAGGCATCCTCACTGAAAACCTGACATTTGACCACATGCACAATAACATCAAAAAAACAAATTATAAGCTGGACACCCTCTATCAACAAAAATACTATCTTAACTGCTCAACTAAGAATACTCTCACCTTAACCTTTCTCTTACCTTCACTCCTCTATGGTGCTCCTTTCCTCACCAATATCCACTCTACCCTAAAAGCCAAACTTGAAGCATGTTACAACAAGGTAACCAAGTTTCTAACCAACACAAAACACACTTCCCATCACTGCATTGCCTTAAAAACACTTAATTGGCTAAAACGTCCACATCAGCTAACCTACGTACAGCTTATCACAGCTCCCAAAATCATTTACAAACCCTCAGACTGTCGTGCCCTCTCTTCCATCTTAACCCACTACCACTCAAATAGACCACTTAGATCTAAAAATCAATCCCCAGGATTCATGAAGCTTGCGCCAGGCGCCGGAGTAGCGTCAGCGATCTAGCACCAAATATGGCCGCCGAGCGATTCAGGTACAAGCTGTTTCCACGTGCACTACCAGCGTAAGCCAGAGCTGCGCAGCTCCTGGTGCATGTATGCTAATTACCCCATGCACAGCAGTGTAGCATGCAAATGAAGGTATTAAGCGATTCATGAAGTGGTGCAGGCGTAGCGTAAGCATGAAGAAATGTAAACCAAAAAAACTGTTTACATTTTTTCAAACATAAAATCGAAGCCCTGAAAGTGGACCAGACTTGCATATTATAATGTTAATATATGCCAATGGCTAAATAAATAGCCAATGGCATAAAAAAACATGCACAACACATAAAAAATAACATTTAATGTAATGGCCACACTAACGCAAAGTAAAACCGCAGTGTATCTGTGCGCAAACTGGATCACAAGGGAAATATATTTAGATGTCATAAAACTGCAATGTAACACAATTCATGAATTCCCCATAATAGTCAATGGCACGCATGCTACACCACAACCACGGCGCAAGGGTTGCTAAGGGTCTGTGACAGTGTTCTGTGCGGTAACTAAGAATTAGTAGTCAATGCCATGCAAATGAGTCAAGTAATACTGAATCACAAACGCCCAACCGGTGTAAGGATGTACCACACGGTGTAGCAGTACAACACTGAGGAGTGGCCTGGAGGTAAACATGACATCAAGAGAGGGGTGCGCCACCATAGCTGTAAGCATACTGGATCATTGCTAATCTGGGTTGCCTGTTGCTAAGCAAAGCCACAGGATAGGGGTGTGGAAGTAGCCATAGCTTTGCTTAGCTGAGAGCACACAATGTAGCCGAAAGTACATGTGAAAGTGGATGAAAACGCACTCAAAACCCGGAAAACGGCTGTGCGAGGCGTGCACCACAGCTGAAACAGGAAGGATAAGGGAAGACAATAAGGAAATGCTGCAGCATGGTAATTGGAGTACAAATGAGTAATTAACACCAAGGAACTCACAGTGGGCCATTGACAACTGCTAACAAGGCTGCTAGCAACTTCCTGCAGAACAGGAAAGGGGAGGTGCCGTACAGCAAAGACAAGAGAACTGTCACAGCAGAACAAAGCAAACTTGCAGTAGATCAGCTACATAACACATTTCCCAACACAATTTTGGGTTGTGAAAGTACAAAACAAGAAAGCCGGCAGCTGGATGCATGCCTGACAATGGGAGGGGAATCGGGTTGAAAACTGAAGTAAAGGGCAATAGATGAATCATGGCAGCCAAGCGTAAGTCAACACCAAAAGCCCCACAATAGCAGCACCTGCTGTAAAACCAATAATTAAGATACCCCACAGCTGGAATTGCACAAACACACCCAATTACACCAGCATCATCCATTGCACAATAGTATAAGGTGTGAAAGCCCCACACACACACTTGTGTATTCCCAGACACTCTGCACCATTGGTGTATACAGACTTGGAACTTTTAATATGTACATGTTAGGGGCCACCATAGCTTTGATTTACTAGCATGTGTTAGAGACTGATCGTGGTGTGGAGGATGATGCTGACAACCATCTCAGGTACCGGAGGAGAAGAGTGTTCAGACCCAGGGTAACCTACCAGGGGCTACATGATCTGGAGATAGTAGAGTGTTACAGGGTGGACAGGGACATCATGCAGCAACTTGTTGAGCTGTGCCAGCCATGCCTCAGAGCCAGAAGTAACAGAGGGGAACCCATCTCAGTGGACACAAAGGTATGTGTAAGCTTGAGAATATTAGCCACAGGTACCTTCCAAAGGCCAACTGAGGATATCATGGGGATCTCATGGCATCAGCATCCAGGGTACTCCATCAGTTCCTGGATGCCATGTTATCACATGCCAATGAGCACATATACTTCCCCCAAATGCAGGAAGAGTTGGCCAGCAATATGCGCCTCTTCCACCATGTGGCAGACTACCCGGAGGTACTGGGGGCAATAGATTGCACACACATACACATCAAGTCACCACCCGGTGAGCAGGGTAGGCGCTACATAAACTGCAAGGGATACCCCTCCATCAACTGCCAGATTGTGTAAAATGCCCAGGGCATTATCATAGATGTGTGTGCTGGCAGCCCTGGAAGCTATCACGACTCCCACATCTGGCATGCCTCACAGCTGTATCAGGTATTTGCCAGGGGGGACATCCCACATGGCCACCTGGTGGGGGATGCTGGCTATGCAATGGAACCGTGGATGATGACTCCCATCAGAAATGCTCACACAGCCAAGCCAGAATGCCATAATGAGGCACACGCAGAAACCAGAATCATCATAGAGTGTGTGTTTGGGATGCTAAAATCATGATTTTGTTGCTTGGACATATCTGGAGGAGCCTTTCAGTACTCTTCAGGCACGTGTGCCCACATCTTCATAGTATGTGCCATGCTACATAATATGATCCTGTGGAAACAGCTGCAGCAGGGGCAGAATGGTGAAGGCCCTCACAGCCCACCACCATTGCCAAGGGACTCACAGACACAGAGGGACTCAGACCACGAACACCCTGTTCTAGCCCCAGTAGGCAGATGGAGGCATGCCCAGTATGCCCATGCCTTGGCAAAGAGGGAGCGTATAGCACACACACTGACAGTGTAGGCACTCATGGACTGACACTCTTCTCCACCTGCACACACAGCAAACATGGATGGCACACACACACGACCACCTGTAAATTGTCATGTATAGGTGGTCTACTGTGTGCATCCTACATAGGTAGCCCTCAACTAATGTACACACAACTGCCATTGGCACAAGGTAAGTCAATACCTGAACAGTAAATTAAGCTATCAGCATGTGTCCATACTGTATGTAGAGGTTCATAGATACATACGTAGGTACATGCCCAACTGCCCGAGGCCACTCATAAGCATAGGCAAAAAGTGTCTGCTGTCGCCAACCCATCGATTAACTAACTATCCCTCTGTGGAGCAGAGCCAATTGCGGGATCCCTGGGGTGTATCCACTGTTCCCCACCCACTCTGCAAGGATTCCCTGGAGTGTTAGTGAGGGGTTTTATATAATGTAATTAGGGATGTAGTTCAAAATAATGGGGAGTATCCCTGACAGGAATCTTCTCAGATGTTTACATGTTACATAGTGTACCTTAAACACAGCTTGCATATATAGGTAGTATTCCACAGAATAATAAACATGTGGAACACACAACTGCTGAAATGTGCGTTAATCACCCTTGCACGACCAGTGCCTGCTCTGAGAGGTAAAATACCACTGCCAGGATTAGAACACACAACCATGTACACAATCTTCATAATAACATACCACTAAGCTAACTGAGATGTACCAATAGCAGTTGTGTATACTGACAGGATAAAACACAAAAGGTAGGAATGTGTGGAAATAGGACAAACCGGCAGTTACCCAATGAAAGGTGTATGTTATATATGTGTATATATATATATATATATATATATATATATATATATATATATATATATATATATATATATATATATATATATATATATATATATATATATATATATATATATATATATATATATATATATACAGCATCATATATATATATATAGAGAGAGAGAGAGAGGAAGAGAGAGAGATATATGTCGATATATGGGGATATACATATATATGTAGATATATAGATAGGTTAACAACATCTACATAACCATGGAGGTACATATAAATGGGATACCTACCACATACTGACTGCTTGACATACCGACACGCATAACCCCGAGGCTTAAGGTCTGAAACAACACAGTACCGAAACACCAGATGTGCGAGGTTTAAAATCACGATGTTAAGGGACAGTTAGTCAGTGCTTCTGGTGTTGCGGTTCAGGTAGGTTACTGTGTGTAAGTGTGTTTCTGAAGGCTGTAGTGTGTGTAAGTGTGTGTTCTGAGTGTGGTGTGTGTTCTTGGGAGACTGTAATGTGTGGGTGTTGGTTAGCTTTGTGCATCTGTTTGCACGATCTAGGAGGTAGAATATTAAAGTGGGGGGGTGGGGGGCACAGACACCTACATGGGGGGTGTAGGGGTGCTTGCACACCTGCTCATACGTAGTGTAGGATGGTTTGTTTCAATGTGGTGGGTAGCAGTGTGTCTGTGTGTGGGTAAATGTGTTCCATGTTCATGTTACTTTCGCGAGTTACTGTCGCTGTCGGTAATGTGGGGTATGGGAGTCTGGGCCCAATACTGTGGGCATTGGAACTGTGTGGTTTTTGGATTCCATAGGTATCCGGTATACAGTGGTTGAAGTGTTCATATATGAGTATAACATGGACCATAGCAATCACACATTCCGCCACAACCAACATTTATGAACAAAGGATATGGAGAGTATATGCCTATACACTATTACAAATATGTGCTATGGGCATGAGCCAATGATAGTGTTACTACCTGTCCCACTTTGCCAGGGACAGTCCTTCTTTGGGCGGTTGTGTCCTGACCAAATATGTTAAACGTGGCAAATGTCCTGAGATTGTAGGACATAATTATGTCCTATATGTAATGTAATAGTTGCATACAATAGTTCTTTCTGTATCTAAAATACCTACATGTTACAAGATACAGGATAAGCAACTAAACCGCTACAAGAATAAGCTTATATTTAGGCAAGAAAGGAAAGTCCTATCCCTTGTACTGACCATGGGTTTGTGTCAGCCTGTAAAATCTGATGTATGTCCCGAAAATGTCCCACTATGGCCATATGAAAAGGTGGCAACCCTAGCCAAAGAGGGTCAGTCACCAACACAACTACAATGACTGCAAATACCTATGACAGAAATACACAGCTTTCATGTAGCAACACTTTATTACATTCTAATGTATTGCCGAAAGGATTCAAGGACTAACATCACCTGCATGCTATACAGGAAACACTTAACAGTGCCTTAATGAATCAGCCTGCAATTACCATAGTATTAGTCCACTAAAGGATTGGTGTTCAAATAGGGAAGGAACCCTCATACGCATATTGATTATGTATAAAAGCAGTTCCTACACACCTGCATCTGCTATGCACACCCACCATCACCCCCACACCCAAACAAATTACAATACAAACTGTAATAACATCACAAATCATTCACTCACTGTACGACATCTGCAGAAGCCTTAACATACCTTGTCAGAGACACGCTAACATGGCCCTATGTGAAATTGTTGCTGTTATACAATGGAACAGCTGCTGATGTTATAGGGTTTGTTTGCACTAATCCCATTTCAGAGGGTTGTGTGTACACCGGGATGTGTTACCAATTACTGAGTAACAGCACAGGATAATACACATGTGCACCAAATCAAGGATGTCTGGTGACCACACTGTAAACCACATAACAGTTCATGCATAGCCATACAGCCTTGAGCTGCCCAAACATCCTTGCCAGACTTAAACATCTGCAGAAGTATCAAATACAAATAAACCCTGCATAAGTAGCAATGTTCTGAAAGATAACAGCTATACTCACATGTAGAACAAAATAATCTAGCCATTACACACAATCTATGGGAGTGTTGAAGCTAATATATCTCTGTCTGTCTCCATATAGCTGTTAAAATACATCACAAATGACACATTCAGGCCATCTTCCTCGAAAGTAAGGCAAACGGACAATGCCCAAAAGGAGTACTGAGTTATACACCACTGTTGCCATGGTATCGGCTAATGGAGTAGCTGTACAGCTGATGTGCATCTAATTAGCTACTTTGGAACACCAATTGGTAGTCAGGATACCACATGTTACCGATATTTAACTAGAAAAGGTTGGCTTATCAAACATTCAAACCATCCGTATATACCAGTAGAATGTTATAAAGAAGATTGAAACACAAACTGAAAAGGATTGAATCAACAGTCAACGACACCTCGGGTTACTAATAAGGTATGTAGAACACTCAGTATGTCTGTGTATTTAGTACCTGTTCTGTAATATTTAAAGTGTATGCAATCCATATAGTGGAAACAGTTATCTTGTAGTGATGTATTGTTGAGCATAGTAACGCTTGTAGTATTTATGTGTGTACTGCTGTAGGTCACAAGGCAAACACCGCATACACCACAAGGGATGCTATATAAGGGCTTTGAACATAAATATTCCTCACCAGCCGTTGTCAGTGGCAGGGCTGGTCCAACAAGTATGTGCTATAACAGGGAATAGTATATGTTGATATACTGTAACAGTAGCCATATGTATGGGTGTATTACTGAGAATAACATGTCGAAGGTTGGCCCACTGTGCAATTATGATTTGCATTGTGGGATATTGTGCCAATAACTGTAATGTACAGTATTGTAGGCAGATATGTATTACAAGTTACATAGCATTACTGTTATGTCAGGCAAACATTAGTTATTTCTATTGGCATTTACAATAAGCAATAACAGGATACATATGACTTGTAGTCACCCGACAGTTTATCAGCATGATAGCAAAGTAAAATGGAAGAGCTTTTCAACTATCCATGCACATAAGACATGTAATAAGTGCAAAGGTAGGTACTAGGCTGTCTTACCAAGGGTATTTATAAGCCTAGCTAGAGTGTGTTGGCTTTCGCCACCCCCATAGGTTAGTTCCCTGTGCCTCTGAATGGCAGAGCCATTATGTCCCTGTGCCTCTGTCCAACAGAGCCACTGCAGTGATCCCCGGGGTACATGTCTGTTTCCCATCCACACATCAAGGTTTCCTTGAAGAGTGCTAGTAAGGGTCCCTGCTTGATGTACATTGGAATCATGTTCCAAAGCATGGGGAGTGTCCGGGTCAGGAATCTATCCGTCCAGCACGTCCTAGTCATCGTTGTGGTTAGGTGCATATCCCTAGAGCATGTGGCTCTTAGGGGCCTCTGTTTAGGTGGAGCATATCCAGCAATACTGGGTTGGACATGGGCCTTGTATGTCAAGCAGAGATCACCTGTGACTATGCGGTATGCAACTGAGTACAGCTGGAGTTTCTTAGGTTGGGCTGCATAGGTCATCTGTTTGAGGTCAGTAATCCTCTTGGTGTGGTACTGTTGTGGTCTTCCAAGCTGTTGCAGTTGTCTTGTAAGGTATATCCCAAATGGGGTATTGTATCCTTTAATGGGTCTAATAAGTCATGAGTAGTGAGGCACAATGGCCTCCTTTGATCTGGATGTGAACCCAATAGAGATTAGGGGGGGGCACATAGAAGGATATTCTAAACACCTTGTCATTATGGGTATTGAAAGAGAGATTGCTATCTACTGGGGTTCCCAGATCCCTTATTACCTTTTCTGTATGTAGGGGACTAGAACCTATGTGGTAGTCCACGGGTAATTAGTTATATCCAAAGGGGATGACTATGCACTTTTTGGCGTTCAGCTTGAGGCCATGATATTGACACCAGGTATCCGTCTCAGTGCAACCCTTCCAGAGGGTGTCTGTAACAGCTGGGGAAACAATTATGTCCCCTAGTTTGCAGTCGTCTGCAAACCTTTTCAGCTAAAGCCCTCCTGTGCTTGCCTGTACATCAGAGAATTATATACCGAACATGAGGGGGTCCTAGGTCTGAGCCCTGGGAGACGCCACTTGTAACTGGTATACAGTCAGACCTAGGGTATGCAACTCCCACTGTGTGGGTTCTGTCCGTGAGCCACTTTGCAAACCATCACATGACATAGAGGTTAATATTCAGGCGGATGGGTATGTTGATAATACCAGAATGAGGAATGGCCTTTGTGAGATCTAGGTAGGCTGTGTGGACCTCCTTACCCTCATCTAATGCCATGGTAACTGTCTCTAAGAAGTCCACCAGGTTTAGGAGGCATGGTCTGCCCTTAACCAAGCCAAACTGGGAGGGGTCAAAGGTTTGGAGGTACCCAATGTCTCTGTGATTGAGATCCATGATGTGTTCCATAACCTTGCAGACCAGGCTAGTCAGGCCTATAGGACAATAGGTCCCGTGGTCCGTTGTAGTGCCACCTTTGTGGAGTGGGATAACTGTTGCTGTGCACCATTCAGGGGGCACTAAGGCCGATGCAAGGCTATTATTGAACATGGTGTGTAGGTGGGGAGCCAGTACGTTCTGAAGTTCATGTAAAACGCAGCCTGGGATGTTGTCCAGTCCCATGGATGCTGTGATATTGGCTTTAGAGTGTGCAGCTTTGAGAGGGAGGGGGGGGAGGTAGCACTGAACCTATCTGCCAGGATGTTGGCAATATCAGTTGGCTCTGTAATGTTCGCGCCTTTGTGCTGTAACTCAGAGCAGATCTGGGTGTTAACATCGAGATATTTGACATAGCTATAGAATGCTTTGTGGTTGTTTTTGGAATTAGTGGCGGTTTTGTTTTCATAGCTAGCTTTGGAGGATCTTATAAGGGATCTCACCTTCTTACTGAGGCTGACCAGAGAGCTCCTCCATGCATGGGATTGCACTCTCTTTTGCAACAGTGTCTTCCTCCTGTAGTACAGTTTATTTATGGCAGGGGACCACCAGATTGGTTTCCTTAATTAGGAGTATAGTGTCTTGGTTCAGTTTGGGATAGCACAATCCATGCACTCATGTAAGTGCTTATAGAGTGCATTTTTGGAGGATTCAGCAGTTGTAACAGTATTGTCTATCTGCATGGGTGTCATGACGTTCACCACGTCTGTCTTAAGAAGCATGAACATAGCTTTGTAGACATATCATATTGTGGTTCCCTTAATGGGGGGTGGTGGCGGGATGTGGATATCAATGGTGTTCAGCTCATGGTCGGATCGGACCAATGAGGAGTTGACTTCAGGAATGGAACACCGGTCACTCATGTTGGTAATGCCTAGGTCTAGGATATTGTTGTCCCTTGTGGGTGTGTGGATATGTTGATCCAAGGCATTGGTGTTTATGAACTCTAGAAAGCATTGACCTAATGAGTTGGTACATGAGTAGTTTTCTCAGTTAATGGTGGGGTAGATTCAGTGAGACTATGTGACGAGTGTGGTGTGGTGTGAATGTTTACCTTCTCCACATGACTGTCAGGGTCATGCTTGGTTTGAGAGAGCTTTACCTCCAGTTTGGCTAGATAAGTGCATCTCTCACAGGTTGTAGTGTTGGGTGGTAGGTGGATAGGGTTGTCTGTGTACATGAGGCAATGTGTACATTGCATCAAGATGTCCAGATTCATCAGATAGACAGGAGAGAACACTGGCAGTTGACCTTGGATATGCCTGAATATAAAACTAATTTCCCCTAGTTAAGTGAGGAAAGTGAGTACAAGAGCTATTTTACTCTAAGCAAGTGAGAAAAGTATGTACAAAACCTGTTTACCTCTAGGTAATGAGGAAGATGCAGTGCTATAGTAATTAGTAGCTTACTTAATGCTTACAAGTTCTGAACAAGTGCTGAGCATGAATAAGCAATCCAGATAGGGTCTTGGATAACATAAACACACTGCCTCCAACAGGTACACAATCATATATCCATGTACACCACAGGGCCCTGTACAAGCTGCACTCAGGCTGCATGGGACATGTCCACATCACAGGTTGTATCATACACATATGGCAAAACAAGATGCTCTCCATGTACACATCATGTAAAACCTAGCTCCATGTCAGGCTGTGTACACACTGAATGGTGCACACCAACAGGTATCACAATCCACAAACGGGGGGAGACACCACTGATAATGGGAAGTACTGCACTACTACCCTACTGAGTCTGGTCTGAAAGGCCATGAACCTTGATCAAATAATTGATTTCAGCAGTACAGACGTAGATGACAGTAAGGTTGATTTCACACTGCATATCATAACCTTGCCAGGTCATAGGACATCATCACCCATACTGTGTTCCACCTACACTCGGTATACTAGATGTACATTCCTATGTCACAGGAGTGTTTTGCAATGGGACTACTGGCAGAACCAACACTACAGAAGGTGTCTGAATAATACATGCTCATCACACCAGTGGCAGCTACAGTAAGACCGGGTTAATTAATTGTATTCCTCCCTCATTGTAGTCCATACCTCACAGATAAACAGAAGGCATCTGCCTACTGAAGTATGCGAATGACTATGACCTAGGAGCAATAGCCGACTCAAGAGTGTTGTGGACAACATACAGAAGGGGCTTTCTGGGTGAGGTATGTGTGACATGTGGCCACAATCTGACAGCTACATATTCCATTGTCACCCCTATGTTAATAACCCTGTACCCATGAACTACCACCTAGGCAACGGTCAACATAATGGACACTTGTGTGTAAGGGATGCAGCTGGGTAGTTGTCTTTCCTGTGATAGCTACGTCAACACACCTGTCAGGTAGTCATATTTGGCAACCCTAATTATGACAGGGTACCATCCATGAATATAGAGATCATTGTGCAGCCATACACAACACTCAAGTGACCCATATCAGATTACATATTTCTTTTAAGGGGTATTGGCCATGTGCAGATGGCCTACACTAGCCTTCCCATTCCCCATCTCCACTATGTAGCATGATGCATACCCTGCATAAATCCATGTCCAACCCAGTGATGTTGGACATTCTATATGTACAAATCCTGATCTCAAACACATACTTCATGGACATCCACCTTCCACATGCTGGACAGATCCTTGTCCCATACTCTTTACATAGTCCTGCCATACTATGCATTCCTGTCCATCAAAGCAGCACATTGCTCCCCTCTCAGACATGGTGTGATGACCGCATGGTAAATGTATCATTAACCCTGTGGATCAGTAATGTGGCCCCAGAGACCCACCTGTCGGCTACTGCCAGGTAACCTTTCATCCTAGATTCATACATGGCCCATGGCATATAGCCTACTAGTTGACCTTGACTGTACATGCCATAGTTAATATCCATTCCTGCAAATACCATCTGGCTAGCCAGTGTCCCATGTGTATCACATGTGCAATACAGGTGATACATGGTAGGATGTTGAATTGCAGTACAGTGCCGTGTAGATGTATATGGCAGAACACATACATGTAAAACCTTATGTGAGCAAGTCTGCAGGGTCACAGGTCATGTCTGTTAAGGCTGTGTAAGTCTTTATATGTGACATATACACAGCATCAAGGTTGACTGCATTAATGTGGACCCATCCAGCCATGTGCTGATAGGTAGGAACAACATTACAGGCAAACAGACATGCCCACATCAAGACAGCATCCACATTGAGTATGAGCAATGTAATCAGGTGACACACACACATATATGGTGATAATATCCACTCACCATTGAGTGTCACATGTGTGTGACACAAACACGTCAGTGTCATGTTGATTTGCAAAAACAACTATTTAAACGTAATAAATGTGATACACATGTATGTTCAGCTGAAGCTCTGTATTTCTCTGTGAGTTACTGTGACCTGTCTCCATTATTATGTCTTCCAGGTATGCTGCGTGCAAGCCTACCCCCTTTTACCAGCTTGGAGGATGAGGCCCTCATCCCATACCTACTTGACAATCATGATACCTGTCCAGCCATGTGCAACAGGATGCACAGCAGTGGGATGCCCTGTGGATGGAACTTCACAGGAGGGTTAATGATGTGGGTGGCCAAAGCCGCACATACCAGCAGGTGTGCCGACACTGTACAGACCTCATTAGATGGGCGAAACAGCATGCAAATGCAATCATGAGGGAACAAGGTGCAAAAGGTGGTGGGCCACCAACCTAGCCCCCACTCACATGTACCGAGGAGCTACTGGCCAACCTGGGGACACCTGCAGAACCACATATAAGCCTTAGCCGATATTGTGGAGGTGGGTGTCTCTCAACCACTGACCCTTGAGTTGCCTGGTAAGTTAGTCATGCACCTATAACAACTATATTCCATATAGTTGCATGTGTCACATTACAATATGTAATGCAACATCATATGCAAGGCATGTATACACACATACTGCATACTATAGTATGCTACTCTGTGTATGCACACATGTGCATACACCATAGTATAGTCTAATGTACTGGTGTATGTGTTAACATCCACATTGCACCCTGAAGCCATCATACAGGCATGGATAATGCTCATATTGCTGTGTTACTCCTATTTAGGTACCTCTGGTGTTCCGCTGCGACAGCATCTCATTGCAGGTGAGACTATTATTATTTATCAGGCATCATAATGCACAGATCTATCTGCCATGTGGCCATTTACAAAATGTACACATAATATAGGGTCCTGTCACAATATACAGGTCGGATCTGCAAATGCATCACAATGCCTACCCATGTGCAACACTTGCAAGCTATGTGAATCACCTCACCGACATGAATCCTCACAAACTGTCATTGCCAGATGTGTGGACAGCTGTGCATACAATGGTGGAGGTGCTGTTCACTGTAGTGACATGTAGTACAGTTCAGAACTACACATGTGGGGAATACAAACAGTACTACACAGTGGGCTGGAGTATGGCCAGCCCACAGGATTCACTGGTGTGGATCATAGCCCTGCTATGAATGTCACACAATGTGATGTGCTATCTTGACGTGTCCATGACATCTAGTGGTCTGGCTGCAACACTGCCTAACTAACCTGAAAAGATATCCCACATACCACCCTTTGTCTGCATAACCCTGTCGTCAGTGGAGCATATGGCATCTATGGGTGTATGTCATATGGGACAACACAACATGTGAAATAGATGCCTGTCACAATAATTTGGCCAACACATTTACACACATGGCCATGGAGGATGGCCAGAGACATGAAGCGACACACACAGTAGGTGTGATGTGCTTGTGTGTATACCCTGTCATACAATGGCTACACGTAGTCCAACTATGGCCTTTGTGTAATGGTTATATTGTAGATGTGGAACACTAGACATCCTACAGGCCTGTGCACATCTTGTGTAGGCGTGACATCAATCCACCACATAAGATGTGTTGAACATCTTGAGGGTGTTACAGCATGACAGCAGTCACCTGTACAGTATCCACATCAGCCCACAGATACAGTAGATTCCCCTTGCTGGTATAGGACATCAATGTCATACTTGCTCCTTGTGTGTGTGTGTGTGTGTGTGTGTGTGTGTGTGTGTGTGTGTGTGTGTGTGTGTGTGTGTGTGTGTGTGTGTGTGTGTGTGTGTGTGTGTGTGTGGTACACAGATGTCATGTGAGACATGATGTACTGACGTGCTCGCCATGCCTGGCCATAGTTGCCAGGCAGCAGCAATATGGTTGCAGATGTGCAGGGTTGTCATCCGTATACCCTTCAGTGACCTATGTCACAACTTCCACATCATGGTTTAGTGTGTATACACCTCAGTGACGTGGGTCACATTTCACAGTATATATGTATTGTATCTGAACACAGTCATGGCTATGAACTGTGTCTATAACTCACACTGTATAGCAACAAAGACGCCTCATGATTCCCTGCAATGGCCATGCACATCAGCTAAATGTGCAGTGTATCTGTAGGGTAGACAGACAACACTGCATTGGGACACCATTACCCCACTGTATATTTGACAGGACACCATTGTGTTAAACATGTATGCATGTCATTGCACACGTCAGCAGATCACTTGTCATACTACATGTGATTCTCAAGGTCATATGCCACACATCAGGCAGGTGTACTGTTAACCTGTGCTGGTCTGCATGGTGTAACACAGGGATGTATGCTAACTACTACTATGATTGTGCAATTTGCATGCCGTCTGCTATGAAACATGCATGCTGTTATGTGCAACCTAGGGATGTATGATAACTACCACTATTATTGTCTGAACTGCATGCCGTCTGCCATATCACATGCATGTTGCATGCCTTCTGTCATATCACATGCAGGGATGTATAATAACTACCACTATTATTGTGTGTGCTGCATGCCGTCTGTTGTATCACATGCATGTTGCATGCCTTCTGTCATATCACATGCGTGTGTGTGTGTGTGTGTGTGTGTGTGTGTGTGTGTGTGTGTGTGTGTGTGTGCGTGTGTGTCTATTGTATAGATTGTAATGTACAGTTCTTATCTGCCCTCACAGGTGATGTAGGTGAGTTGCCCTCCTGTGGTACATCTGATGTTAGTGTCCCCACAGACTCTAGCAGTGATGAGGAACGTATGATTGAGGCACAGGCAGAGTTGTCAGGGGCTGAAACTGTGCCATTGGTTGCCATTCCAGCTATATCCCCCTCATCTCCGCACACAGATCCCATGCCTGCACATACCCCATCACCAGTGGCCATAGAGGAAGGACAGTTGGTGTGTGGTAGCTTGGAACTGGAAAGTGTGGGGGCTATGGAAGGTGTGCCTGCACACCACGGTGTCAGCCAACTGACTGGTGTTGCTCCATACAGGCACGTGGCCAGTGCTGCTCATAGGAGGACCTCTGGTCAACATGCTCCTGCAAGACAGAGCGCAGCAGCTGGTGTCACCAGATGCATGTTTCAGGCTGTAATGGAGGCACAGGCACATGCTGAATGGAACAACAGAGAGGATCAAAGGCTTCAGAGGGCTGCTGTCCATTCTTTAAACAACAACATCCAGGCAATGGTAAATGCTCAATAGTAGATTGCTGAAGCTTTGGATAGATGGTTGGGTGACATGGTTGGAGTCCTTGACCATGGCATGACAATCCATGAGTGTGAGCTGTCTGTGTTGGAACATCTGGTAGGAGTGAGGCATTGGGTATGTGGATGTAGGCCTGCTACATCACCTGTTTCAGGTCTACATGTATGAGCTACCTCACATGTCCGCTCCCATAGTGGTGGTAGCAGCAGCAGTGCATCTGGTGCTGTGCTGTCTACACCACAACACAGCAGGCCATGTGCACATGGTCCGTGACTGTCCCAACTGGGACATGGTTCCAGTGGACAAGTGACATCAGACAGTACCCAATCTGCACCTCTGCCTGGTAGTGCCCGTGCAACCCCTGGCAGGCACAGGTGGTCCATGGCTGGACACCGTGAACTGTAAAACCTGGCCTGTGCAGTCTGCAGCTGTCAATTATACCCCTGTGTAGGCCAGACACATGGCAGAACTGTGTGCATACATACACGCACACACTGGAAACATATGAAAGTCACTGCAACACACACATGCATAACATCTGCACACGCCCAGTTAGATCAAAGGCCCTAACCCACACACAAAATGTCATCCAATGGTGCAGCCTAGGCCTCTGGCAAACATTATCACCCTGTGCATATGATGATGCCTGTGCTGCATCCCTGACATCCACACCATCGGTGCAGGGACATGCTCATATGGTCTGATGCACAGGGTGAACAGACTAGGAAGATAAGTGTAGTTTACAATTGCTGAGTACTGTTGACAGGCAGCAGACATACTATGTACTACAGGTGTACAATGCATTTCGTACTGTTAACAGTATGTGTCTTGTGTAATAACAGTAACTGCATTTTGGTTATGATGTTCTGCTGTCCTCCTTCATGTCTAATTGCCCGTGCCAGTGGATTCAGTGTTTGCAGTTAGTGTCCCATATGTCAATGTGGACTACTCACAGGTATGTATAAATATACCAGCATACACTGTGTAGCTGCCACATAACAGTGAGAATGTCCCACATTCCAAACATGTGTACTGATCCAAGAGCACAATAGCTGTGTATTAAGCTACTGTGGCTACAGACGTGACATCCATAAAGGGTGACATTACAGGTACAGTTACATGGAGTGGTGAGGTAAGAGAGCAGTCTAGCTGATTACAAGGGTAGAGGCCAGTGGGAAGTGTGATGCCTCATTGGGAATCAGTAATACACTTTCCCATGACAGGATGCCAACACACAACTGCACCCACACACTCAGGTATTGATACACATGTATTCAGTGACACAGTAACACACCCACACACTCACGGATACACCTACACAGTAACACACACTCACACACAGTTGCTACTGGTGAGGTGAGGACCCCTGCCTATGTGCAAATCATCATTACAGTACTGTGCACCTACATGATGTGCATCAGAGAATACACATGTACAGGTAGTCAGTATGGCCTAAGATCGGGGACATCAACACAGATAGTAGAATGCATCACCTGGATGGGGGGAGGGGTCTTATCAGTTCAGTATGGTAACATACATCCTCAATCCAAGGACCAGACAGCCATACATACACACACACACATACACACACTGTGGCATTCAGTATTGAATACACCTATGTCACGCACATACAGATACCTCGCATGTGTGAGATACATGCCCCTGCCTATGTCCTGCTTTCTACATTGCAGTCTGTACAGATGTGTATACTAGTGTACAGGAGAGTGAGTAACAATTGAGATGTATTCCCCACCATACGTGACATATATGACGTGACCAAAAAAGAACCTAAAAAATTCTGGGCCAGTATTAATAATCTTTTATCCCCAGGCTAGTCAGTGACACCAAACCCCTAGGACTCTAACCCAAATAATCCCACACAAATAGCTAATGACTTCAACTCTTTCTTCACCAATACCATCCAAACTCTTGCAAATCACCTATCTCCTGACACCTCTAAACTACTCTCACCTACTTTAAATACTCATCCTCCCCTTCACTTACAACCTGTATCAACTTCCTTTATCTTATCTGTACTCCAAAAACTTAAACCCACCAGCCCCTCTGCAGACAAACTTCCTGCAGAATCCTTGCAGATAGGAGCCAAAGCCACTGCCTATCCCATTTCTATCCTGATAAATAGATCTATAAATGAAGGAATTTTCCCTTCTATCTGGAAGATATCTCACATCATCCCACTACACAAAGGGGGCAATTCTAATGACTCTCAAACTTTCGTCCCATAGCACTATCACCTATAGCTAAAATCATGGAAAAAATGTATCCATAAACAACTACTTAACCACCTTCTCCATAACAACCTACTTTTTAACTGTCAACATGGATTTAGACCTTCCCACAGTGCCACCACTGCATTGCTCTCCTTTACCAACTCCATCAACTATAACCGCAACAACAATAATCTATCATATTCTATCTTCATAGACCTATCAAAAGCTTTTGACACGGTTAATCATGAACTTCTTCTGCACATACTAAAATCTCTCGCACTTGATCCCCCTTCCTTAACTTGGTTTACATCTTACCTAGAAAACCGTCAGCAGGCAGTACTTTGGAAAAATTCACTATCTAATCTCCTTCCTATCTCTTTAGGTGTACCTCAAGGGTCTATCCTAGGCCCTCTCTTATTTTCTATCTTTATTAATGAACTCCAATCAGCTATCCCTAACACTACCTGCATACAATATGCAGATGATTCTACTATAATCTGCACTGCTCCCTCTCAAACTGAACTACAGTCTGTTACCCAAAAAGCTTTCACCACTGTTGAACACTGGTTCTCTGACCGTTGCCTACTCCTCAACCCCAAGAAAACCAAATTGTTACTGTTCTCACCTACCCGTAAATCTACCCCTCTAAACTTCTCTATTACTTCCACTGATAACACTCTGATTTCTCCTGATTCTACTACAAAACTACTAGGAATAACTATTGACATCAATCTCAATTTTGATTCTCATATCAACAACACAATAAAAGTAGTTAACAAAAAGATTGGATCCCTTTATAGAATCAAACCCTTCCTTACACCTGAAGCTAGGACCACCTTAGCCAGATCTCACCTTATCTCTACCCTTCTATATGCTTCCCCTATTTATATTAATCTCTCTAAAAATAACCTCAAGAAACTTGCTACATCTTACCATAATATTGCTCGATTTGCTACAGGATCTATGTTCAGAACTCACCACTGTCTGAACCTAAAACAACTAGGTTGGCTTGAACTTCCTAACAAGCTCATTTATCAACAGCTCTTAATAGCTCACAAAATTCTATATCAACCATCTAAAACACCATTACTCTCTAACCTCATTACTCCATACAATAACCTGAAACACCTACGTTCTTCAAACAAACTACTGGTTAATATCACCAAACCCAATAACTCTGCAGGTGACTGCCTTTTTTCCAACTCTGTTGGAAAAATGTGGAACAAACTACCATCCGATATCTCATCTTTGTCCACTCCTCCACTCTTTAAAAGACAACTGAAAATGCATCTCAATAAATACTGGCTCTGTTCCTGTACCAACCCAGATTAACCTTCCTTTTTCCTTTGCTCTACCTTAATTCTTTCCTTCTCTTTTCCCTGTATCCTTGATAGCTCCCCCTTACATAACATCTTTGTAGATATATGTTATCTCATATATACTGTATGACCATTGTAAAAAAAAAAAAAAAAAAAAAAAAATATTTTACCATATTTGTAAGATAATTTATTATTTACTCTATGTTTTGATATTACCAAATTTCTGTATTGCAAGTATTTACTCATTTTGCTTATGAATGTTATCTTGTTATGGCTATTTCTGTTTGCATGTGTATTGCGTGTACTGACTCACTTTGTTTATAAATTTCATCTTGTTATGGCTATTTCTGTTTAAACTTGTAATAATCATTGGAGCTTTTCTCCCCGGGCCTCCACTGAAAATGGACATATATCCAGCTGGACTAGCCCGGTCAACAAATGTAAAATAAAATAAATAAATATATGGACACACATGCAACCACACATGCTAGTGCTGTGAATCAAAGACCTGCCTAGCTCATGATATGTATGACAGACTTACAGCAGTATTGCATGCATTACAAACTGTACTGATGCTTCCTTTGGCAACAGTGCTGATATATGCACATGGGACGTCTTAACTGTTAACAGGTGTGAAGTGATTTACCTTCGCTGTCACCCTGACCACTGTCTAAGTTGTGTTTTTTGTCCTTCAATTAACAAAACCATTGCTTACCAGTTACACAGGTTATTGTAGGAATGCTTGTGACACACCTGTGAGCTGTCCTCAGCAAACATCAATCTGCAAAGATGCCCCACCACTTCGTTATTTCCACACATCTGCCCATACCTGAGGTACATCTTTCCGTACAATAAGCATATCATCATATACAGTTGGCAATGTTGAGGCTGCATTGCAACTGCATGATGTACTAGGATACATGTCACCTGCATACATCAGCAACTGCACACACATGTTATCTGAATGCACAACACTATATGTACATGTGTGTAGGTCCTACAATCCTGTCATTTGGGCATGTTTGTAGGCATTGCAATTGGTGGACATGTGTAATGACATACATGACACATGGACTGTCATATGATATGATAGGTGTAATGGGTGACCGGTACAGAGGGAATGTTACCTCTGTCAACACTGATATCACACCTTATGTACTGTTAGTATTCAGCAGCCATGGATCTACATTCCATGTGAATGTGTGTAATGGCTATAGCCACCTGTTTGCACAAAGGACAACAACAGCTATGCTATTTACATGTATGTCTTGTGTGTGTGTGTGTGTGTGTGTGTGTGTGTGTGTGTGTGTGTGTGTGTGTGTGTGTGTGTGTGTGTGTGTGTGTGTGTGTGTGTGTGTGTGGCATGTACATACCCAGGGCAGGTACATGTATGTCATATCCATACATGAGGGTGTGTACTGGTGTACAGCAACAGTCATCTGCTAATGTTGGAAAGTACAGAGGGCCCCTGGTATGTGTACAGCTGACCTGGTTCCAGACAGTGGCATCATTGCATTGCATAACACATGATGCAACTGTGTCAGTACATGGGTACTCTCTACAGTTGATGTAGAGCTTGGTACAGTCCACTGACCAAGGGTCACATGGTGGTGTACTCTTATATGTGCTACAACATGTATGGATGCGTGTTGGTGGTCCGAGGGCATGGTGGTGTCTGAGGTTTACATCCTAGAATGCAGCATGTGACACTGTGTCCTGCACATGACTCATCTGTGATGCATTTTGTGGGGGTACCGGTCAGTACATGTGAGTGGCCTTTATGTATGTGGGGACACCACCACCTGGAGCAGTCCATAACTGTGTTATGGCCCACATGTCTGGTTCTGAGGTATATGGTGGTAGTGCTATTGTTCACTACAGAGCCATCAGCCAGGTGTTCCTCACTGCACAGATGTCAGCACTTCCCATTGTTGGATCTACAGTGACCAGCTGTGATTATGGACGCTACACATCTAGCACTGGTTAGCATAAGAAAACAATGCAGTCATCCTGTAGGTGTCAGGGTGTTAGCCTGTGTTTAATAAATTTGTCTTGGAATGGCACTGTATGTGCGGATGCGACTTGGGTATTATCCCCACTCCCTTGAATCATGGATACATGTGATATGTATCAAAGGTCTGTCTACTGTCAGCCATGTCATCCCAGAATGACAATCACTGGACAACCTCGTACTTACAGCAGGACATTGGCTCATTGTGTTGGTCAAGCAGTTTCCACTCCTAGCAAAACATCACTGTGAGTGGTGATATTATGCTTGGTATAGGATGGTACATCTAAGGTGTTGGACAGCAGCAGACATTGTGTAAAAGACCGGTGTCAAATATATGTAGAGCAGCATTCCTGCTAACAATGACAACTATTAACATGAGAGCCCATTACAATGTGCTCTTTACGTCTGCCTGTAATAGCATGGCCACTGTGGCCTTCCGTGTTTAGAAACAGAGTGCATCCCAGTCATCCCTGTGCTATTAAGTGTATGAGCATGCCCAGTATAACCTTGTGTAGATGGACACACAGTGCATTCCGAACAGCCCTGTGCTACTAAGTGTGTGAGCATGCCCAGTGACACCTTGTGTCGGTTATGTGCCTCTGTGTATGGGCATGGCCATTGTAACCCTGTATAGTGGTAGTAGTCGTCGATTCCACAGATGGGCATACTCCAGGTCAGGATGGATTCCTACTCTAAACACACAGGTTCACAGGTATGTACATCTTAACTGCCAGCATCCCTGTTGATGTCCGCATTCCTAGAAGGTCATAATGACAGCCTTGAAATGTGTAGTCTGTGTGTCGCAACTCATAAGTATGTAGTATTATAATAGTGACCTGTAAATAGGCATGTGTTCCATTCCCACCACTGGCGTGTGTGTGCGTATGTCTGTCCCCATTTGCCAGAGGACTGTAAATTGCTTTTAGACTGCTCACACTCCATACAATTCGTATACCCACCTTTGGTAGGGCTGATGATGACACCCACCTACAAATACACTTCTGGGAGTGCTGTGTCCCAGTAATCTCGGTAGCACATTCTGTAACTGCGTAATGCTGTAGTGTAATAAAGTAGTCAGGTCGGTGTTCTAATCCCAGACTTGCCGTGTGTTTGTCCCCGTCTGTTTGAGGACTGAGTAATGCTTTTAGACTGCTCACATTCCTTACATTTCTTATACCCACCTTTGGCAAGGCTGATGATGTCATCCACCTACAAATACACCTCTGGGAGTGCTGTGTCCCAGTAATCTCTGTAGCGAGTTCTGTAACTGCTTAATGCTGTAGTATAATAAAGTAGTTAGATCGGTGTTCTAATCCCAGAATTGCCGTGTGTGTGTATGTGTGCCCCCGTCTGCCTGAGGACTATGTAATGCTTTTAGACTTCTCACACTCCATACATTTCTTATACCCACCTTTGGCAAGGCTGATGATGTCACCCACCTACAAATACACCTCTGGGAGTGCTGTGTCCCAGTAATCTTGGTAGCGCATTCTGTAACTGCGTAATCCTGTAGTGTACTAAAGTACTTAGGTCAGTGTTCTAATCCCAGACTTGCCATGTGTGTGTGTGTGTGTGTGTCCATCTGCCTGAGGACTGAGTAATTCTTTTAGACTGCTCACACTTCTTACATTTCTTATACCCACCTTTGGAAAGGCTGATGATGTCACCCACCTACAAATACACCTCTGAGAGTGCTGTGTCCCAGTAATTTTGGTAGCGCGTTCAGTAACTGCATAATGCTGTAGTGTAATAAAGTAGTTAGGTTGGTGCTCTAATCCCAGACATGCTGTGTGTGTGTGTGTGTGTGTGTGTGTGTGTGTGTGTGTGTGTGTGTGTGTGTGTGTGTGTGTGTCTGTGAGTGTGTGTCCCCATCTGCCTGAGGACTGTGTAATGCTTTTAGACTGCTCACACTCCATACAATTCTTATACCCACCTTTGGCAAGGCTGATGATGTCACCCATCTACAAATACACCTCTGGGAGTGCTGTGTCCCAGTAATCTTGGTAGCGCATTCTCTAACTGTGTAAAGCTGTAGTGTAATAATGTAGTTAGGTCGGTGTTCTAATCCCAGACATGCCAAGTGTGTATGTGTGTGTGTGTATCTGCCTGAATGAGACAAGTGCAGTGTTTTGTAGAGTATGCGCTCTCTGTACAAATCACATGACCACCTTTGTCATTCCTGCTGTTGTCACTCACCTAGGTATACACCTGTAGGCGTGCCACAACCCAGTATTGACCGTAGCGTGTGCTCTAAACACTTATTGCTGCAGTGTGATATGGTAGGGGTTTGTATACAGGACATGGCAAGTGTGTGTTTGTCTGTCAGAGCCTGTGTAGAGGTGGCCATGATTGTCTTACCATTGGACATGTTTGGGAGCAGATTTTGTAGTTTTCCTATATGGTATCTGTCTTATGACACATTGGCCACCTCATGAGGAGTACAGCTGTCAGTCAGCCACAGGACTGTGTTGGCAAGCCATATCCATACATCTGGCAAAAGGCCTGGTGCACAAAGTATGCAGCCCTACTAGTACCCGGTATATGTCCCGCACCCACGTGCCATGCACAAACAAACTTGCCTAGGATATCCCGCTATGTTGCTAGTACCATGCACATTGATGACAGATAGTAGGCATGGTGTGAATGCAGTGGCCTGTAGAGGACATGGCACCCTGTACAGTGGTATAATAGGCACATACATGCGGACATTGTGCCTTCACTATGTTCCACACTGAATGCCTGCAACATATGTTGTGCTATCAAATGTGATCCCCAGAGGCCAGACAATGCTGTACACATGTGCCCTGTATGGACCCATGCCACTCACACCATGGAATACCTGTATCATACTATCCATGCAGGTGCAGGGTTGACCTGCTCACTATAAGCAGGTTTTGCCACACCAGTCCAGTATTGGCATATCGGGGGATAACAGGTTGTGTACACAACATGTGTCTGCCAAACCAGGTACACCTGTACATGTCACTGTACAGTATTGTGGGACATGCACATCCCAGGCAATGTCCATGTGAAGGACTATCAAACACAGACATGGCATGCATTGCAAAGCTATGGCCATACACATTGGTAACCAGGATGTCAGGCCAGATAATGCAGTACTCATCTGTGTGGGATATTGCAGACACTACACCCCTGCACTGCACAACATTGTCGGGTGACGCAATGCCATGGATTACCCCTCACCCAGCCTTGTACAGCCATCTTGCACAGCCAACCACTACACACCCATGAAGCAATGCATACCTGCATGCCAGTACTGTCACCCTGTGTCTGCGTGTGGGTTGTGATGCTTGCAACCACAGTCACTCCCAGTATAAACCTGGTTGGCATACCAACAGATGTTAAGCACTTTCACATGTCCTAGCCCATAGAACCTCCAGATATCCCCTGTGGTGCATGTGGTCTTGTGCATTACTGCAGTGTGGCAAACTAAGTAGTTATGTTGTGTATTTGTGGCACTGGCAAAGGTATCAATGCATGTCCATTTGAGAGTGTGGTTGTGGTGACAATGGCATCCATTCACGTGGACAGCCATGCGTGTCACACCTAATGTATGTCTACTATATCTCTGTTGCAGATGTCACTCACCTACACACATATATGTTCTTACAGCACAGCAACATGTCGCCTTTGTGGCACATGTAGTAACGTCATGCACATGTAATATTAATGAGTAGTCAGTCAGGGGCTTGACCTTTGTACTGTTCGGCATGTGGCAGATGATGCTTATGGTTAAGTCTCCAAGCCCTTCCATGGTGTACTTTGCCTGTCCCACCCACACACTCTCTGGTGGATGTGAAGGAGTACACCTGCACAGCAGCAGCATGTGTATTTTAAGTGATGGACATGGCCAGGTGATGGCCTCTGCACCTATTGCAGCCCTCGTCTAGCTAATTGCATGTGGTACAGCTGTGATGGTGTTCCCATAGCCATCCACATGATAAACACAGTACACTATCTAGGGAAGCATGTTATTTGGCCATGACAGTCGCTGTGAATGGTACCTGGATGTGGTGTTCTGACACGGCATCACAGATGGCATCTGGAAGTACCTCAATCATTTTCCACAGTGAGAAATAGCCTAAAGACAGGAGGGTGATGTGCCATACATTACTACAGCATGTAAGTGTAGCTATGCTGCATTGAGACTACTGCCTGTTTAACATGTGTGGTAATGGCTATTCTGCATGTTATAATACAGACATGACAGTACTCTGTTCATGAGGGACCCCCATCTGTAGGGCCATCTGTTAACTGGTCAGTGTGTGCAACCATTTGTTTCCTGTATTGCACACTGAACACACATCTGTGCACAGCAGAAGCATGGTGTGAGGACTGCAGACAGTACATGATGATAGGGATGTGTTACTGCTATCGCATCCCTGACTGGATATGTGTCACATGAGACAGTGGTATGACAGACACTGTGTGAGGTTCTCAGTGACAAGCCAATAATGGGCAACGGTTCATAGCTGCGGTCACAAGTCTACTACACAGTGTACAGATGGCATGCAGTATATATGCATGTGTTGTGGTCCCTCTGCAAATGTATACCATATGTTGTGTTGGGTTGCTGGTGATATCTATGTATACTGTCATAGGTAATCCTGTATGCAGTTGTTTATCACTAAGCCATATGTGGGTTTAAAATGCAACACCATAGGCTGAATGGGTTGGGAGGTTCTGGGAGAACCTCCTGTCCCACTTCAGCTGACCATGGCACCGGGCACTAGCATATCTGGGGCTCAGCCATAGACATCAACCTCTGTTGGCTCTGCACCACCTTCTGGTGGTACAACCACTGAGGATAGAGCATGTCCCCCCTGGGGGCAGGACCAGACAGGTGCATGTCTGCTGTCGTGCGGTCCTGGACATGTTGCATTGGTGGCTCCCTAAGGGGTTGTGAAGCCAGATATGCCAGCTCAAGGGCGGAGTGTCACATTTACAGGTTGATGCTGCCCCTTCTGGACAGCCTCCAGCACTGCATCCTTTGCAGCTGTGTAGGTGCAGTGGCAGTTGCCCATGGCTGGGGACCTCTGTCCCACTATTCCCATGGGCTTGTGAATGCCGAACAACCATCCCCATCAGAGGTGTATCCCCCCCACATGTGTCATATAGCAACCCTGTATGCTGTCTTTTCTGTGACCCTACCTATCCTCCATGACCATACCTACACTCCTTCCCCATCATCTGACCCTCACCTATGGAAACATAAGGCCAATCAGCTCCTAGGACAACATCTGCCCTATACTTAGCTGTCCATTACAAACATGTGCCCACTGGACACATTAAACCCTTGTAATATGCATCACAACATGCTCCTGTTATCCTCACCCCTGTCCCTCAGGCGCACGATCCTTGCATGCACATCACTCCTATATGGTCCAGATACATGTGATAAGGACGACCCCATTGTACACACAACACTACCGGTCCCTCTATGGTTACCCCATTTACCTTTATCATGATGATGATGTTGCACACAGCACCTTGCAAGAGTACTGTTCATACATAATGATTGGACAGGTACTGTCATGTTAATGTACATGACATGCACAGAGTAATGTATACGGCCAATGTACAACTATTTGAGTGCATGACTGACACATGTCTGTCTGAAGGAGTCTTGAGATCACATAGAGCAACATCACTACATAATACAGGCATCGCTGGTGTTTCCCATTTCATTCATTTGTAATGCTTTGTTGCCACATGGTGTGTTCCTGATACATCTCTATATATGTATGTACCTATATGTTGGACATAAACACTCACATATACATCTACATGATGGGATACATTCCTATACTGTTGAATGACTGCGCTTTATGATATGTTTTTGTTACTGTCCGTTGTCTGTATATCTGCCCTGGCGTATTGGTAATACACATTAGCTGTGTGTGCAGGGTCCTGGTTCCGACCCTTGCAAAGGACGTTTATTTGGTTGCAGGGCAGAACAAGCCCATTGGATACGGACAGAATAAGGCACATTAAAGAAGTTGGGAGCGGGTGTGCATGGGTTTGCATGGTGTTAAGCACTGTTGACCTCTGGTTACAGCCTCTTACACTCGGTTAGCCTCTACATTGCTTTACCAGTGCAAAACTCGCATACTGGTAGCCAAACATGCTTACATCCGCTTGCTCCCGCACTTGCAAATGCACAGACATTGGTGCTTGCATCTGTCACTCACACCCCCTGGGTGGGAGCGAGGACCACAATAGTACCCTGTGATGCCTATTACATTGGACTACATGACTATAGTATCGGGAATGGCTGCCCATTAGGCCATGGCATTGCGTTCGACTGTACGGAATCAGTGGCCTGTCCAGTGAATCAATCATATTTGTGTGTTCCTCATACAATCTGCTCCCACCTTGTGATGCCTATTACATTGGACTACATGACTCCAGTATCGGGAATGGCTGCCTATTAGGCGATGGCATGGCGTTTGACTGTATGGAATCAGCGGTCTGTCCGATGAATCAATCATATTATTTGTGTGTTCCTCATATAATCTGCTCCCACCTTGTGATGCCTATCACATTGGACTACATGACTACAGTATTGGGAATGGCTGCCCATTAGGCGACGGCATGGCATTCAATTGTACGGAATTAGCGGCCTGTCCAGTGAATTAATCATATTAATTGTGTGTTCCTCATACAATCTGCTTCCACCTTTTGATGCCTATTACATCGGACTACATGACTACAGTATCGGGAATGGCTGCCCATTAGGCGACGGCATGGCGTTCGACTGTACGGAATCAGCGGCCTATACAGTGAATTAATCATATTATTTTTGTGTTCCTCATACAATCTGCTCCCATCTGGCTGATACATGGGAACCAAGACTCTTCAATACAAACAAGTAGTTGGGTTGTGGGAGCCACATCTGTCAGCCGAGTCATGCTACCGTATACCTATTATAGGTGTGCCACCTTTTCAATTGGTCAAGGTGGGACTTTAGGGTTACTACCTGTCCCACTTTGCAAGGGACAGTCCCTCTTTAGGCAGTTGTGTCCTGCGAAAATAATCAAGACATAGCAAATGTCCTGATTACAGGACATTATTATATTCTACGTTTCATTAATAGTTGCATAAAACAGTTATTTTATATATGAAACTTCTATATGTTATGTGAAGTAGCATAAGCAATTCAAATGTTACTAGATTAAGCTTTTATTTGTGCAACTAAGTATAATTCTGTACTATGCATGGCTGTAGGTATGTTTTGTCCTGGAAAGTCTGACATTTCTACAGAACATGTCCCACTTTGGCCATTTGGAAAGGTGGCAACCCTATGACCTGTATGTAGAGACGTCAGACTTTGCAGAGCAACACATACCCACAGCCAGTAGAAAGGAGAGTACTTCACTGTTGTGCCTAAATAAAAGGTTATTTTTGTAGCATTGTAGTTGCTTATACTGTTTCTTATAACATTTAGGTGTTTCAGGTACAAAATAATTGTTTTATGCAACTACTACAGACAATACAGGAAATCTTTGCCCTAAATCACAGGACATTTCCATAATTACATTTATTTTGCAGGACACAACTGCCCAAAGGGGAGTGTCCCTCGCAAAGGTGGACAGGTGGTAACCCCAACCCTATTATTCTATCATCTTTCTAAGGTAGTCGGTGGAACATCCACTTTCTCTCACTAGCAGACCTTTCATACTAATGGGGAAGAATGAACACTGAATCAGGGACACTGCAATACAACCTCAGGGACACATTTAGAAGGTTGGTGCTATTAACCTGACACATTGACAGACCCAGAGCACATATGTATTCATACACATTGTCTGAGGTACATGCTGTTTAGGACTCTTACATGTTGTCATTATTCATTATGTGTATTCTGCCACCTTTCCTCCTAATATCACTAGTTCTAGGAGGGTTTAGTTGGGACTGTGTTAGATTCTGATTCGTAATCATGGACATCCCTGGTAATAGGGGACAGTTCAATGATATGGTCTCTATGGGTACCCCCAATGGTTTACGGACTGTCCAGTAGATGTGCTCAACTCATTACATCCGAGTGACACCTCCAGGTGCATCTGCAGTTACCTCCTACTGCTCCTCTAGGCGTCAAATATTACTTATGCATATTTGCTTTAATAATTCCAAAACCATGCTACATACAAGGTTTAAAAATATTTTATCTTGAAGCATACATGATGGCAAACACAATTGTATTGATATTTGACCTCTGTCAATGAGTAATTGTTAGAATTGTAAGGTGATAATTTAATTTTTAAAGGCTCAGGCCACACCCACTAGGAGTTAAGGGTACATACTCAAAATAGTTGTAATGGAGTGAATGAGTGGGTTTGGGAGGTATGGGCATCTGCTATACCTACATCGGAATATTACTTACATCCATGGGACGGTCCTAATACGTGTCTGCCAGCCAACACCTGCATGCCTAGGCCCCTAATCGCATACCCATAGTTCCCCTACCTGCCACTACTCTACACCACTCATCCTTACTGTGGGTGCAGGTGGGCACAGGTGGGATATGAAAACAGCACTACACACTGCCCACTCTCCCCGTGTCAGGACACGTCATACATTGTGTCAACCCATGTGTTATCAGGCTTGCACAACCTACTGTTCCGTGTACAGCTACATCCTGGGCACAGTAGTCTTTACTGGCATTGCCTGGAAGAACAAATTTTGGTGTCCGACAAGGGACGTCGCTGTCCATGTTTAAAGTGTAGACCTTGTAGATCTCCCCCACTGGTAGTTTCCTGCCAGGGGTCTGGGAAGCAGTGTTGTATTTACCTTTATTGCATGTTTGTATGTCTCACCGACCTAGCTGGGGGGGTGGGAGGTAGACGTTTGTCGATTGGACCTCCCACCAACATATGCCTGGTCTGAAAATATGTTGCCCGTAACTGCTGTAACATAACCTAGGTATATACATGTATATATTTACTGTAACATATATATATATTTATATATATATATATATATATATATATATATATATATATATATATATATATATATATATATATATATATATATAGTTACATTAATATATACAGATATATCTGTATATGTATTCATACATGTATATTCATATCTTGCTGTCTATACATATATATATATATATATATATATATATATATATATATATCCGTGTGTCAATACATTCCTCACTCATACACACTTACACATGCGTAATGGTGTTTACATATGCTTCACCATCATACTAGTGCCTTATTCATTATAACACCGACACTTAACTCCAGTTATCTTGTAATCGGCATTTAGCACGTTATACAGCGGACAGATGTCACAATATGTTCATGTAAGGATTACCAATGGTAATTGGAATGTGATACAGTGTGATTCAACCTGTCCCTCTTTGGCACAGCCTATTATTCCATCTACTGCCAATGTTTGTATGTGCACATTCCTATTATTTATGCCAACAAATGGAATGCATGTGTTACAGAAATTGTACATCAACATGTTGTTGTCTGCATGTGTGTATGCATATATACATATTACAACCTAGCTGACCTCCACAGGGCGGTCCATTAGAACCAACCCATCCAACCCTGGCACGTCTGGATCCATAATTGCACACCCATAGTTCCTCCACCGCACCCGTGTTGAATTTACACGTGAAACATCCATTATCCACTTATTATCGCAGCCATGACACACCTTTACACATTGCCCTCTCCAGAGCGTTTGGGGCCCTACACACATTTTTCCCCACCTTGTGTATTCACAGGGTCTCCCACCATGTATATTTGCACATATGTGCATTTCCTGGGGTTATGGAATACAGCCATTTGCGCTTTCCAATGTCTGGAGGTCCCAGAATGGGACTACATTCCATCTGTGTGTAAAGTAGACTTAGCAATCCAACAATGTTACTCCCACTGGTAAAACCCTGCCTGTGGTGTGAGTAGCAGTGCTCTGCTCACTCCTGGGCAGCTTTTTATGACATACTCTGAAAGCACTATATAATATCAAAATTGCTCTTGATTCCCTTCACATCCCTTGTGTATGCTTTATTGTTACGATGCTCATTCTTCATATATAGATATGAGAAACCAGATGGCTTAGTGGTTAAGGTCTTCACCTCCAATGCACAAGGTACAAGGTTCAATCCTGACCTCCAACTAATGTCTGTTTGGAGTTTGCATGTTCTCTCTGTGTCTCCATGGGTTTCTCCCATGTTCGAAAAACATGCTGAGTGTTTCCATCTCAAACTCACCAATGTGGGCAGCAGCACAGACTCTACAAAGTGCCAAATGGGGGGAAGAGTTGTAAAAAGACCAACCGCTTTGGGCATCTATTGTGGTGCACAGTATCCTCAAGATAGGATAACACGGATCACAATCTGCGCACTGTGGCAGGGCTAGCCACTCGACGGTGTAAAATATGGCTCTAGGTGATTCAGTCATGTTGACTGTCGCCAAAAAATGGGCATGGGTAGTTACTGGTGATAAGTGGGTTGAGGACCTGGCCTATTCTCTAACCCATGCCAGGGACCCATGCTAATGGTGGGAGGGGTATATGTGCCCCTATTGGCCAGTGTGTGCCCACCATAAAAGCCCAGCAGCCCTGGGTCAATAGGCTACTGGCTGGCCGGTGTCTAGTTGCCCAGCCTGGGTTACCTGGGATAGCTCTGTTGAGTGAAAGCTGGACATAAAACCAACCAACCTGCCAAACATGAACTAAGAACTGCTACACTTAATGTAGGTTCACTGACAGGATGCAGCTTAGAAGTGGATGACATGATGATACGGAGGAGGCTGGACATCCTATTTATCCAAGAGACGAGATGGAGGGGCAGTGCAACAAAGCCACTTGGCTTGGGTTCCAGACTCTACTACTCAGGTGGCGGACAGGCTAGAAATGGTGTAGGAATTGTGGTGAGACAGAGGCTTCAAAAGTCAGTGAGGGATATCATTAGAATTAATGACGGACTCATGGCAATCAGCCTCCAGTGTAATGATAGGACAGTATTCATAATCTCAGCCTATGCCCCACAGCAGGGTTGTGATAGTGAGGAAATGAGTGCATTCAGACAGCAGTTGCAGGACCTACTAGATAAAGCAGGACAACATGAATTGGTGTTGATAATGGGTGACTTAAATGCACATATCGGGACAGACAGAACAGGATATGAGGACTGCCTGGGTCCACATGAGTGGAGCAATAGGAATAAAGAAGCCATTCTAGACTTCTGTATGGCAAATGGCTTGATAGTAGCCAACACATGGTTCAGAAAGAGAGACAGTCACAGGATCACATACAAGAGTAGCCAACATGCAACTCAGGTAGACTTCCTCCTAGTAAGGAAAAGGCACTGGGGTAGAATCCATGATTGCAAAGTCATCCCCAGTGAAACAGTCGGTTCACAGCATAAACCAGTAGTTGCCACAATCAGCTGCAAGCAGTGGTCAGAGAAGGCTCTAAGGTCAACAGAGACCAGGCTGAAGACCTGGAAGCTGACTGGAGAGAAAGTACAGCAGTTCAAGGAATTACTCAGGGCTCTAGCACCCCAAGAAGAGGAGGAAAGAGGTGGAGTTAAAGAAGAGTGGCAGTGCCTAAAAACAGCATGTGTTAGGACTACAGAAAAGATATGTGGCTGAGCCAGGGATGGAAATAAGGTACATAAGGAAAGCTGGTGGTGGAATGCAGAAGTGCAGGAAGTAATCAAAAGAAAGAAGGAGTGCAGGAAGAAGTGGGAGATTGAAAAGACTGACCAAGCTAGGAAGGACTACTGGTTGGCTAACAAAGAAACAAAGAAAGAAGTTGCAATAGCAAAGAATAGGGCATCAGAGACACTCTATCAGCTTCTGGAAAGTGACTCAGTAAGGGGTACAAAGAAACTATACCAGGTTGCAAGGCAAAGACAGAAAGATAAATAAGATAGTCAGACACCCTTCATAAGGGATTCCAGCAACAACCTGCTTACCAGCCCACAGGACATCAAATGCAGATGGAAGGAGTATTTCCAGCAGCTTCTGAATGAAGAAAACCCCACAGAAGCGGTACTGCCCCAGAAACAGCCTACAATGAGAGTAGAAGAGGAGACGAGCTTAGAAGAAGTAAGAGCAGCACTAAAGAAAATGAAGTCAGGGAAAGCAGCAGGCGCAGATGAGGTCACAGCAGATATGATAAAGATGCTGGGTGAGCTAGGGGAGAAATGGCTCCTGAGGGTACTAATTGCAGTGTGGAGAGAATGGCATATTCCAGATGACTGGAGAATAAGCATACTCGTGCCAGTGTACAAGAACAAAGGGGACATCCACAACTGTGGACAGTACAGAGGCATCAAACTCCTACCACATTGCATGAAAGTTCTGGGGAGAGTGATTGATAAACTGATATGCAGAATAGTAGAATGTAAGATGGGAGATGAACAGTTCGGATTCAGATCAGGATGCAGCACAACTGACCCGATGTTTGCATTGAGACAGATACTTGAGAAGAAACTAGAAAAGAGGAGAGAGTCAAACTGGGCTTTCCTAAACTTGGAGAAAGCATATGACAAGGTCCCAAGAAAGCTGATCTGGGCAGTACTGAGGTGGTTTGAAGTCCCAGAAACATTGGTAGAATTAGTACAGGCTATGTACAAGGACCCAGTGACTCAAGTACGAACAGTGTTTGGCCTCACTGAGGGGTTCCCAGTGGGAGTGGGTGTACACCAGGGTTTAGCTCTGAGCCCACTGCTGTTCATACTGGTAATGGACTACATCAGCAAACAGGTTGGAGGGGTCAGAGCAACAAAGCTGCTGTATGCAGACGATGTGGCAGTACAGGCAGACTCTGATCTAGAACTTCAGTAAAGAATAGGAGAATGGAATGCAAATCTGAAGGCACATGGGATGAAACTAAGCACAAATAAAACAGTGGTAATGGCAGCAGATTGGGGCAATCAGAAGAAGCTGAGAATAGAGATAGATGGGAAGATAGTGGAACAGGAAAACAGCTTCAAGTATCTGGGAGGGGTGGTTGAGGAGAAGGGTAGTCTGAATGAAGAGGTCAAAGCTAGAATCAGAAGGGCTGCAGCCAACTGGCATAGAGTATCAGGTGTAGTATATGACAGAAGAATGCCAAAGAAGCTGAAAAGTAAGGTGTACAAGACAGTGGTGCGACCAGTACTACTGTATGGTACAGAAACCTGGGCAGTAAAGGCAGAACAGTTGAAGAAGCTAGAGGTGATGGAAATGAAGTGCCTGAGAAAGGTGGTAGGATGCACACTGTGGGACAGGCGAAGAAATTAAGTCATAAGAGCAGAAGCCAAAGTAGCTCCAATTGCAGAAAAGATCAAAGAAAACAGATTACAATGGTATGGGCACATGTGTAAAAAAGCAGAAGACAATCTGGTGAGGGAGATTTGGGACAGACAGGAAGAAGGTAAGAGGAAGCGAGGGTGTCCAGCAAAGAGGTGGATGGATTGTGTGAAAGAAGATCTGTGACAGTCAGGCATGAGTGTTGAAGAAGGCAGGAGAGTGGCACTGAATCGACAGAGTTGGCGACAGTTAATACGATACCCCGACCCCATGTAAATGGGAAAAAGGGGATGATGATGATGATATATATATATATATATATATATATATATTTCATGTATGTAGATATATATCTATACACACATGTGTGTGTGTGTGTGTGTGTGTGTGTGTGTGTGTGTGTGTGTGTATATATATATATATATATATATATATATATGTATATATATATATATATATTACATCTGTACATACAAACATATATTTCCTATGCTGGGAGCTGCTTACACCCGCGCAGGCGCAGGCGCACTCGCCTATGCTTACTGTGCATTACATATGTTTACTGCCCCTTATTTGTGCTTACTTGTGCATTATTCATTATGACAGTACCACTTTGATTGAAAGGATCTGGTTAATAGTCCCATGCAATACACATATTCACTTTTGCATGTTTAAATGTTGGCTTTACAGCAGAGCAACATTCATTCCACAAGGAAAATGATATGTGCTATAGTCGAACTTGAATCGTGAATGCATTTTTTTAGGCGGATGCTCTAACCACTACACTGTTGGTGTTCTGCTTCATTTATATGTATACCCATGGTTCATAGTTACCCGAACACACGCCTCATCACTTCACTTACACAGCAGGCATCCATTTTCCTGTTGGGAAAACCGCACTACTACACATGTGCCATTCCCTATTCCCTACTGCTCTGGACCCGTGCTGCATGTTGACTCACTCCGAGGATATTCAAACCTCCAAAGCCTATAGTCCTAGCACATACGTGTGTTTGATTGTCAGGGTGTTCATGTGGTCATCCGGGTTTAGGCTTGTCCGACTGGGGACCAGGACTGCCCTATACCTAGTTGAAAGTCAGACTTAGCACGGGGACATTGTTAGCTCCACTTTTAGCGTCCTACCTATGGTTGGGGATGCAGAGGTGTGCTCACCTCTGGCCATACCTCTCAACCTCTTAGAGCAAGAAATCTGGACAAAGCCATAAATAAAAGTGGGACAAAGGCCCAAAAGCAGGGACAACTTTTAAATATTGCCCTTACAAACTTAGAAAGTTGATAGAATAACAGGTTTTGCATTAGCATGAATATTCTGAAGGGTATGAAGTCTGAAACTGAAATGACTATCATTATTTTCTAACTTCAGTCTTTAATGATTTGCCAGTTATTTGCCAGAAAACCACAATTTTATGAAAAACAGACAAAAAATATAAAGCAAAAATCTGGACATTTAGCAAAAGTCTGTACAGTTGAGAGGTATGCCTCTGGCCATCCTGATATATAACAGCACTAAATATTACAGGGGTTTACGCTGCTATTTCCCTTCACATTTGTTATGACTGCTATATTGTGACCATGTTCATTCTTCATATCTACATATATATATATATATATATATATATATATATATATATATATATATATATATATAGATAGATAGATATATATATCTATCTATATATATATATATATATATATATATATATATATATATATATATATTGGTCTGTACATACACATGCATATACACCTACATGCTTATTTACATTTCCCATACCGTTGAATCACCGCCAATTACCGTCGTGCATACATGCTTGCATACCCGCTTACGTCTAGGGTTGCCAACTTTTCAAATGGCCAAAGTGGGACATTTTCTTGAAACACATCAGATTTTACAGGCCGACACATACCCACGGTCATACAAAGGTTAGAACTTTACTTATTTGCCTAAATGAAAGCTTATTATTGTAGCAGTTTAGTTGCCTATTCTGTTTCTTGTAACATTTAAGTGTTTTACATACAGAAATAACTGTTTTATGCAACTGTTACATGAAATATATCGCAGGACATTTGCCTTTGTATTATTTTTGGTCAGGACACAACTGCCCAAAAAGGGACTGTCTATCTCAAAATGGGACAGGTGGTAACCCTACTTACGTCTGCTTTAAAGTGCCTTAATCACCCTATATCCGACTGCCACTATGTGAATGTGTAAGGTATATATTCCCGATAATGCACATGGGGAGACGTGCATCACAGTCAGGTGTTTAATCCTGGGTCATACGTTCTGCAGGACCGGCTGGAGGCTGAGCAGTCTTGTGGACTTCTACTGCTCATACAACTTGTGTCCAGATGTCTACAGGACTGGACATCGTGTCGTGACACTAAGTCTAATATTTAGAATAGATACTTATCCCATGAGGGATATCCAAAAATTGTGGGGACCAATGACATCAATTCCATTGGCTTTACGAAAAGAAGGTATGGTTATACATTCAAGGGATACATAGTTTGCAATCCTGAGACTGCCTAGGGGGAGACTGCCTACTAGATATGAGTAAGAGTCACTATGTGCAGATATGGCTGTGCCTAGCTAGCAGCCCGAGTATGGGCAGTTTTGGTGGACGTTCAGGAAGGAGGGGTGGTGTGCTGTGGAGGGGATGATGGGTATTCAATTATGTATCCAGGTGTGTTGGGGTTGGATGGCTCAGTTCAGGCCAGACCATTATGTGGGTATGTGCCGGTAACTTTTCTGTACATGTGTATCGCACATTTTAATGTTCATATGTTTGTGGGATTGTGTTCTATAGTATGGCCTGGCAGGTTGTATTGTGGATGTGAATATTTGTTCTTTGGTTATCTTTCTGATTCACCCTCTGCTCCCTCGTACACCTCCAGTTCACCTACTGTGCATCCAACCCAGTCTCCCCTTGGCGAATTATTACATTACCCGTCACCCCCCACCCCCATATTCCACAGACATCATCCATCCCTTCTCTGGTTGATGGCCCATGGCACAGTCAACAGAACACATTTGTACACTACATATCTCTGGTACCAATATGGTTGTGAGGACTACCCTAGCATTTCTGATCATCCACATGCTGTATTTCACGCACATAGGTACACGCAAATACTTATCTTTCATGACATGGTAAGTAGACCCGGGTAATACCCGTTCATCTTTGGGCTGTCCTGACAAGGACGACATGGACCGCAAATGGGCAGATATTGGGCGAATGCTCTGACCATTGGTAGGGTTGCCACCTTTTCATATGACCCGGATGGGACATTTTCGGGACACACATCAGATTTTACAGGCCAACACATACCCATGGTCAGTACAAAGGGTAGTAATTTAGTTTTATACCTAAATATAAGCTTATTGCTGTAGCAGTTTAGTTGATTATTCTGTTTCATTTACTTGCTTATTCTGTTTCTTGTAACATTTAGGTATTTTACATATGGAAATAAGTATTGTACGGGTCTATTACATAAAATATGGGACATAATTATGTCCTACAATTGCAGGACATTTGACATTAATAATAGTTTTGGTATGGACACAACTGCCTAGAGGGAGAGGTGGTAACCCTAACCACTGGGCTAGGCTTAGCAATTGGCAGCGCGCTAACATGATGCGTTTCGCTTCCACTTGGTATAACTATCGACATTACAATGGAATATGGGCATGTTTAAATGTCATTTGTTCGAGGGATGGGGACTCAATATTCAGCTATGTGCCTTTGTGTTTACTTTTTATTTTGGTGTTCGCAAAACTGTCTTGTATGCTTTGCATACATTTCAGTATTCACGGACACTGACAGGAGTGATTGCTATTAGAGGCAGGCTGTACTAGTCAGCATTTTAGGTTGCGTGTATGCAACCGACATGTTCACGCCTCCGTGCAGTGCTTGGACATGCCCCCTGCACTCGCGCACATTTCCTATGCATGTGGCCGTTATGGCAGCGCGCCTTCATTAATATGCATGTGGTGCTGCTGCATCATCTCTACACCACACAGTCGGCACAAGGCTAACTCTGTCCTTGCGTTGAGCTTCATGAATCCTGGGGAATGTCTTCTGCAATTAGACAAACCTAAACTTCCTGCTGGCAAAATGCTTCATTCCTTCTCTAGTGCCAGGCTTTGGAACTCTCTCTCCCATTAGCTATCAGAACCTCCAGCAGCATCTCTGCCTGCAAAATATCTTTGCGCCATCATTTCTCCATCCTTTGGCAATGCACATATCTCTCCTCTCATCCATCCATAACCTGACTGTCTATACTCTGTTTGTTCTTACTCTAATTTACATCCTTACCTCTTCAAACTTTCTTTTTCACTAGTCAAAACAAATAATTTATCTTTTGCTACTATCCACCAGCAGCTTCTGTCTATCCACACCTTTCTCTCCACTCTGCTTATAACCCCAAAACACCTTCTGAATATTGCTAAGATATTGTATTTCTTCAGTATATTACCTTTAGAGTACAATAATTTAATCACTTGACTAGTTTGTAACTTTTATCACTAAAAAGCTGTATATATCACACATTTGCACCCTTTCAGTTATTGCATATTACTGTCTGTTTTGTGATTATTGCTTGTACATTCTAATTGCTTCATATTTTATGTATTATTTTACATTTTATGTGCACTTATATTGTGGAGATTTTCTCCCCGTGCCTCCACTAAAAATGGGTTTATTTTCCAATAACTAACTAACTAACTAACTAACTATGTATAAAAGCAGAAACTGATCTCTCCACGAAACAGCAAGTAACAATTTCTCTTGACCAAATAGTAAATCCAATGAAAGTAGTAACGATGAAAATAAACAGAAAAACCTTTATTTTAACAAGTGGGATGATAAGCGCTTTCGCGTGGATACAACCACGCTTCTTCAGATAACATTTATACCCACTAGCTTGCTTATATAGTAAAATAATTAGCCAAGACAACTATCTAATGACTAATTAATTAATACAATCAGGTATTTAAAGGAACCAAGATTAAGACCAACACACATACATTTATATGGTATATAAAAGGCAAACAACCAAACAGACAAATAAAAACATTGGTTAGTACCATAGTTAAAAAAGTCAATACTCAGATATGTTACTAAGTGAATTGAGGTTATGAGATATAAAAACCTACTTGTATGTAGGATGAATGAACAAAAATTCCAAATCCAATTTTAGCACAAGGCTGAAATAAGACAAAATACAATAATGCATAAGCATTAGGTGATTGTATGAATGCATGCTGAAAGCGCATAATTTAAACTAGTGCTAAAACCTAATAAAGCACTTCACTACAAAATAATTACAACGATCATTAGATTAGGACATAGTAAATCATAACTATAGTGAAGAACTAGAATAATGAATTCATAATAATAATTTTTTTAACTAACTAACTAACTAACTAACTAACTAACTAACTAACTAACTAACTAACTAACTAACTAAATACATAAATAAATAAATAAATGATGGTGGCCAAAGAAAGACACCACTGGGTATTTCAGAGGCTGCATCTGACACAGAGGTTGATATTCAGTGACACCCGCCCCATTTTCCCCTACACAGCCAGCATGCCTACACATCCCCAGTCCACTGAAGCCACAGATATTGGACAGATGGAGGGCAAGGACATAAACCAGGGAAGTGCATCTGCTGCTGCTACAGAGCCTGTTGACTCTGGCCATTGCCAAAGTGTTGGCAAGGTGCTAAGCAGGAAGCTAGATAGGGGTACTCAGAGGAGGCCTGCTGTCCCTCCTCCATCTGGTGTAGGTGTCTGTTCATGTGTAATGCAGTGTATGTTTAGGGCCATCATGGAGACACAGGCATGGTCAGAAAGGCTGTCCAGATGAATGCTAATGGTTCTAAATGTGGTACAGTCTGACATCTGTGACTGCCTCCACTACATTGTTGATTCCATTGACCGGATTAATGATGCATTGGATCGAGGTGTGTCTGTGAGGGAGTGCAAAGTATCTGTCATGGAACACACATTGTCTATGCTGGAGCTTCTTCTTGGAAGGAAACGTCGGCCTTGTGGCATAGGTCAGCATCTACATCTATTGTGAGCTAATGTGGCCATGTCCAATCACACTCCAGTAGAGGCAGTACTTCCATTGCTACATCAGGGAGTGTGCTGTCCACACCCAGATGTGGCAGGCCATGGAGTTGTGCATGGTTCTGGGTGTTCCTATGAAGGGAGCATGTCCAGCACACATCATTCACCTGCAGTTAGCAGCCCTGCATCAGACCTTGGGCATGGATGTGCCAGTGCAACTATTTTCAGAGCCATTTCTTGTGGTCAGGCTGACAACGATGAATGCATGGGTCATATCTGTCCAACACAGAGACATGTAGAGCTAGCACTGAGCTTGGCTGTTTGCATGCAGGCACTCACACACCAATATTACATTTAGGGCACCTACAGAAACACACACATTTTCATTGTCCTTCTTGCCTACTTCATTTCCTTACTCACACAAACTTGCACACCTTTTGTGTCAGCCTAGGCTTCCTGCACCCCCCCCCCCCCACAACACCCTGTGCAAGTGATGATAACTGTGCCATATCCATGTTGTCTATCTTTTTGATTCATGGATAGTAAAGCTATGTGTCTTTTGCACAGGGTGACTATTTACAGAAATTATAATTACATGTGCATGTGTGGTGTTGAAGTGATGATTGCACCTGTCAGTTTTATTGTACTTGGCCAGTGATACAGATGGTACCATCATTATTTCATTACTTTACAGTGGATGCTCTTGTAAGGGTAGTGAAGTTAACAAATAAAATTTGTATCATACAGTTTGAAGTTTTTCATGTAATTATTTTTTACAGAGTTGTGGTGCACATTAGAAGTCACAACATCAGAGTGAGATATCAGGATTGTAAGTATGCACTGTATTCAACTGTCATCAAACCAGTAATACAGTATATCAGTATTTCTAGCATATATATCAACATAGCTTCATAGGTACATAGGATGTTACTAGGCTATTGACTTGATAGTGTTTAGAAGCCTAGCCATGAAATCACAATACACAATTCAATGTTAGATATCATGTATGGTCAAGATTTGTCTAGCAAGATCTACCCATCCCAGGTGAGAAGCAGGTGCAATGCAGGGCAGAGATTAACAGTTTAACATCAAGTCATCTAGGCTGTGATGAAACAATGTCATGGAAGTGCTCGACATTACATTATTTTGGAGCCCTATTCCAGAGTACTGGCAACCTATGGGAGATGTATCTGTCTCTCTAGCATGTCCAATATATGTCAGTCTACAGTGATGGCCCTTGAACAGCTGACTGTATTCCCAAATGGCATATGTATTGGCATCATTTCCATCACTGTTGTGTCAGAGATAGCACTGTAAGGCATACATAAGTCACCTTGAAGCAGTATATTATCATACTGAGTACACTGACGGCTACATCAATCTGGCCAAATTACACACATTTGACAGCCTGATATATATTATCTGTAAATCTCTGTAGTTTGTCAAATGTCTGCAGTTTGTTGCAATACATAGCAAAGGCAGCATTATATTCCGGAGTAGGGCTGAGGAGGGATGACTGTAATATATTTAGAAATTAATGTGATACTGGTGCAATGGCTTTGCTAATCTGGTGCAATATTTAGAAAACCTTCCTCAAAGCAGTAGACACATGTTGCAGTCTACTTGTGTTCCCAGGTCTATCAATTCATAATTGGTGATTAGGGTATTCAGGGTCATGTCATAATAAGCTGGAACATTGTTAATGCCAAAGGAATTGATGATGCATTTATATGATCGTCGTTTAACAGCACAGAGTTGCATCAGTCATTGGTCTATGTAAGCCCCTTTTGAACAGCAATAACATTGTTAGGAGATAACATGATAGCACCTAAGTGTCATTCACCACAGACTTGGCTAGCCACTGAGACTCTGTCTCACTCTGGCTTCTGAGACATACATGGCAAACATGAATGGATAAAGCAGTGACACTTGTGGTGACCCATGGGTGATGGTTCTGCAGCTAGAGGTCAACTCTCAAACTTTGAATGAGTGTTGTTTGTCTGTGAGCAGTTTGCAACCCACCAGACAACATAGCAGTTGACATTCACCTAGTTTCACTTCACACTGATCCACAAGTGTGGTATTTTGTGGAAAGCCTTAGCGAAGTCAAGATAGACAAACTCAATGCTGTACACACATGCTATGTCTCTGTTCATAGAAAAGAATACTAACAGTTTTAGCATGCAGAACCATCCCTTGAAAAAACCATGCTGGAACACATGTCATGTTTGGACGTCAATTCTGTTCTTGTATGTGACATCCATGAAAATACATTCCATTGACTCACAGCTGAGGCTTGGAAATTTAAGGGACTATAAGTACACATGTATGTTGATGATCCACCCTTGGGTAGGGGGAAATAGGTCTCTGATTTCACATCTGTGTGGATAAAAGCAGTACTGACACTGTGATAGAATATGGTGCCTAGTGCAGTAGTTTGCTGAGCATGAACATTAAGAATGCATGATGGAATGTCATCTGGTCCCATGGAGGCTGTGAATGCCATCTGATCACATGGAGGCTGTGAATGCCATCTGATCCCATGGAGGCTGTGAATGCCATCTGATCCCATGGTGGCTGTGTTCCGCTTCTTGAAGAGAGCACTGATTACTTGCTCTTTGTAGAGGGAGATTGGAGGTGATGTTGAAGACGTGTTGTAGTAAGCTTGTGGGTGGGAGGTGGCATAATTTTTTCAAGCATGTGTGCTAGCTGGTTTTCATTTTATACATGTTCAATGTCTGCAGTACCATCCACAATTAATTCTGCACACATCTGAGTTATACCTTTGATGTTGCAGGTGTATCAGAGGAAAGCCTTATGGTTATCCTTGGCTATGGTTTTGACATATTTCCCATAGCTGCTGTGTGAGGATTTTACAAGGTGCCTTATCATCTTACTTAGGCTGGAGATGTTAGTCTTCCAGTTTGGGATTTAAACTTGTGTATTTATAGACATCAGCCTAGTTAGCTTACTGTACATTCATGTAATCATCATAGGATCATAGGAATCTTACTAGGCTATTGATCCAGAGGTTATTTTAAGCCTAGCCATTTCAAGCCAATGTAATACCATAGAGGTAATAGTCAATACCCAAGACTGCATTTAGTGATTACTGCCCATGTCCAGGTGGGTTGTGGGAACTTTTCCCAGTAAGAATTTATGGTGCTCCATTCACTCATCCAGGTTCCTCTTGAACAGTGTCATAGAGGTGCTCTGTTTCACATGAATTGGTAGGCTGTTCCAAAGATGTGGCAGTTGCTGGGAGATAAATCTGTCCCTCCAGCATGTCCTATTTAAATCACAAGCCATATCTAAGTCCCTGGAATGGGAAGTCCTAGACCCATTTGATTTACAAGTATGCAGTAAGTTCATTGGGTTGGGGTCTTGGGTTGCTATGTAGGCCAGGCAAAAAGTCTCTCCTAAGAAGTCTATATAATATGGAGGGTAGTGACAGGAACTTTAGTCAGTCCGTCTAAGACACATACTGGAAGCTCTTGATCTCCTTTGTTAGAAACCTCTGAGGTCTCTCTAATTGGTGTAGATGCTTAGTACTGTACATACCGAGTGGGTTGTTATACTCAATTATGGGTCAGATAACTGCTGAGTATAGGGGAGCTATAACTTCTTTTGCTCTCGAGGCGATGCCTTTACTAATCAAGCGAGCTATGTGGAAAGCTTTCTTTACAATGGTAGATACATTGTGGTCAATGTTAAGGTCATGGTCAACCCGTGATCCCATGTCCCTTACCACTTCATAAGTACTTAGGGTACTGTTATAGATTTGGCAGTGTGAAGGGACATTGTCTGTGCTGAAGGGAATGATGATGCATTTCTTTGCATCCAGTTTGAGGCCATGACTAATACACCAGTCAGTGGTCTGTGTGAAACCATCCTGGAATATACTGACATGATCTGGGGATTCAATGATTGCACCTAGTTTGCAGTCATCTGCAAACTTGGTCAACCAAAACCATTTAATTTTGACCCTAAATTCTGAAATGTATATACCAAACAGTAGGGGCCCAGCACTGACCCCTGTGGCACCCCGCAGGTAACAGATCTGCTGGTTGATGTGGATTTACCCACTTCAGTAGTGTGTTTCTGGTTTCTGAGCCAGTTGGCAACCCATTGTACAATGAAGGGGTTTACATTCAGTCTGCTAAGTTTATTGGTAATGCCTGAATGTGGGATTCTGTCAAAAGCCTTTGCCAAGTTGAGGTATATTGTGTGCACAAATTTTCCCTCATCAATGGCCTTGGTGACACTTTCAAAGAAATCCACCAGACTTAACAGGCAGGATCTGCCCTTCATGAATCCAAATTGGGTAGGGCCCAGGGTTTGGAGGTCACCTATGTTTTTATTTATGAGGTCCATAGTGATACATTCCATGGCCTTACAGATGAAGCTGGTCAGGCTTATGTGTCTGTAATTCCCCACGTCTGTTGCTAGGCCACCTTTGTGGAGGGGAATAACTGTAGCTGTTCTCCATTCTGCAGGAAGAAACCCTGTGGTTAGGCTATAATTGAAAAGGGTACTTAGTGGTGATGCTAGTTCATGTTTTAGCTTATTTAGAAGACAGCCTGGGATGTCATCTGGTCCCATAGAGGCCATGTTCGCTGGCTTGGTGAGGACTTTGAGGACCTGCTCTTCTGATATGTAAGGTGGGGGGTAGTTTGAGGGAGGGTTTTTTGTAAGTTAGTGGGGGATAAGGGAGTGACATTTTTGCCAAACCTATCCATTAGCAGGTTCACTATCTCTGCGGAGTCAGTGTGTGCGATACCGTTGGCCACCAGTTCTACACATACTTGGGTCCTACCTTTAGATTATGTATATAGCTGTAAAAGGCCTTATGGTTATCCTTGGCAGTACTTACTAGGTTCCTCTCAAAGGAGATCTTGGGTGATTTAACAAGTTGTCTTATTTGCCTGTTAAGGCTGATGAGGATGCTTTTCCATTGTTAGTTCCTTGTCTTTGTTTTCTTGGACAGGAACGTTTTGCATTTATTGTAGAGTTTGTTGATGCTGGAAGTTCACCATGGCAGCTTGATTTTACTTACTTTTATGCAAGTTGGATTGACTTCAGTTTGGTTAAGTAGATTTTATCTGTGTCATGACCCATGGAGGGGTATCTATAACTGGCTAGGATTTGAATGGGGGTCTTACCCACTGTAACTTGGACCTGGAGTAACTCCATGGAGTTGTCCAGTCTAACTAGATGTCAGGAGAATTTATTTCTAATATAGACTGAAACACTGCCTCCTTTGGTTTTCACATGTTCCTTTTGTGGTCTAAAGGTGTGGAAGGCATTGTAGCCTTGCAGGGCTGGAGTACCCTCTGAGGCCTTAAACCAGTTTTTAGTGACAGAAGTGCTTCCAGGGAGTGCAGTTTTTGGTTTGTAGCATGACCCTTATTTTGTTTCGATTGGTTAATTTCATGTCAGTAATGTTATTGTCAAGACTAGGCACTATGGGGGAGGAAAGAGCCTTTGCCAGCAGCCGAAAGCCTAGGGGTTGCAGGTGAAAACCATCTCTGGCAAAGTAGCGAGGTTTGTCAACCATGGCATCCCAGGCAGACAGGAACTGGCTCCCCTTAGAATGACACCAAAAACTAAGCCAATTATTGAAATCAATCATTTTTGTTTATATTGTGGCATCATTCTAGGTGAGGGTAGTATACTGCTCAAGCCTAGGAACAAAACTGCCTGCGACACATACTCAGAGAGCATGACCATGTATCTCTTGATATAGTCCAGTGAGGTACATCTCAGGTCATTCACACCAACATGAACTATGACAGAGTCATAATGGTACTTGTTGCTGAGAGACCTGAGTGCATGCGTGATTTGGCCAATCCTGGCACCAGACAGGCAGCTGACTGTGACTTTCTCCTTGTGCAGCCTGGTGAGTGGGACATCCATGTGTCTCACTACTGAGTCTCCAATGGCAAGAAACTTTATTTGGTGGGTGAGACACTGGTTTTACTATGTGTCATGGGTGCTGTGGAGACTGTGTTACTTGTAGCAGACTTGTGTTTTGGAGGTCTCTGGTGTTTCAGGAAGTTTTTTGAGAGAACCTCCACATATATGGATTTACATGTTTAATACATACTATGAGTATGAGTAATGGTATGTGTATGAATAGTGGTACTATGTGAATATGTAGTGGTGGGTGAGTTGATAACCTTCTCCATGTTATTGTTTTGAGTGAGAAAGACTAAGGATTCTAGATTATTGGTGTAAATACATCTCTCTCACTCAGTACTAGACTGTGTTATTAGTAGAGGGTTGTCTGTGTACATGAGGCAATTGCTGCACTGCCTCAAGAGACCCAAGTTAACAAGGCTGGCAGGAGAAACAAGAGTAGCCAAACTGTCCATAATACCAGGTTCAAGACTGTTGTCACTAGGGGTGGCTTTTCGGAAATGATCATGGAAGAGATTGGCAAATGGATATTTTGGCCTGGGTTTTAAGGGAAAATTTGTTGAATTTAACTGTCCGGCTTTGGCACACAATTGCTAAGTAAAAACCTGCTCAGATATAGGGCCTAAATACCAAAAGCTAAAATTTGAAAAAACTCTAACTGAATTCAAAAGGCCTATGAGGATGCTTATTCCAAGCACTAGACTTGCCTCCCTTTACAAGTCAGGTGCCAGTCAAACACAATTCTCTCACAAAAGTGCAGATAGACCCCTTCCAATCCAGGATGGCCTGAGATCCATCAACATGGTTATGATTTTCTTACGAATCTCTCTTTGATCCTATCAGTTATGTCTGTGTCTATACGTTTGTGTAGATGTTTATACAGCCTATCAGGTTATACCTTACTATAGCTGTCAATGTCCTCCGTGGAAACTAGGGTGTTGAAAATGATTATACCATGCCTTAGAATGGTGAATTTAAGTTGGAAACTGTATGTTCAAATGACCTATCATTTTTAAATTCTGTACCTATTTCACATTGTGAACAAAATACAGTATGGTTGGATTGAGACAGTGCAGCTCCTACACATATGGCCTTGCACTGTTTAATGCTATTTGTGAGGACTAGTTCTATAATATTAACACTTGTGGGGTGGTGCAGTCTTAGTTCCATGACATGAGTTATCAAAGTCCAGGAATTATTGTGCAAGTGAGTTTGGGCTCATATTACTTTCACAATCAATGTAGTTGTAGATGTTGTCATCCCTGAGTAGTTTGTATTCAACTTTAATTGTTCTAAATGCTTATAAATAGGTGTTGTGGTATTTCTTTTTCATGGAAGGGGACTTATAACTGGCAATAACATTAAGGTGTTTCTTACACAAAGTAAATTGGAGTTACATTAACCCCATAGAGTTATGTTGTCTAACCCCAGCAGAGGAGGAATTATTTTCAATGAGGGGAGATAATCCACCTCCTGTGGTTCACACAACTTTAAACTATATTCTGAATGTGTGAAAGGCCTTGTAGACTTGCAAGGCCGGGTTACTTACAGCAACCTTTAATCAGATTTCTCGGACTGTACAGATGTCCAGCACTTCCATTCTGACAAATGCTGACGGTGACTACAGTTTTTGATGTTACACCCTACAGTTTAGCATCATAATCCTTACTTTGTTGGAATTATATATTTTCACATAGTAACTTCTGCTTTTATGACATTGCTTAATAAAGGCATTATGGATGAGGCACGTGCCTTAGCCAGCAAAGAAAAGCCTAGAGGTGCTAGTTGAAGTCCATGTCTTGCAAACAGAATGGTCTATCCAAAATGTCATCCTACACTGACAGGAACTGGATCCCCTTAGAATGACAGCAGACACAACCAATTTTAGATAGTCATTTATTTATTTATTTATTTATTTATCATTTGTTGACCGGGAAAGTCCGACTAGGTTCCACAGAGCCTGTTTTCAGCGGAGGCCGGGGGAGAAATGCTCCAGATGCATGTCTTTGAAATGTGGGAGGAAACCGGAGTACCCGGCGGAAACCCATTTGTTCTTGATATTGTCATTTCATCATAGACGGGTTTATAATTCTGAGCAAACATGGGCCATATATGCCTAGGACACACATTTAGACAGCTCAGTCGTGTGTGTCTCCATATATTCCCTAGAGATACATCTGAAATTGTGGATACCAAGAACAAATACAGTGGATTAATAGTGGGACTTGTTGAGACATTTGATTGCATGTGTTGTGTGTCAAGCACTTGAGAAGCACAGCTGACCCAACATTTCTCCTTGTTTAGGCTGGAGAGTGGGGCAGGTGTATGTCTCACTGTATAATCAACTGGAAGGACAACCTTGCAATAGATAACTATTGCCTTAGGGACTTCCTTGGTGCTCCTTTTTTATGTGTATTGTGTGCTTTAGTTTTACTGTTAGGTATACCATGCTTGTGTTTTGGATATCTCTACTTTTCTGTAGTTTTTTGGTGTGTACATGTGCCCATGATGGTACTTAATTGATGTTGTAGTACATGTCTGGGGCATTATCTTACCCAAGTCAATAAAGATGTCAACTAGGCTAGTAGATGAAAGAGAGGGACACTAACAACCCATAATGCAAGGTGTCATGGTATCTTGTTTTTGCTTTTATAACCGCAAAGAGTTTAGCTCTCTGGATTCAAACAACAGTGAGCAGCTAAGGCAATGAAACAGTATTAAAGCTAAAAATTATACCAGAAACAATTACTTAACAATATGTAGCCCTACTGCACACTGCGGGCACAAGTGTGTAGGGGTGTTTTCTCACAAATCAAGTGTCATGTTGTTTACTTATCAGTAGTTGAACTGAACTGGATTAATGCAGTGTGAGTCCAATGTATAGCGTGGGCAACCCAAGTGCAACAGAATAGCCTTCCTATTATGCAATATATACCTACTACTATAGCCCACAACTATCACTACTCCAGCCCAGGATTTCCCAATTACTAACAGCAATAATTGAATATATCTGGTTGCAGTTGTTAGCAGTCTGACAAATCTTATCTATTTTCCCTGTTTCTGCAATGCTGCGCTCTGTGCAAACTAGCTAAGCCTTATACAAAATGTTTTCTACATGTGGCGCACCACACAAATGTGGTATTCACATAAGGCAATGATGATAACAGTATGGTACATAGACTCAAAGTCTGTAGAGCAGACTACCTATTCCTAGTACACTTCCAAAAGTTCTACTTACATCAGGATTAGAACCCTTAACAGCAATACAGCTTCAGCAAACAGAATGGCTGCCTTAGTCCTTATGGCCACAGAAGCAGCTTGCCAAAACAGTACTGGGGTCATTCAGCACACAACCACCTGCCAAAAAATGTACACTGCTAGCAAACCATGGACTGCACATTGTACATGTACTTCTCTGTATTATATTTGGACATAGAGCAGTTAATAGTCACACAACGTGTATAATCATAGTTACAGATATACATCTCCCTGTCTAACATGTGTATGTTTGTTGTTATTTCATCAGTTACCTAACACATGTGATGTGTAATTAATTCTATATAATTTTCCTTAAAATGTGAGGGGGTATTAACTGTGACATAAACACT